>NC_073356.2:5780000-6097500 GCF_027580225.2 Misgurnus anguillicaudatus | reverse complement strand
GCACCAAAAGAAAAAGAAGCAAAGAGTTGGTGGAGTTAATGTCCTTGTTCACATTGATGAGAGCAAGTTCTGCCACAAACGCAAGGTAATGTAATTAAAATGTGCAATAATTATATATTATATGGAGTTATATATTATATTTTGTGGATGATGCATTATATATCTGCATGCTGAACAATGAAAGTTTTGTTTATCATCTTATCTTTTTTTTTTTACTTTTTTTTTTTTAATTAAATAATTTAGGCTATTAGAATCATAAATTGTTTTGGCCCTTTTTGAAAATATGTCTTGCTAAGCAGTCCGAATTCTGTTGCTGTTTGCTCTATTTTTTCAATGAACTTTTTTTTTCTCTCTTTTTTGATTTGTTTGTGTGTATAAGTGTATTGTTTTTTGTTTGCTCAATTTGCGGTATTTTTTCTCCCCACCCCTACCTATTTTCTTTCAATTACTATTTGATCGGCTGACTTACTGTTTTTTAATGGTGCAATTGATTCTATTAAAGGTCTAAAGGTTATTCACCTTAATATTAGGAGTCTTCTCTCAAAAATCGATCTTCTTAGAGCTTGGGTTTTTCAAAATAGACCTAATATTATTACTCTCTCTGAAACATGGCTACATAGCAACATTTCTGATGATGAGATTAAAATTGACAATTATGTTTTATATAGATCTGATAGAGCCACTAGAGGTGGCGGGGTGGCAACTTATGTTTCCGTAGATTTAGTTTCTGAATGTGTAACTCCTAATTTATCTCCTGTTAACTTTGAGTGTCTTTTTATCAGGGTTATTTTTCATGTTAATAAAAATTTAATTATTGGTAATATTTATAGGCCACCGTCTGCTCCGTCTGATTCTACAATGTGTATTCTGTCAACTATTAATTCTCTTGAGAAGCACAATGAATTGATAATTTTGGGCGATTTTAATAGAAACTGGTTGGACCGCTCTTCTGCTAATGATAGAAATTTATTTGGTAGTATAAATCTTACTCAGTTAATTAATGAGCCTACTAGAGTTGACTATCGTTCGTCTTCTCTTTTGGATTGGATACTTGTTACTAATCCTGAAAGGATAATTAAATCTGGTGTAATGTCGGACTGTTTAAGTGACCACTCGATCATATATTGTGTCTGGAAAATTAAAACCCTAAGTTCCCCTCCTAAATATATAAGATTTAGACAGTGTAAAAATATGAATGTAGAGGGTTTTATTCAAGATCTAATTGATATAAATTGGGATAGGTTTCAGTTAATCCCTTTCGTTGAGGATGCACTGAGTTTTTTTAATTCTGAAGTTATAAATATAATTAATAAACATGCTCCGATGAGAACTGTTAGAGTCAAAGGCAGAAATTTACCTTGGATCAGCTCTAATCTTGTTAAACTTTTTAAGCAAAGGGATAAAGCATGGACCAAATACCGGTTATCGAGGGATTCTATTGACTGGGAAAATTATAGATATTTGAGGAATTTATGCAAGGTAAGAAACACGGAACTCTAAGGCCAATTATTATAAAGATTGTTTTTCTCAGGATTTTCATAACCGCAAGCAGTTTTGGAATCAGTTGAATAATCTTTTGAATAAACCCTCTAAAAACTTGATTCAAAATATAAAATTTAATAATGAAATTAAAGCTGCAAGCAGCATTTACCGGGTTTCGAGCATTAAAGCACGTCAAAGACGTCAGACGTCGCCGACCAGGCTGATCCAGCATCCACAAAAACAAAAGAGGTGGTCAGAAACGGTTCACACAGACTATGTATGCTTAAACACACGTGCGCCTATAAGACAAACATGTCACGTCCTTAATGTGAAGTCATTTGCAGCTACCAGACACACATGTTCAAAGTTGTCAGCAAAAAAGGTGTTATCATTCAGTGAAATGTCTCCCTCTCTTTTCACGGAACATTGACAAACAGAACACTGAAGGAAATGTTTGTGGTGCTTGCAGTGGCAAAACTTGGGTCACAAAATGTTAAAATAGTGTTAATGAGTCAAAAGAGCCGAACCCCATGTCTCTACAATGTTCTGATACAGAGATACAGCTCTTGTTAAATGGTTGCTAGGGTATTCTCATTGGTTGCTAGGGAGTGAATTGCAATCCACCAATGATTATACTCAAAGCCATGAAAGACATAATCCATGATGACTCATGTACGGTTGCAGAATTTTTAAGTGAAAAAACAAATAACCACTAGGTGGCGCTATGACAGACTCGTGCATGCAACCTCAGGTCATGACTGTGTTACATCTAGCTAGTATCACGGCTATTCACTTTAGTTTAGTACAGTTGTCAACAGTCAACAGTTGTATGACCATTGGGCTTACTCAATGTCAAAGGTTTTGTTCAATTATGAGGCCAACTAGTGGTGCAGGCATACAATTTTTTTGTATTGCCTCAGACTCTGCTCAGACATCAGCGTATCAAATCTGGTAAAAAGAATGTCATTTCGTTGCGGAGTTTTAACCATTTATGTGTAAAAAACATATAATTTGGAGATAATTTTTCGTTTTTTGCAATTTTTGGCCATTTCTGATGGAAATTTTAACATAACGCCAATAGAGTTTTTTGTTCAGAAGGTAAAGTTAATTTCTTCCTATGGTCGTTTCTAGTCGATCGGAATAACCCTCGCGGAGTTATTCGCGCGTGTTTTGTAAGCGCTATTTTTGCTGTGCAGAACTATCGGTAAGGCGAAATCTGGCATGATTGGTATCGTAGGACTCAGAAACAATTCAGGATGCTAAAAAAACAACTCCCATGAAAATCTCTTCACCACAGATAAAGTTATAGGCATGAAAGTTGTAACAATTGCATAATCACAGTATTTAGTGCCATTTTCCCAGTTATAGCGCCATCTAGTGTCTGATCGGCGAGCTTTTTATATCACGACCTTACACCGATGGCCTACACATATGATTCAAGCCCCATGATGATATCTCAAACGCCTCTCGAGTTATGGCCGTTTAAATGTTTTAAGCTCCGCCCAGTTTGGTTCTTGGCCACTCCTTGCGTGTTTGAATACAAATGTCAACTTTTTTTTGATAATTATTCATATTCACACTCCACAGAATCAGTCAGCCTTGGTTAGGTTCAGATCGGGCGAAAAACCTAGGACTAGTTCGCAAAAGTAGGTTTTGAAGGTTATCGCCAATAACTCACGAACCGTTTGATTGACAGCAACGCTTCAATAGGCAAAGTTGTTCACCAAGGGCAGATCTATCATATGATGTCATGTTTGTGTGTGTATTTCAAACGTCACGTGATACACGCACCGAAATATGGTATTACGCCCCCTAGTGGCCAAATGACACCGTAATTCTTACAGACCTTCAGGAGCAGTACACAAAGAAGCACAGTGCGTTTCGTTCCGATCGACCTTCGTTAACCCTGTCAAATCGGTCCTCAACCTTCATTGGCCGATGACGGCCATGTTTTTGGAGATACGCCAATGTCCTTCCAGGCCCTCATGGTACATTGCACAAAGACACACCATACCAAATATTAAGTGTATCAGGCTAACGGTTGTGTAGTAATAGCCATTCCCGAGCTCAAGCCTGTTTTAACGCCACCTAGTGGCCAAAATCCGCATCTTTTTTACTGTGACACCGGAGTGAGCTGATACATAAGTGTACCGAACCTCGTTAAGAAATCTCAAACCGTTCACGAGTTATAGCCATTTCACTGACGATAGGCTACTTCCTGTATGGAGTTTTGGCGCCCCTTAGTGACCCTGAAGGAAAATTTCAAAATCTGTTCGATAATTATTTACCTACTCACTCCACAGATTTCTCCTGCGTTGGAACGATTCCGATCGGGCGAAAAACCTAGGACTAGTTCATTTTGGCTAGAAATGCATATTATGCAAATTAGCGACAAATTGCATACCGGAAATGAAATCGGAGATATACATTTTTTAAGTTTGGAGCCAGGGATTACAATGGTACCAAATACTTGAGTGTCTGATGTCCGGTTTAGGAGTTATGAGCCCCAACGCGTCGGGCATTGCTATAGCGCCACCTATGGGCCGATTTGGCTGATTCACTGGCGTGTTTGTTTAGGTGATTTCAAATATAAACATTGGCTTTCAAACATCATGGACTCCGCCTTTAATGTGAAGTCATTCGCAGCTACCAGACACACGTGTTCAAAGTTGTCAGCAAAAAAGGTGTTATCATTCAGTGAAATGTCTCCCTCTCTTCTCACGGAACATTGACAAACAGAACACTGAAGGAAATGTTTGTGGTGCTTGCAGTGGTAAAACTTGGGTCACAAAATGTTAAAATAGTGTTAATGAGTCAAAAGAGCCGAACCCCATGTCTCTACGATGTTCTGATACAGAGATACAGCTCTTGTTAAATGGTTGCTAGGGTATTCTCATTGGTTGCTAGTGACTGAATTGCAATCCACCAATGATTATACTCAAAGCCATGAAAGACATTATCCATGATGACTCGTGATTTTAGATGTAAGGTTGCAGTATTTTTAAGTGAAAAAAACAAATAACCACTAGGTGGCGCTAAGACAGACTCGTGCATGCAACCTCAGGTCTATTCACTTTAGTTTAGTAAAGAAACAGTTGTATGACCATTGGGCTTACTCAATGTCAAAGGTTTTGTTCAATTATGAGGCCAACTAGTGGTGCAGGCATACCATTTTTTTTGTATTGCCTCAGACTCTGCTCAGACATCAGCGTATCAAATTTGGTGAAAAAATGTCATTTCGTTGCAGAGTTATAAGCATTTATATCTAAAAAACACAAAAAATGAATGTAATTTTTCGTTTTTTGCAATTTTCGGCCATTTCTGATGGAAATTTTAACATAACACCAATAGAACTTTTTGTTCAGAAGTTCAAGTTAATTTCTTCCTATGGTTATTTCGAGTCGATCGGAATAACCCTCGCGGAGTTATTCACGCATGTTTTTTAAGCGCTATTTTGCTGTGCAGGGCTAACCGTAAGGCGAAACCTGGCATGTTTGGTATCGTTGGACTCGGCAACAATTCAAAACTCTTAGTAAAAAAGTCCCATGAAAATACGTCAAACTCAGCCTAAGTTATAAGCATTTACATGATTTGTCTGGCCACTAGGTGGCGCTGTGACGAAACGAGGCACGCAACCTCAAGCCATGACTGTCATCACAAATACCAAGTGTCGTGTTGATACTTCATTTCTGTCCCCAGTTATAGCCAAAAAAGTCCAATTGGCTGCGCACACTTCAGACGTTTGGGCTTGGCATATCAACCGTGAGTCGAAAGTTCAACTTTTTTTTAATAATTATTGATATTCGAACTCCAAGGAACATTTTAGCACTGGAACGATTCTGATCGAGCGAAAAACCTAGGACTAGTTCGTTTTTATTTTTTTCGACAAAATCAAAAATACAGAAAAATTTTTATGACGGAAATAAAATTGGAGATATACATTTTTTAAGTTTGGAACCAGGGATTACAATGATACCAAACACTTGACTGTCTGATGTCCGGTTTAGGAGTTATGAGCACCAACGCGTCGGGCATTGCTATAGCGCCACCTATGGGCCGATTTGGCTGATTCACTGTATCTAAGTAGCCTGCTAATATACAACCAGTTGACCAAGTGGCAAGTTTCTACGACTTACGGTTTGGGCTGGGCAACGCGTTTTACCGTGGAAAAATAATAATAATAAAACAGACAAATACAATAGGTTTTCAGCACTTCGTGCTCGAAACCCTAAAAATCAGTACAAATACAATAGGTTTTCAGCACTTCGTGCTCGAAACCCTAATAAAAATCCATACAAATACAATAGGGTTTCAGCCCTTCGGGCTTGAACCCCTAAAAATCCATACAAATACAATAGGGTTTCAGCCCTACAGGCTTGAACCCCTAAATATAGCTGCAAGCAGCGATTACCGGGGTTCAAGCTATTTGGGATCACAAGATGTTTAAGGACATTAAGCCATATAGATATTCTGCATTGTACTAAGTACGTGATTAAAAACAAGCTACCTACCTACCTACACACACACACACGTTTACACAAGAAAGGAGAAACAACACAGTTAAATAATAAGACTTAATGTTGACATGCTTCTTACACACTCATTTGGTATGTCGTTTTGTTTTTATAAAAAACAAAAAATATAATTCTTACTGCAAGTGTCGTGTAAGTGCCTCCAAAATTATGTTCACGTTTCACAGCTATCATGAAGTGACATGAGTGTTAAAACTGATAACTCAGAACAATTGAAGTGGTAGTCTTTTACTAAATGTAATTTTAAAATTATAACAGTAAAATCATAAATGTACACGGAGTTCTATTAATAGTAGACTTAGTTAAAGAGTAATCATCTTATGTGTTTTCTGTGAGTGCAAATGTCAGTCAGTGATTGATCCTCCTCTGCCATCTAGTGGACATAACGGAAAATTGCACCTAAGAACCACAATAAGGATTTGAATATATTTCCTGATCTCAATAATACTTTGTATGCTTTATCATGAGCATACAAATTCTCTACATTATACAGTGTAGATAAAATTGTATTGGACTGGCTTTACTGTTGTTGAGTGTAAGAACTGAAACAATTTAATTAAACATAGCCAGATACATTTTCTGAATGGTAAATCGTGTCAATAACAAATATCATTTCATTTAGCAGATTCATGTTTATGTCTTTTAATCGAGTACCATGAAGGCTTTCTGTTTTAATTAGGTAAATAAAGTGAGGTATGCAAGTTATTAAACCTTATATATATTTTTTATGGACAATAGGAACCTGACAGCAGCTACAAATGAAATAACATTATAATTAGCTTACATAACCGTTTAAACATATAAACACAAACATGCTCTGCACATTTTATTCATGTATTTGATACATATTTTGTTAAACAGGGTCCAGAAAAGTGTACTGCACTGGCTTGACAGTTGTTGAGTGTAAGAACTAGGACAATTTAATAAAACATAACTAAATAAAGATTTAAAATGTAAATATCTAAAGACTAGTTTTACTTGACACATGTGGTTCTGGAGAAGATGTTGCTTAAAGAGCGGGACTCAAAATCTAAAAATTTGCATCAAGTCAGATTTATTTCAGTTAACTGAGAATTATACTTGCAATAAACTAAGAATAATACTCAACATTATAATTGTTACTATTCTAAAATAAGAAAGTGTGTATGATTTCAGCAAATTGTATGTGACTTCCGAAGGATGCAAACTACAGTTTGAAAAACGTACATCTGTTTCATTTATACTTTGAGACAGATCTGCTGAAAAAGACAATAAAACCATAACAGAAATTCTATTGGTTTCCATTAGAATACCAATAGGAACCATTCGCTTTTACTATTAAAACCACTACAAAATTATTTTCTGTAGTGTGTTTTTGGACATATTCCATTAGGATTTAATGGCTCCACCAATAGAACTCAACAAATACTAGCAGAGACCAACAGAGACACAAAGAGACCATTATTGTTTCTAATACAACAAATACAATTCCCATTAAAACCATTATATCCAATAGACTTTATGTCATGGTTTCTATTTTTTTAACACTAAAGTAAATTCAGTTTCAAATGTATGAGACTTAGAATCATCACAATGGTAATTTTGGCTTTTCATGAAACTCCTAAGTGAAGTGTCTGCTTTAAAACGAGAACAAGCTGTATTCGTTAAACTATTGGTTTGGCTTTGATTGTTTTGTTTTTAAATAGCATAGGTGATGTAACACGATAATGAATAATGAAGAGGATTTTTCTCAGTAGCCATTAAAACTTTTAACGTGCATGAATTTAAAAACAAGTATGAGTATAGTAATTATGAGTAAGTAAAACTAAAGAAATGTCACTGTATAGCAGTAACCCATTGTGGTGTTGTTGCTCTGTTTGTTGCTGTGCTGTACAACGTAATACTAAACTTTGCTGGTGGAGTTAAAAGGAATTTTAAGATTAGTAATTGCTAAATTGGATGTGTTCGACTTTGTGGCAATGTAAGAATTGACAGGCAAATGATGTCAAGTAAGTACATAGGGAGGGATTTGATATATTAGACTGACGTGTAATTTTTTTATTTGTTCTTGCGGTACTTTGATGTCATCTGTCTGTCAGTTATTTTAGCCCCGCATAAGTCGAACAAGCCTATTGCTAATTAAATGTAGATAAATTGAGCAGTTGAAGTAAGCAAAGTCTGAGCCATATGCAAGAGAAAGATTTAAATTATTTCAAACATTAAGAGAAATGGAAATGGAAGTCTTTTTATTGAACCATTATTAGATAATGTCCCAAAGTAATTTAAAATATAAAGTAATTTTTTATAAGATATCATTTATTTGACAAGGTTTATGTCACTATTACTATAAACTTATTCACACTCCAATCCAGTAGGTGGCGGGAATGCACCATTTAGGTTTGCTTTGCAAACCACTATTAAAATTTATTTCTGCATTTAATTAATTACTTATTTATTCCTGAATTTATTTATTTCTACATGTATTTATTTATTTATATATGCATTTAAGTATTGATTCATGTATTTATTTATATACACTTAAGTCATTTGTTGCCTCCAAACATTTCCATATCAATTATGTACATTCATAAATAACCTCCTCACTCTTTCCCTTACTACTAGATAATATGAGATGAATTTCAAATTATAATAAATATGTCTGCAAATACATTGTCATTATTGAGCCAGAAATCTTAACATATATTACTAAAGTGACAATGAAGCAAGGTTACAGTAAATAGGTATAAGATGTTACTCCTGCCTGCAATATCTAATAGTCATGTGCATTCAACCTGACCCACAGAATAACACAGGTGAAGCTCAGGCATGATTTAACACTGACCCACAGAATGACACAGGTGAAGCTCAGGCATGATTTAACACTGAGCCACAGAATAACATAGGTGAAACACAGGCATGATTTAACCTGACCCACAGAGTGACACAGGTGAAGCACAGACTTCATTTGGTGACACCCATTGAAACACAGACATGGCAGAGTGGTCAGAGATTTCCTATTATCAGTTTGAACCAGGTACATATTGAAATATAATTATAAATATATATTTCATAGTATCATTTTTATTTCTTAAACATGCACTTCATCCATCGTCTTCACCATATATGATGGCTACCTATAATGGTTAACAAGGCACAGTATTTTGTTACACAGGAATAACATTGAGAGCCACTGATCTAGGGAAAGGTTTATAGGACACTTGTTGTTCTAGATGCAAATATTTCCCGAATGATGAGCTAAAAATCCTCACAGACACTTGGGAACATGAGACAAACAGGCCCATCAGTTTAGTTGTAATCGCACACTATTATGCTTGACACGTACATGGTTAATACTAGTTAGCTGTTGGTTGGCATGTTTTCTAAGATATGTAATTATTCTAAAAGACCATTATAAGCATTTAAAAGTAGATATTATATGCAAAATAACAATTAGGTCAGACTTATACTTATATACCATATACATATGCTATAGGCATCATTCGTTGATCTCATGTTATAGCGCCACCTAGTGGACAATCTCTGCAATTTTTTGCATGTGACCTAGGCCTGGGTCTATACATATGTGTACCAAGTTTTGTGTTGATATCTCATTCCTATCATAAATGATAGCCATTTAAGTATTTGTGGCCCCGCCTCTTCGTACTTTTGACCGTGGTGTTGCGACGACGAGTGCAAAGTTCAACTTTTTTTTGATAATTATTGATATTCAGTGTCTAAGGAATATTCTAGCACTGGATTGGTTCAGATCGATCAAAAAACCTAGGACTAGTTCGCAAAAGTATGTTTAATAGAAAATGCTGAATATCTAACAAACGATTCGACTTAGACAAGTGCTTCTTGAGGCAATGTTGTTCATTGTAAGTACCTCTATTAAATGATATGAGGATCTTGTTGATATCTGAAACACTGCATAATACACAATCACTTAAACACTGAAAAAACGTGATAGCGCCCCCCAGAGGTCAAATTTTTTCATACTCTGCACAGACCTTCATGGCCAAGAGACAAACAGGCCCACCGCGTTTCGTTTCGAACGGCCTTCGTTAACCCTGTCTAATAGCTGCTTTTCCTTGATTGGCTGATGGCGGCCATGTTTTTTGACCTACGCGAAATTTCTTTTAGACATTGATAGAACCCTAGACCAAGAGCAACCATGCCAAATTTCAAGTTAATCGGTCCCAGATTTTTGTAGTTACAGCCCTTCAAAGTTGAGGTGGTGTTATAGAGCCAACTAGTGGTCAAGCGGCGCAATTTTTTGCACGTGTCCCCAGAATATTCCCCTGTATATGGGTACCAAATTTGGTTTCGATACCTCTTTTCATTCCCAAGTTATAGCCATTGAAGTCCAAGAAGCTCCGCCCATTAGGGTCGTTTGGTCGTGGCTTGACGACGGCGAGTCTAAAGTACAACTTTTTTGGATAACTTTTTATATTCACACTCCAAGGAATATTACAGCACTGGAACGGTTCCGATCGGACGAAAAACCTAGGACTAGTTCGTTTTTATTTTTTTCGACAAAATCGAAAATAGCGAAAAAATTTTAATGACGGAAATGAAATCGGAGATATACGTTTTGTTCGTCTTGACGCAAGGAATCCAGGGATATAAGACACTTGACATTTGGACCAGAATTGTGGGAGTTATGAGCATCAACGCGTTTGCCATCGCTGTAGCGCCCCCCATAGGCCGATTGGCATGACACTCTGTCAACTTCGCGCACGAATGAGACCTACCATTTGGCCAAGTCTCAAGTCTCTAGGCCTTACGGTTTGGTCTGCACGATCCGTTTTACGGCAGAAGAAAAATAATAAAAATAGTTAATAAATATAGCTGCAAGCAGCGATTAGCGGGGTTCAAGCGATCTGGGACCTTAAAGGGGTCATAGCGTGAAAATCTGACTTTTTCCATGTGTAAGTGCTATAATTGGGTCCCCAGTGCTTTTATCAACCTAGAAAACGTGAAAAAGTTAAAAAATAAAATAATCAAGAGCACAATTGAGTTTCAATTACAACAAACCACCATCATTGTGATCAGTGTTTGCATTTCATCCGCTCATTTGCATTTTAAATGAAACACCCAAAAAGGGCACACTTTTGCTAAGGCCTACAAAGTGTCAATTTTAACATGCTATAATAAATTAGCTGTGGAGTATTTTCAGCTAACACTTCACATACATACTCTGGGGACACCAACGATTCATTTTACATCTTAAAAAAACTCAGGTATGCCCTTAAAGGTCTTAAAGGGTCATATTATGTTTAGATTTGCTGCATTGTTATCAAATATACTTAGAATATGAAATACTAACATGTTACAAATTAGGTAAATTAGGTAAAAGAGAAAATGATGTGGTGCATGCCGTTGCAAGATTTGCCACACAAAATGTTTCAAAAACTGTTAACATGAGACAAAACAGCCCACCACAATTTCTCTATGATGTTCTAATATAGAGATATAAGTCTCACAGGGCTAACCTATAACACAGCAATGATTTAGAATAAGCTAACACACATACATGCATTTACACACAGAAGCAGAAATGGCAGAGTTAGGAAATAAGACTTTGAAATAAATGAACAATCTCCATATGCTTGATGTCCTTCAAGAGTTCATCAACCTATTTAAATGTTTCGCCTTTGTCAGAATGTCGCTTGACTGTAAAAACAGATACCGTCCGAATGATTGATAAAATGTTTATTTAACATAATAATAAATGACTTCATAAAGTTAAATCATGTATCCATTGATGAAACGTGAACACAATTTCATTGGGTATACTTTTTTGAATAATAAATAATAATTTTACAATTAATTTAACATAAAATTAGTAGTGAATATTGTAAAGAAAAAAAGATAGACACATTTTTAATTCAAATCTTAATAAGCATGCTCTTAAGTATGTTAATGAGGGTCTGTGTTTCACACAGAGAGTATATAAGAGAATACTGATTTTTGGATTTGGAAACAATAAAGCAATGTTACATATTTTAATAGAAACATTTTTAGGCTCTGTCATGTTAAATTGTCAAATAGTGGTATAGCTCTGCAATCATTGGCATGTGATTTTAGGGTGGGCCAATAAATAACTTATCCAGATATGTTTTCAATATCAAATTGTGTCAATAACAAATGTCATGTCATTTAGAAGATTTGCAGCATATTTGCTGGTGAGCATTTGACTGTGTTCACTTTCATAAAGTGCAACTATTTAGTTGGGTTCTAGCAGGTCATGTATGTGAATAATAACCAATTGCATTATTACATGAAGTTTTGGGTGCAATATTTTAAAAAGAACGTATAAAAATTGAACTATATTATACATCATGTCAGGACACGTTTATGTCATAGAAGGTAGAATAGAATACTAATGCTACTGATGTAAATACAGCCAGACATATATCCTCTTTATAGCAGCAATTCATTTCTGATGATGCTCAGAGTTTTGGGTAAAATGGAAAACTTTAATCCATATCTTTATGATTTCCTATAAACATGCGTGCTGCAATTCAGTCGTACAAATGACACCTACACCACTGTGTGACATCACATGAAATCTTTGCATACAACAGCAGGTATTCAAATTCATTACATTTTGTATTTGATATATCTTTACACACAAAGGACAGAAAAAATGTACTATACTGATTTTATTGTTGTTGACTGAAAACCCTAGGAGTAATTTTGAAAAGTTGTTTTTGTAATTCAAACTTAAACAACTAAAGGAATAAGACTTACAATTGGTGATCACAATTTGGCATTTATATTGTCTCACAGACTACAGGAAATTGTACTGCATTGTCTTTACTGTTGTTGAGTGAAAAACCAAGTATTAGTTAACAAAATAGTTTTTTCATATAAACATAAACATCTAGAGCAGTGTTTCTCTACTCCATTTCTAGTGGACCACTGCTCTGCACATTTTGAATGTTTCTCTCATCTGACATAATCAGTTTAGTTCATAGAGATCTCTACTATTGTGCTAATTATTTGAAGCAGGTGTGTTGAGAACCACTGATCTAGAGAACTTTTACTTCACACACATTTGTCAGAAAGATGAACCTGAAAGTAGATTTTATATGCAAATAACAATTACGTCAGACCAATACTTATATATCATATACATATGCTATAGACATTGTTCATTGTTCTCATGTTATAGCACCACCTAGTGGACAATCTCTGCCATTTTTTGCAGTTGCTATGAATATAAATGGCATCGACTTTACCATATATGGTGGCAGACAAGGCACAGTATGTTGCTAATTGTTTAGCCCTCTTTTGGGGCATCCTAAGTTGTTGTAGCCCTGATACAACCAGCATGTGTATATGGCCTAAAACACACACACACACACACACACACACACACACACACATTTATAAAAGCAAGCAGAAATCGCAATGTTGGACAATAAGACTTAATACTCACATACAACAATATACAAAGGAATAACATTGAGAACCACTGATCTAGGGGACAGTTAACGTAACACCCGTTGTTCTAGATGCAAATATTTCCGGAATGATGAGCCAAAAATCCTCACAGACACTTGAGAACATAAGACAAACAGGCCCATCAGTTTAGTTGTAATCACACACCATTACACTGGACTCGTACATGGTTAATGCTGGCTGGCTGTTGGTCTCATGTTTTCTAAGATATGTAATTATCCTAATAGACCCTTATAAGAATCTGAAAGCAGATGTTAAGTGCAAAATAACAAGTAGGTCAGACAAATATTTATGTGTCGTATACATATGCTATAGTCATCGTTCTTTGTTCTTAGGTTATAGCGCCACCTAGTGGACAATCCCTGCAATTTTTTGCATGTGACCTCGGACTAGGTCTATACATATGTGTACCAAGTTTCGTGTTGATATCTGATTCTTATCATAAATGATAGCCATTTAAGTATTTGTTGCACGGCCTGTTCGTACTTTTAACCGTGGTGTTGCGACGAAAAGTGCAAAGTTCAACTTTTTTTTGATAATTATTGATATTCAGTGTCTAAGGAATATTCCAGCACTGGATTGGTTCAGATTGGTCAAAAAACCTAGGACTAGTTTGCAAAAGTAGGTTTAAAATAAAATGATGAATATCTAACAAACGATTCGACTGAGACAAATGCTTCTTGAGGGAAAGTTGTTCATTATAAGTACCTCTATTAAATGATATGAAGATCTTGTTGATATCTGAAACAATGCATAATACACAATCACTTAAACACTGAAAAAACGCGATAGCGCCTCCCGGAGGTCGAATTTTTTCTTACTCTGCACAGACCTTCATGGCCAAGAGACAAACAGGCCCAACGCGTTTCGTTTTGATCGGCCTCTGTTAACCCTGTCTAATAGCTGCTTTTTCTTGATTGGCCGATGGCGGCCATGTTCTTTTAGCTACGCGAAATTCCTTTTAGACATAGATAGTACCCTAGACCAGGAGCACCGGTGCCAAATCTTAAGTTGATCGGTTCCATATTTCTCTGGTTACAGCCCTTCAAAGTTGAGGTGGTGTTATAGCGCCAACTAGTGGTCAAGCGATGCAATTTTTTTCACGTGACCCCAGAATAGTCCGCTGTATATGTGTACCAAATTTGGTTTCGATACCTCTTTCCAGTCCCAAGTTATAGTCATTTAAGTCCAAGAAGCTCCGCCCATTGGGGGCGTTTGGGCGTGGCTTGACGACGACGAGTATAAAGTTCAACTTTTTTTTGATAACTTTTTATATTCACACTCCAAGGAATATTACAGCACTGAAACGGTTCCGATCGGACAAAAAACCTAGGACTAGTTCATTTTTATTTTTTTAGACAAAATCGAAAATAGCGGAAAATTTTTAATGACGGAAATGAAATCGGAGATATACATTTTGTTCGTCTTGACGCAAGGAATCCAGTGATATAAGACACTTGACATTAGGACAAGAATTGTGGAAGTTATGAGCATCAACGCGTTTGCCATCGCTATAGCGCCCCCCATAGGCCGATTGGGGTGACACTCTGTCAACTTCGCGCACGAATGAGACCTACCATTTGGCCAAGTCTCAAGTCTCTAGGCCTTACGGTTTGGTCTGCACGTTCCGTTTTACGGCAGAAGAAAAATAATAAATAGAAATATAGCTGCAAGCAGCGATTACCGGGGTTCAAGCGATTTGGGACATTAAGACCTTTAAGGGCATGCCTGTGTAGATTCGCTGAATTGTACAAAATAAATAATGAAAAATAAGCTACCAGACACACGTGTTCAAAGTTATCCGAAAAAAATGTGCTATCATTCAGTGAAATGTCTCCCTCTCTTCTCACGGAACACTGACAAACAGAACACTAAAGGAAATGTTTGTGGTGCTTGCAGTGGCAAAACTCGGGTCACAAAATGTTAAAATAGTGTTAATGAGTCAAAAGAGCCGAACCCCACGTCTCTACGATGTTCTGATACAGAGATACAGCTCTTGCTAAATGGTTGCTAGGGTATTCTCATTGGTTGCTAGGGAGTGAATTGCAATCCACCAAGAATTATACTCAAAGTCATGAAAGGCATAATCCATGATGACTCATGATTTTAGATGTATGGTTGCAGTATTTTTATGTGAAAATAAAAAACCACTAGGTGGCGCTATGACAAACTCGTGCATGCAACCATAAGTCATGACAGTTTTACATCTAGCTAGTATCATGGCTATACACTTTAGTTTAGTGAAAAAACAGTTGTATGACCATTGGGCTAGCTCAATGTCAAAGGTTTTGTTCAATTATGAGGCCAACTAGTGGTGCAGGCATACCATTTTTTTGTATTGCCTCAGACTCTGCTCAGACATCAGTGTATCAAATCTGATGGAAAAATGTCATTTCGTTGCAGAGTTATAACCATTTATGTGTAAAAAACACAAAATTTGGGGGTAATTTTTTGTTTTTTGCAATTTTCGGCCATTTCTGATGGAAATTTTAACATAACGCCAATAGAGTTTTTTGTTCAGAAGGTAAAGTTAATTTCTTCCTATGGTTGTTTCAAGTCGATCAGAATAACCGTCGCGGAGTTATTCGCGTGTGTTTTTAAGCGCTATTTTGCTGCGCAGGGCTAACCGTAAGACAAAACCTGGCATGTTTGGTATCGTTGGACTTGGCAACCATTCAGGACTCTAAGGAAAAAAGTTGTATGAAAATACGTCAAACTCAGCCTAAGTTATAAGCATTTAAATGATTCGTCTGACCACTAGGTGGCGCTGTGACGAAACGAGCCACGCAACCTCAGGCCATGACTCTCATCACAAGTACCAAGTTTCGTGTTGATACTTAATTTCTTTCCCCAGTTATAGTCAATAAAGTCCAAGTAGCTGCGCACACTTCAGACGTTTGGGCGTGGCATGTCGACCGTGAGTCGAAAGTTCAATTTTTTTTTTGATAACTTTTGATATTCACACTCCAAGGAATATTACAGCACTGGAACGGTTCGATTGGACGAAAAACCTAGGACTAGTTCGTTTTTTTTTTCCCGACAAAATCGAAAATAGCGAGAAAAAAATCATGGCGGAAATTAAATCGGAGATATACGTTTTGTTCGTTTTGACGCAAGGATTCCAGTGATATAAGACACTTGCGATTTAGATAAGAATTGTGGGAGTTATGGGCATCAACGCGTTTGTTATCACTATAGCGCCACCTATAGGCCGATTGGGGTCATACTCTGTCAACCTCACCCCAAATTGGGACCTACCATTTGGCCAAATTTCAAGTCTCTAGGCCTTACCGTTTGGTCTGCACGATCCGTTTTATGGCAGAAAAATAAATATCCTAACAAAAACAATCGGTATTAAAGCTGCAAGCAGCATTTACCGGGTTTCGAGCATTAAAGCATGTCAAAAACGTCAGACATCGCCGACCAGGCTGATCCAGCATCCACAAAAACAAAAGAGGTGGTCAGAAACGGTTCACACAGACTATGTATGCTTAAACACACGTGCGCCTATAAGACAAACATGTCACGTCCTTAATGTGAAGTCATTCGCAGCTACCAGACACACGTGTTCAAAGTTGTCAGCAAAAAAGGTGTTATCATTCAGTGAAATGTCTCCCTCTCTTCTCACGGAACATTGACAAACAGAACATTGAAGGAAATGTTTGTGATGCTTGCAGTGGCAAAACTTGGGTCACAAAATGTTAAAATAGTGTTAATGAGTCAAAAGAGCCGAACCCCATGTCTCTACAATGTTCTGATACAGAGATACAGCTCTTGTTAAATGGTTGCTAGGGTATTCTCATCGGTTGCTAGGGAGTGAATTGCAATCCACCAATGATTATACTCAAAGCCATGAAAGACATAATCCATGATGACTCATGATTTTAGATGTAATTTTGCAGTATTTTTAAGTGAAAAAAACAAATAACCACTAGCTGGCGCTATGACAGACTCGTGCATGCAACCTCAAGTCATGACTGTGTTACTTGTAGCTAGAATCACGGCTATTCACTTTAGTTTAGTAAAGAAACAGTTGTATGACCATTGGGCTTACTCAATGTCAAAGGTTTTGTTCAATTATGAGGCCAACTAGTGGTGCAGGCATACCATTTTTTTGTATTACCTCAGACTCTGCTCAGACATCAGCGTATCAAATTTGGTGAAAAAATGTCATTTTGTTGCAGAGTTATAAGCATTTATATCTAAAAAACACAAAAAATGAATGCAATTTTTCGTTTTTTGCAATTTTCGGCCATTTCTGATGGAAATTTTAACATAACGCCAATAGAACTTTTTGTTCAGAAGTTTAAGTTAATTTCTTCCTATGGTTATTTCGAGTCGATCGGAATAACCCTCGCGGAGTTATTTTCGCATGTTTTTTAAACGCTATTTTGCTGTGCAGGGCTAACCGTGAGGCGAAACCTGCATGTTTGGTATCGTTGGACTCGGCAACAACTCAAAACTCTTAGTAAAAAAGTCCCATGAAAATACGTCAAACTCAGCCTAAGTTGTAAGCATTTACATGATTCGTCTGACCACTAGGTGGCGCTGTGACGAAACGAGGCACGCAACCTCAGGCCATGACTGTCATCACAAATACCAAGTGTCGTGTTGATACCTCATTTCTGTCCCCAGTTATAGCCAAAAAAGTCCAATTGGCTGCGCACACTTCAGACGTTTGGGCTTGGCATATCGACCGTGAGTCGAAAGTTCAACTTTTTTTTAATAATTATTGATATTCGAACTCCAAGGAACATTTTAGCACTAGAATGATTCTGATTGAGCAAAAAACCTAGGACTAGTTCGTTTTTATTTTTTTCGACAAAATCGAAAATACAGAAAAAATTTTATGACGGAAATAAAATCGGAGATATACATTTTTTAAGTTTGGAACCAGGGATTACAATGATACCAAACACTTGAGTGTCTGATGTCCGGTTTAGGAGTTATGAGCACCAACGCGTCGGGCATTGCTATAGCGCCACCTATGGGCCGATTTGGCTGATTCACTGTATCTGAGTAGCCTGCTAATATACAACCAGTTGACCAAGTGGCAACTTTCTACGACTTACGGTTTGGGCTGGGCAACGCGTTTTACCGTGGAAAAATAATAATAATAAAACAGACAAATACAATAGGTTTTCAGCACTTCGTGCTCGAAACCCTAATTATATCTGATCCATTACTTATCTCTCAAGCTTTTAATCAACATTTTTCTTCTGTTTGTGGTTCTCAGGGCCCCGATCTTTATACTACTGGGTATTTAAATTCTATTACTTTAAATAACCATTTTTCCTTTAAGAAGATCATGCCTGTTGATGTTTATCATGTTATATGTGATTTAAAAACAAATATTAGCACTGGTCCTGATGGTCTGGAAGCCAAATTTATTAAATTGGCAGCTCATGTATTAATGTATCCTCTTGCAGATTTATTTAATTTATCATTGTCTACTTGTTCTGTTCCAAATGTATGGAAATGTGCAAGAGTTACTCCTTTGTTCAAGGCTGGAGACTCATCGGATGTGAATAATTATCGTCCAATTTATATTATTTGTACTATCGTAAAAATTTTTGAGAAACTTATTTTCAATCAATTATCTTTATTTATTAATTCGTCAGATATTTTATCTCCGTTACAGTCTGGTTTCAGACCTAATTTTTCTACCACAACTGCTCTTTTAAAATTCACAAACGATGTATTTTCATCCTTCGACAAAGGCCAAGCTACAGGTGCCATTTTTATTGACCTTTCTAACCCCTCGTTCAGACAGCCAACGACAAGCAGTAGCAGAGCGACGCGATCTCATTCATTTCAATGAAAACCTGGCGACTTCTGGCGACACGAGCGACAGTGACCGTTGGCGACTGTATGGGCGTGTCCAGGGACGCGAGAAAGTTAAGAAAAGTTTAACTTTATGCAAATGTCGAGCGACTTTCGGGAGCGACTACCAATGAGAACAAAGCAGTGGAGTTCACGTCATCCTTCTCTCGTCAGTTACTGGCGTGGATGGTACTCATTTGTTTATGACAAGCAGATTTAGAAACGCCTCATTGAAAGAGACAAGCAACACACAGCGATAATGTCGCTGGCTGTCTGAACGAGGGGTAAGGCTTTTGATCTGGTGGATCATTATTTTCTTCTTGATAAATTGTCTTCTATTGGTCTAACTAGAAATGCTCTCCTTTGGTTTAGTGCTTATCTTCATAATAGACGTCAATGTGTTGTCTTTCAAGGTTTTCAGTCAGATTATGTAATTGTTGAAAAAGGTGTTCCACAAGGTTCTTTGCTTGGACCATTGCTTTTCTCCATTTTTATTAATGATTTACCTCAGATATGCTTAAATTGTTTGGTACATCTTTATGCCGATGACACTGTAATTTATACTTCTAATTCGGACATGACAGAAATTCAGAATTATTTACAATCTGATTTAAATTTGGTTCAAAAATGGTTTCATAATAATGGTCTTATACTTAATAAGAAGAAATCCTGCTGTATGATGTTTGGGACACGTCGTTGTCATTCTTCTTCTTTGGATTTGAACATTATCTTTGAAGATGGCTTAACTCTTGATAAAGTCGATTCATTTAAATACCTTGGCCTTTGGCTTGATTCTGAACTTACTTTTAAGCCCCATATTGATTATGTGGTTAGTAGAATATATTATTGTCTTCGTTTACTTTATCGTTCAATCAATTGTTTTACATTTCAAGTAAGGAAAAGAATTGTCTCTCAGTTAATATTACCCCTTATTGATTATGCTGATATTGTTTATCAAAATACCTATGATATTTACCTAAAGCCTCTTAATGTTGTCTATAATTCCTTGTGTAGATTTGTGTTAAGGTGTCCGTATCGTACCCATCACTGTTATATGTATGAATTGCTTAATTGGTTACATCCTAAATCAAGAAGACAATTTCATTGGTTTTTGTTCATTTTTAAATGTGTTTATTCTGTTTGTCCATCTTATTTGAAACAATTCCTGATTCTATATGGGTCTTCTTATTCACTTAGACATATGCAATATCCTTACTTTCTTGTTCCTAAAATCTTTACTGAGGTCGGACGCAGGTCATTTCAGTATAAAGCTCCTTTTGACTGGAATAATCTTCCTGTTTCTTTGAGATCTACTACCTCTCTTAACCGCTTCAGGATTTTATTATTTTCTTATCTTAAAATAACTTGTTCATGTTTTTGATTGGTTTATTATTACTATTATTGTTTTCTTTTTGTTTTGCTTTAAATTTTGTCTTCTGTTGATGTTATTGATTTATGATGCTGAGATTTTGTATTTCAACTACGGTATGAGGGTGTGGGGGACATGTTGAGCATTTTGTGTTTGTTTTGTAATGTGGTTGTGTTTTGTGTTGTATTATTTGTTTATGTTTTTGGGACCCCCTTGAAAATGAGATGCCACATCTTGAAGCAGCTTATTTTAATCCAAAAATGCGCATCATGAGTTTACTAATATAATCCAACTATGCAGTAGTCTAAAGAACCATCTGGACCAGCTGGGTGTATTCAGGTTTCAAGGTAGTTTAAAGAGCCATCTGGACAGGCAGGCACAAAGGGTTTTAGTATTAGCAAACAGCCAAGGTTCAAATAGGTCATGGGACCAAGACACTGGTCTGAGGAATGTCATGTGGGTCTTGGCTGAACAGAAACATATTGTTTTAACTATGAGGGGAGGGAACAAAGACCATATATATTTACCAAGCCCGGGCTCACGGACTTCAGACTGATTTGGATAGTCCTCCCAGAGCGTCACTCTGTCTCTGGGGGGATTAACCAGGCCGGCCTCGGCTTATTATTTTGTCCGGAAAATAAAAGTCTATCTCTTGAAATCAGAACCTAAGACTGAAGATTGTTTCATTTGAGGAAAAGGAAAACCACAACATTTGGTGCCGAAACCCGGGATAGAAAAGAGCTGGACAGCAACGAGCAACACAAACAACGTATGGTCATAAGGTAAGCACTTTTTGCTTATTAAATTAGGTTTGTGTTGTTTGCCAGACTTTGCTCAATGTGGTGAGAAATTTAAGCTCTTCTAAATTTAAGAACCATATAGGTGAACTGGGTTTTGATTTCAAGGGTACAATCTAATTAAGGCATGCATGCATGAATCTGTATTAAGTTACTTTGGCTTTGATGATCAAGGTGAATTGAAACAGATTTTAAGTGAAGAGAACGCGTAAGAGTTGCCTATATCTGTTGATTGGAAGTGTATGATACAGAAGTTTATACCAGTGGAAAGGAGGTGTATGGTATAGAGGTCAATTTTGTGTGGGTGTAAGTGTAGCAAAATTGACGGTATACCATGTAAAAGTGGTATATTTTATTGTTTTAGTTAACGACCATGTTGTAGGAGGTGTAATGGTCATTCGATTTGGGTATATTAGGTGATATCAAGAGGTGGCATACAAGGTTTTATGTATGAAAATATATGTACTCTGTGTGTTTGAATTTTGAGTGTGTATGCAGCTGAAAAATGTTTGACAGTGAGAGAAATGTGAACGTGCATCTGGCAGGCCGGGAGAAAGTTTCCCTTAGGCAGTCTCTGCGGGCTGTTAAGGGGGGTATATCCTGTGAGTATAGGGTAAATTACTGTGTTAGAGTGTGGAAGAATGAGCCCTAAAAAATAAATAAATAAATAAATAAATGCTAATGGGTTATTACTGAAAAATGGTTGGGTTAACAATTTGGTTTATAAGTTATCAAACATACATTTGAAATTTAAGGTCTGGTAAAAACAATTGACACCAGATGGGACATCAAAAGGAGCACAGAACCTGAGACCACAGCTGGCTTTCTCAATGGACAATGCAATCAGGTGGCCACCTAAAGAGATGAGCAGATTTGCTTGTTAAAAGATTGTATTGTTCACCTGAGATGGCTCGTGGGGGTCAGCTAGGACAGATGATGGTTTATGGTGTGAATGAGTTTTATTTTTGTCGTTGAGTGGCTTGGATAAAGAGTTAATGTTAAGTTGAGAAAATGCCTAAGAAGTTTCGCGAACCTGAGTGTTACCGTGTCGGGGCAGACACGTTGGGGTTCGGAGAGAAGAGTTATTAAGTCATGCAGGTCAGGTCAGGTCTATGTGTTATTTGTCTTGTTGTTTTGGAAGGCCCAGGCTGATGAGAGATATTGTTTTTGTTTTGTTTGTCATGTCGGATTGGTAAATTGTGTAAGTGAATCTTTCCCACGTTGACTGAAGTGTAGTGGAAAGATGAACTTGGCCAGGTAGTCTAGATAGAGTTGTTTTATTTTATTTGTGTGAGAATGCGATGTGTCTGTGTGTGAATGTCTGAGATGGAAAGAGTGGGGGCTGAGTGAGCAGTGGGTGTGTCTTTCTTCTGTTGCTCTGTAGAGAGCACAGAGAGGTGTTGTGTTACAGGAGTGAAGATTGTTTAAAACTATAAAAAAGGAGATAAAGTTTGAAAATATGAGTAAGAGTATGAATAAGAGACAGTTGTAAATGCTGGGTATTAAAGATTAGATTTGAAGACATTGTGGTTCTGAGGTATTGTAGCCAAAAATATTAGTTATTACAGTGAAGTATACAGCTAATTCTAGAAATTAAATAATTCGTTTAAATGATTGATTAAAATAAAAAAATTGTGCTCAATAGGAAAAGATTGCTTTTCCAAAAAAGGACAGATTTTGGTGAAGGTATTTGATTCTATTTGACAAAACACTACAAAATATTATAAAGGAAATTTTATTTTAAAGACACATTGGAAATCTAAGTAACTATTTGGAGAATATATAAATTGGACAAATAAAAACAATAAGTTTGTGAAGTGGTTAAATGAGAAAACAACAAATTAGAGGAAAAAGTAGAGACCAAGTTATTAAAGGTGGAAATAAAGAGAAAAATAAAAAGGACAGGAAAATTATTAAAAGGTGAATGACATAGATAAATTATACAAAGATAAATTATTACAAAATGAAGAGGAGTCTTCATCTGATGATTGAAGGTGGTCACAAAATAAATTTTATTTTAAATTAAACGGCAATATTTTGCAATGGGTTAAGTTAAACGTTGAAAAGCTGAAAGCTCTCATCCTTTGACATTCAAGAAAGTGAATAAAAGCTGGCGATGAAAAGACAATGGCAAAAACTGTGTGACATCAAAGTGTTGAAGCTGCAAAGAGAGGAGAACTTGTAAACTAAACTGTGGACACATCCTACATGAATGGGAATATATGAAGCAGTGAATGGGGCACTGCACAATGACAATTACAAAAAAAAGACTGAGTGGAGTCCAGAGAGACCCACAAAGACAATATTGTTCTTGGAGACAAGAGAAAAACTGGACTATACTTTTTCATTTTCATACGAGCCTTTGAGTGAAAGAGGGGAAAGAGTAAAACAGCCGTTCAATGTTTGGCTAGGACCTTATAACTGTAGGGACACATACAATCTTTAGGTGAAAATCAGCTAGACAAATTTAAAGGCTGATCAAGAACTTATGTTGTTAGGTGTGACTACCTGTTCTGAAATCAAATCAGACTCCTATTAATCTGACAGGAAGAAATGCATAATGAAATTTGGGGGGGTTTGAATTTGGTATCTACAGAGGAAGTTAGAACTCCAATGATGGTACTAAGCTAAAAAGCAAATATAAATGGCATCGAACAGCTATGGCAGAAAGGAAAATAAAATAGATAAAAGAAATAAATTGAAAAAACACCATAGGATACTATAATAGGTAAACAAGAAAAAGCTGTGAGAATAGAAAAAAAAAACTAATTATTGTAACAAACATACGAATTAAGGAAATAAATCTAAATTGTATCTAGTCACGATTTAAGAGCAATTAATGACAAGAAAAGATTGATGATCAAAAAAAATTACATACTTTGCTTACAAGTGTTTCTCCATTTGATAAACATTTTTACTGTGAATTATGATTTGCATAAGAAGTAGATACTTGCATTTACGTATTTAATTATAAGGGAAAATATTATACAGGTTTAGAATGGATGAACTACTATTCCAACATGTGGAAAGTTAATTTGGTTGATTAATGCTAAAAAGTTGATAAAATGATTGGTTGTTATTGAGTTATAGGGAAACAGGAGAACAGGTGATTTGCCAGCATGGGCAAACAGATGGGGAAGCTAAAAAGGGCCTCAGAGTGTCAGGAGATCTTTTTAGATTGTATAAGAAGTGAGAAATCTCAGTCATAAATATTATTATCATAGATGTACATGGGGCGAATAAGTGGAATGAAAATGAATTATTTGATTCATGAGAAGAATAAAGATTTTGAGTTGAGATAAAAAGGGAAAAACGGATGTGACGGGTAAGAGAGAAGAAAAATGTGACTATCATCTATAATCACAATGGATGGTAGATAAAAAGGTATAGAAAAGGAATAATCATCAAAGCCATACTCAACAAAATGTGTGAAAAATACTAATCATAACAGAACTTATGTTTTACCTAAACTAACAACCGTACACCTTTAACACTGCATGAAATATTCGCCGATAGACCTATGCGTATTGTAAAAACATCTGGAATTAAGTGTTATATGAACAAACTAATTGTCTATATATTGAGTTATTTGTGTACAGAAAAAGCTGAAAGGAGTTGAGGAGGACATGAGACAACATGACTTGATGAGTGGGAGATGATCTAGCTTATCTGAGGTTCGAGAGGTCGGAGGAGGCCAAACACGGCCACAGGGGGCCTAACTGGGGGAGACATGATGAGACCAGCCCCAGAATGTCAAAGTGGTAGGAGCAGACAATGTAGCATAGCTCTTAGGAACGAGAGAAGGAGAAAGAATGCCATGATATGAAAAAAGAAACATCAAAACCAAATCAAAGTAAAAGCAATTCAAGTATACCGACGGATGGAGAGCAAAGTTTTGAGCACCGAGAGGAAAAAGTGAAAAAGAGAAATTGTCAAAAGAAATTGAATTGAAAAGAACGAAACTTATTACTACAGAAGATTTACATTGCTACAGTCAATTAAAGAACGAAACCGATAACTACAGAAGATTTGCATTGCTAAAGTCAATTAAACTTCCTGGCGATGGACTTTTGCCTTAAACAAGGCCCAGTGAAAGATCTGCAATAATTTCAAAGGAACAGACTCTGAAAGAAAGACTGAAAACATAGAGACATTGAACAGAGAACTTAAGGTGGACATTTTATGGGAAACATCCCAAAGATAACAATGATACAAATGGGGAATATTTACAGTTAAGGAAATATATTTGCAAAACCAGATTATAATAATGCAATAACATTTTCAAGTCCACATACTTTGGGGTGATAAATTCAACAAGAATTCTTATGGATTACGAGAAAAAGTTTAAGGTCAATTTATCTGGATAATATTTAGGTCTTTTGGGAAATTCTGAGTTTAAAAATACATCTGGTAGGCCACAATTTGGAAATTTGTGTCAATGGACGTAAATAACAAAACACTAAAAATAAAAAAGGAAGGATAGATATTTCAGAATGGTACAGTAAAAATTCTGAATGGTACAGTAAGATTACAATCACGAAAATATAAGCCTTATGGAATTATAGACTTAAGGAAATTAAATAGGAAATGTTTTATAACAAGAATGAATCAACTAAGAAACCTCTAGATCTATTATGAAGACATAAAAAAGTATAACTTAAGGTGTAAAAGTGAGAAGAGAAATGCTATTAGAAGAATAATATAATTAAATCAGAGCAACATATACAATGAAGGTATTGGAAGATCAAATAATATCGATTGGAAAATTATTTTGGATTGGTAGAAAAAGAAAATGCTTGACCTCATTAAAAGGGAGAGAAAAAGTACTTAAATATGATGGAGACAAGAAATCACTACAAAAGAAGGGTATTTAGAATCCTTATAAAAGGATGAACACAACAATTAATCATAAATTATATGCAGATTCTGTTGATCAACCAAATGGGTACCATATTAGATAAAGGGATGGAATTCAGCTAAATAAGAAATTTAATAAAGTTTTGTCAGAATAAAAATACAGAATAAATAAATTATGTACAGTACTACAATCAAAAAGTAGATTATTAAGTTTACAAATAAGGCATTAATTTATCTTAGGATAACAACTAGATGCAGCCATTAGAAAATACATGATAACATATAATGAATCAATTTAATTGAAGGTTAGTGGGTAAATGAGGCGTAAGTGTCTGGTTAGAGAACCAAATGGAAGTTAAAATATTAGGATGATGGAAAATTTACTTGAAATCAACAAGAATGTTATCAGGACTTACGTTACAAGACAGTAATGAATTTACAAATAGTAAATGAGAATTCAAGCACCTCTGATGAGGATGGAAAAAATTTCATTTAAATTGTTATCAAGAATTATTATGCATGCTTTACCATTTACTAGTTTTATTTGAATTAATTACATTTATGCGTGTACTATGCAATCTTTAATTAGTTTATTATTGGTTATTTACATTTAATTGTTTTATTTGGAGTACTTTACTTTCATTTGTGTTGCAATCTTTACTTAGTATATTAGTGGTTCACATTTTATTGTGTTATTCGAGTTAATCCACATTTATTTGTGTTTTTGATGCCATCTTTACCTAGTTTTATTATGGGTTATTTTTATTTACTTTGTTTATTGAATCAACTTACATTTATACTTTATTATACTTAATTTTTTACTTTTTATGATTCAATTCAGTATCAATTAGTTATATTTACTCGTTTTGAATTTGAACATTAATCTTTAACATTTATTTTGTGTTTATTATGCATACTTTACTTGTGTTTTTATTATTTTTTACTTTAACATTTATTTTGTGTTTATTATGCATACTTTACTTGTATTTTTATTATTTTTTACTTGGATTCATTAACGTTGACTTTACATTTACAATGTTTTTCATATACTCTACATAACTATAATGATATCTGTAAGCGCAGAACCAATTGCGCACAACTGTTTAGGGCTTAAGTTCTTTTACTTTTACATTCAAGACAAAATAAGAATGGAAAGACGTTTGTTCTTAATGTCCATAGTTCGAAGTGCTGTGGCATAATTGGGTAATTGGTAATGTATAGTGGCTTTCTTTAGCCACAAGATAGTAATAGGGGAGACACTGAATTATGAAACAGCACTCCGGATTAAAATAAATAAACAGGAAAACTGAGGCTAGGTAAGCCTCAGAGCGGGGATTATGAAGTAGTTTATTTTAATCCAAAAATGTGCATCATGAGTTTACTAATATAATCCAACTATGCAGTAGTCTAAAGAACCATCTGGACCAGCTGGGTGTATTCAGGTTTCAAGGTAGTTTAAAGAGCCATCTGGACAGGCAGGCACAAAGGGTTTTAGTATTAGCAAACAGCCAAGGGTCAAATAGGTCATGGGACCAAGACACTGGTCTGAGGAATGTCATGTGGGTCTTGCCTGAACAGAAACATATTGTTTTAACTATGAGGGGAGGAAACAAAGACCATATATATTTACCAAGCCCGGGCTCACGGACTTCAGACTGATTTGGATAGTCCTCCCAGAGCGTCACTCTATCTCTGAGGGGATTAACCAGGCCGGCCTCGGCTTATTATTTTGTCCGGAAAATAAAAGTCTATCTCTTGAAATCAGAACCTAAGACTGAAGATTGTTTCATTTGAGGAAAAGGAAAACCACAACAATCTCAAGGGGCTATCCTTTCAATAAATTCAAATTCAATAGGCTTCACACACAATGTATTAAAGTTTGCATATCCTAAAAGAGCTGACATCGATATGTGAATCATAGGCTATGTCCACACGAAGCCGGTGCATTCCCTATCCGATCATTTTTTTCCTTGTTCTAAAAAAATTATCCGTAAACACGAAACCACTGAAACCGACTGAAAGCGGTGTAGTATATATGCCGGACCAGTATAGGGCGCTGTAATTCTGCCACAGATATACACTATACACGGAGAAGAAGACTTTGAGCATGCGCATAACCAACATATGGTGTTGTCCATTATCGCTTGTTGCTCACCACAATTGCATAGAAGCAATAGATTTTGCTGTAATAAAGCTAGTAGGCTTTAGTAGCTTCTGTAGCACGAACACAATCTCATAGTCAGCCGTTATTGTTGTTGCTGTTACGTGTGACGCTTCCGACACGTGATGTGATGACGTTTTTGCTTCACAAAATATATTGATTGGCTGTACACACGAAACCGCAAGGGTGTCGATTTCAGATTTATCCACGGTTTCAAAAAAATAGCGGATTCAGTCTCCCAAAACGCTGGATCCGTGTGGATGAAACGCCAATACGATAAAAAATGTGTACGCATACAGCAGGAGTGGGGAACCCTGGGTCCTGGAGGGCCAGTGTCCTGCAGAGTTTACTTCCAACCATAATCAAACACACCTGAATTTCATTTCCAAGTGATCCTGAAGACTTTCAAGATTTTTCAGGTGTGTTTAATTAGGGTTGGAACTAAACTCTGCAGAACAATGGCCCTCCAGGACCAGGGTTCCCCACCCCTGGTATACAGTGATACACGTCTCCGTGTGGACAGCCCCATAGTTTAGGAAAGATTTAAAGGTCCCGTTTTTCCAGATCCCATTTTCAAATTTTAGTTAGTGTGTAATGTTGCTGTTTAGAGCATAAATAATACCTGTAAAATTGTAAAGCTCAAAATTCAATACCAAGCAATATATATTTTTTAATAGAATTCCCCTTTCAAAGCCTACACCGAAAGTCCAGCCCACAGGAATACGTCAGTCGCCAGCTAAGGTCAAACGGCTCTTCTAAGCTTAGCTGCTGTCGAATTACAGCACACTAAACAAACTACACAATCAGAACTTGATACGTATTTCTGAAGGAGGGACTTCATAGAACAAGGAAGACATCAGCCTGTTTTTAGCACAGTGAAAACAGAGCTATAAAGATAAGTAAATTGTGTGAAAAATGCTGCATTTTTTACACACAAAACATGAATACATGTTATACTGCACACCAAAAGCACAAGCATAGCTTCAAAAACACAGAAAAAACAGGACCTTTAAGTAGTTGAGGTAGGTAGGATGGGAGAATAATAGAAAGGATATAAACATGTTGATGTCAATCTGTTTATATAAATTTAGCTTACTTTTATATGATGTCATTACACTGATGCAGAGCTTGACATTAAAAGGACATTCCACTTTTTTTGAAAATATGTTCATTTTCCAGCTCCTCTACAGGTGAACATTTGATTTTTACTATTTTGGAATCCCATTCAGCTGATCTCCAGGTCTGGTGGTACCTGCCATTGAAAGTAAATAAGGGGACTATTTTCGGGCAGTGCGTAAAATCAATATTTTTAAGCGCAATGCTAATGGTCTAATCAGATTCAATGGATTATGATAAGCTATGCTAAAAGTGCTAGCGCCAGACCCGGAGATCAGCTGAATGGATTCCAAAACTGTAAGAATCAAATGTTTAACTCTAGAGGAGCTGGAAAATGAACATATTTTCATAAAAAGTGGAATGTCCCTTTAAAGCTTGTTCGGTATAAGTTCATGTTTTGGATGGGCAAATAAGACAGAATTTTTCTTGTCCGACCGGACAAGTAACTTGAACATGTCATAGCGATACTAAAGATTTAGAAGTGCTTGACTAAATATGACACACAGAAACTTTCAAATATACTAACTAATGTATATACTGTATGCACACTAATGTACAACTATGTTTTGTTTAACAACCATAAAGATTCCAGCAAATTTGTTTTAGCAACCGATTCAAAAAACTAAAACAAATCACTCTAATGTTCTTATTTTGTTAGCATGTTTAATCTTTTACATAAAGTTTTGGAATCAAACATTACATTTTAGATGTAGAGGGTATTATCATGTATTTACACCTGATTATTAAATATGTATCAGAGATTGTTTTGTTTATTTTGTAATACTGATCACACTGTTTTTTGGTAGTATGCAAGAGGACGCTTTGGTAACACCTGGAAGAGAAAGAGATCATGGGTGTTTGGTATACTTGAGATCAAATCTGCAAGAAGACGTCCCATTCTTCGTCTTGTGAAGAAAAGAAACAAGGAGACCCTTGTTCCCATCATCAAGAAACATGTGAAACGTCAAAGTCTAGTTGTGAGTGATGAGTGGAAAGCATATGCCAGTCTTTCCCAGGAGGGGTATAAGCATGTCAGGGTCAACCACAGTAAAAATTATGTAGATCCACAAACAGGACTACATACTCAAAATCTAGAGAGAGCTTGGCAGACCTACAAAATGCAAATTTGGCGAATGCGGGGGAATCGTTCTGAGAAGACCTTAAAACAACACCTATGCTTTATAGAGTGGACCCACTGGTTAGCAAGAACATATAAACATGGTGTACTTGGAAGACTTCTCAAAGACATAAGAAACAATTACCACAGATCAGTTTAGGACCTTTCTGTAAACATTGTTGGTTAATCATATCTCACCATTTATTTTTATTATTTTTTGGCTTTTTTTTTTACAGTTACAGTTGTTTTCTCCTATACCACACATATTTCTGAAACGTCAGTTTAGACTTTTAGATTGATTATTTAATTGAATTAAAAAAAAAACAGTTCTGTGCTACAAGTGCATGTTTTTTTAATAGAAGTGTTTATTAATAAAAGAGCTGTATTTCTCTGATGTGAATAGTCTGGCATCGACTTTAGTCATCCAGGGTTAAGTACTGGGTGTGCAAACTTTTCTCATTTTGAATGGTAATATGCTGCATACAATTAGTATAACTGTTCTGTTGATACGTTATAGACAGTTTACTATTCTCAACTGTTTTTCACTTTAATTGGATAGTCCTAAAATGCATCTACAAACACAAAGTTAAGAATGTCAACTAAAAGTCAACTGATCATAAACCATTTGTTAGTAAACCAGCAGTAGATACTCAACTGCAGTATGATAATCTGCAGATTCTCAACAGATAATAAACTAAAGATTCAGTTAAAAACTACAGATAGTCGAAAAAGCCTTTGTTTAAATGACCCTTGTTATGCTATTGATCATATGTTGACATGACTCAACTTACTTTCAGCTTACAAGATGGTGACAATCTACAGATATTTAGTTGAATATTAGTTAATAGTCTGTTGAAAAAATATACCAACAATCAACAGGCAGTTTCTGTAACATCTGTAGATAAACACTTGAAGTGCACTTTATTCTCATTAGGCGGTTAGTTAAGTGTTTGCTACTGGTCTGTTGAGCCACTGTTGTTGAATGTCAACTAATGCATTGTTGACATGCTACAGAATAGTAGTAGATAAGTAGTAGAGTGTCAACAGATGGACTATCAAAATAAAGTGTTACCACTGGCTGTGAACATTTTCTATCTGTTGCACTCTCTTTCTCTTAATAAATAACTCACTTGCATTAGACTCCGGCTCCTTGTATTTTCTCCTGACAGATAGCTGTAATGCTTCTGTTCAGAAGGAAGCCCGTGAGCCACGAAGGTAAGTTTGCGAGCAGATTAGATTCATTTCCACTTATTAGACAGCATAGTCCGCTCATCGTGTTTTGTATTGCATCACTTATGGATCGTAAACTTTTAAAATAGAGTTTAGTAAGATGTATGCAACTACAGTCGGCTTTGGTTAACTATTGAAGCCTCGTCTCTTGTCAAAAGGCTCAACGTGACCGCAGTATTTGTTGAACACTGCTGGCAGAAGCGACGTCTGTGTCTGTACCATTCTTATCAATGGCAGCATAATCTCGTATCTCCCTCCTCCCAAGTCATAAAGCTCGTATCTCCAATAAAACATGACTTTGGGAAAATGTTGTGTTAATGTTGGTACACAAATGACAGCAATAAAAGGCATAATAACAACTTTAATGATACAATGTTTAATAACTTAAAAAATACTGCTTTTTAATTTCCTGAAAAATAATGGTTTTGGAGATACAAGGATTCCGCCCGACAACGACGATATATTCGCCATTCCTTCATGTGTTGACCCCATTTATATTACATGCAAAACTCCCACCGGGCCCGGCGGGTCTCCAGGAAAATTTTCTGACCGCCCACTCCCACCCACAGCAAAGGTGAAATTGCCCACTTCTGCGAGATTTGCATTGGGTCCCACGGGAGTCCCAACCCAATGCAGCCCTCTACTGCAGTACTCATATATGCATAAACAAATTTCCTTTGCATAGTAGAAGGCTTAATTAAAAATGTATGTAACTATATTATATTTTAATGCCAAACTAATTGTTAAATGTTCAGAAAAATTACCCTTTTATTATCCAAGTCTCTGATTTGGAATAAGCATTTTATATATTTTATAAAAAATGTGGGCATTTAAATGTGTGCATTACTGTAAATTCATTACATTACAACACTGTTTGCCCTAAAGGTATCAAACCAACTTTAAATTAGTCAGAATATTATTCTCTATCATGCACAAGTTATGTTTTTTAGATTCTCCTAGGCCGCTTGATGGTTTAAGACAACAACTTTGGAAATAGAAGGAAATTTCAGATTTTATATTTGGGATTACATATTTTATATATCAGGGATTCCTTTCCTCTGTCGAAAACTCATTATCAGGCCAGTTTATGGTCATGGCCATATTTATTACCACAGTAATATGGTTTACAAGTAGCTTGTTAAATTACCCTAACACACTTAACATACAGGTATCTTTCAGATTGCTAGATGTAATAATCTCGTTCTTATTTTAATTTCAAAAATTGTATGTATACCCCGTTTTTAAGCCAACTTCTTATGGCACCATTGGCAGAAGCAAAGCTCCCAGAAAAGGTTGAGTCAGGAAGGGCCAAACCTAAGGAGGATGTGCTGGCAGGGGTCAGTATTTTCTGTCAGCACAAATGGTGGAGAACCCAGTGACTAATTTTTAGTACTGGCTCACTGTAACTTTTAGTTTGGAAAGCACCAGGACCAGCGATTTAGATGGCTCCTGGAAAACTCTCTGGGGTATGCAGTGTATTTTTGGTGCTTAGCATTTCCAGTGAGAAAGCACATACAACCCCCCTGTCAGAGAACAAACAACTGTTCCTACAGTATACTTCTCATACTCAGGGTGTCCGCGGATCCTTAAAGTGTCTTAAAACGTCTTAAATTCTGTAGTATGAAAAGAAGGTCTTAAGCATTAAAATGTCTTAAATCTGCATATCAAAGGTCTTAAAATGTTGTCCAACCAACACTGTCAAGAAGATTGTAACTGTTTTATTCATGTTCGTCATGTGTCAGGGGAAACTGAATAGGGGTAATCTACTAAAGCACAAGTTTGCGGGGAGTTTGCTAAAGTTTGTGGACCGGGTATACGCAAATGGAGAAAAAGTGTGAGTTTTAGCTATAAGGAAGTGCACATTTAATGAAAACTGGTTACTTAACCCTCATTTTGCTCCGTGGTAAACACCAGTTAGCGTACGGGGTCCGTTGTTTAATTTGCAAGAAAGTTTTAAAACTCGGAACAGTGGGCATCAAAGCTTTAGTGGCACACATGCAATGTAAGAAACATAAAGCCGCTGCAGAAACCTGTTGAAAACACCCGGCATATTTCAGTTCTGTTCTGTTGTGCCACCAGTAGTAGCCCTATAGAGCACTACTCCCAAAAGTGCTATTACGCCAAAGTGCTATTACGCCATAAAATAGTTACTCTTTTGAGTCCGCTTGGAAAGGCGCTATGTTTTGTTTTGTACCACCAAGCTTGCTCGTGTGGCTGCTCGTCTTGAGTGGGAGGAACGTTGATGTGTTTGGTCGCTTCTGGCTTTGTCTCTGGGTGGCGGCATTGAATGAATGGGGCTGAGCTGGGTGCTGTCGGGGCGTCGCGGCGCGCTCCGGCGCTTGCGTGCGCACACGCGGATGGTGGAGGGATGATTCGGCAGTTCTTGGTTGGGGTAGTGGCATATTTTGATATTGAAAATGAGTAGACTATTCCTTTAACCTCCTCCTCCAGCAGCAGAACCCCCAGCCTAACATTTGTCCCGAAGGCAGCTTTTCATTACTGGTAAGCACCATCTTACATACGTTTGACTCATAAGTTTACCTTTAACAACATAACTTAATAACAGTTGTAATATTATTTGTGCTCCAGGCACTTCCGTTTCCACTGCTGATGATGGCATAGAAAGCCAGGAGATCACCTGAAATCTGTCAGTATAAGGCGGCAACGATCAGGTGCTCCACGCAAGATCCCTGTCCGAGGAGTCCAAAGAATAATCAGTAGAGTTCTCCAAGAACCACTTGGGCAGAACTTCAGAAAGACCTTGCATCAACAGGTACTGTTGTTTCAAAAATAACTATAAGCAATGCACTGAACCACCATGGCATCCATGCACGCTCACCACGCAAGACTACATTGCTGAACAAAAAGCATGTTGAGTTTGCAAAAGAACATTTGGAGAAGCCTGTGAATTATTGGGAGACTATAGTATGGTCAGATGAAAGCAAAATGTAACTTTTTGGCAGTCATTCTACACACAATGTTTGGAGAAGAAATGGCACTGCCCACCACCCCAAGAATACCATACCAACATTTAAGTTTTGGGGTGGAAACATCATGGTTTGGGTCCAAGTCAATCACACTTCTGTGAAATCAAACTGTCCACTTAGGAAGCAACATTGATTGACAATCAATTTCTCATGCTGTTGTTCAAATTATAATTATAGGCAATTAGCAAGACACCCCAAATAAAGGAGTGGTTCTGCAGGTGGTGACCACAGACCACTTCTCAGTTCCTATGCTTTCTGGCTGATGTTTTGGTCACTTTTGAATGCTGGCAGTGCTTTCACTGTATTGGTAGCAGGAGACAGAGTCTAAAACCCAAACAAGTGGCTCAGGTAGTGCAGCTCATCCAGGATGGCCATCAATGCGAGCTGTGGCAAAAAGGTTTTGCTGTGTCTGTCAGCATAGTGTCCAGAGCATAGAGGCACTACAAGTAGACAGGCCAGTACATCAGGAGACGTAGAGGAGGCCGTAGGTGGGCAAAAACCCAGCAGCAGGTCCGCTACCTCCCCCTTTGTGCAAGGAGGAGCAGGAGGAGCACTACCAGAGACCTGCAAAATGGTCACAAATGTGCATGTGTCTGCTCAAACAGTAAGAAACAGTCTCCATGAGGGTGGTATAAGGGCCCAACATCCACAGATGGGGGTTGTGCTTACAGCCCAACATCGTGCAGGACGTTTGGCATTTGCCAGAGAACAGTAAGCTTGGCAAATTGGCCACTGGCACCCTGTGCTCTTCACAGATGAAAGCATGTTCACACTGAGCACGTGACAGACGTGACAGAGTCTGGAGACGCCGTGTAGAATGTTCTGCTGCCTGCAACATCCTCCAGCATGACCGGTTTGGCAGTGGGTCAGTAATGGTGTGGGGTGGCATTTCTTTGGGGGGCCGCACAGCCCTCCATGGGCTCACCAGAAGTAGCCTGACTGCCATTAGGTACCGAGATAAGATCTCAGACCCCTTGTGAGACCATATGCTGGTGCGGTTGGCCCTGGGTTCCTCCTAATGCAAGACAATGCTGGACCTCATGTGGCTGGAGTGTGTCAGCAGTACCTGCAAGAGGGAGGCATTGATGCTATGGACTGGCCCACTCGTTCCCCAGACCTGAATCCAATTGAGCACATCTGGGATATCATCCACCAACACCACGTTGCACCACAGACTGTCCAGGAGTTGGTGGATGCTTTAGTCCAGGTCTGGGAGGAGATCCCTCAGGTGACCATCCGCCACCTCATCAGGAGCATGGCCAGGCGTTCTAGGGAGGTCATACAGGCACGTGGAGGCCCCACACACTTCTGAGCCTTATTTTGACTTGTTTTAGGGACATTACATCAAAGTTGGATCAGCTTGTAGTGGGGTTTTCCACTTCAATTTTGAGTATGACTCCAAATCCAGACCACTATGGGTTGATAAATTTGATTTCCATTGATAATTTTTTTGTGATTTTGTTGTCAGCACTTTTAACTATGTAAAGTAAAAAGTACATAATAAAATTATGTCATTCATTAAGATCTAGGATGTGTTATTTTAGTGTTCCCTTTATTTTTTTGAGTAGTGTATTATTGAAGGCATGATGAATGGAGAAATTTACCGGGACATTCTGGATAAAAATCTGCTGCCATCTACCACAGTGTCTGCGCCAAAAGTGGGCCCTAGGGGGCATGGCCTGACCACTTGAGTCACTGTGCCCCATTACATCTCAAAATAATAATGAACTTAATAATTAAAAAATGTGCTGCAAGTAAATTTGGTTATACAATGAATACTGATCAAAATCAGGAGTATAATTAATAAAAAAAGAATAATTAAAATACTAACCCAATGCTAACATAGTCAACCAGTTACATACACGCAGCCACTACATTTGAACAACAAAATTCTTTCTTCAACAAAAAGCTATCCCCAGTGTTTCGTCTGCACTGAAAGTTACTGTCACGTTCGGGGTCTCAATCGCCACGCATGAGAACTCATTCTCTGTCTAAATAATGTACATTTAGTCTCTGCATTTGAGCAAGACAAAGAAATTTTCTAAAGAAATGGCAAAAGTCTCATAACACTGCGTTCAGCACAAACTGGGCTACAATATTATATGAGCTACATGTATATACATCTTTGTATTTTTAAGAGAAAAAATTTCTGCATGCTTTTTGAAAAAGCAAAATTTTTAATTCACTGATATAAGTCCACAAAATCCATAGTAAACATGTTTTCACAAGACTGTTCTAAACAGAATCCAGTAGTCCGGAGTTTTTTTTTTAATTATGTGAAAATCATTCTGCCTACTTATTCACATAAAACAATATATTGATTTAGAAATTGAAGGACACTTTTTGTTTAGAGGGGCCATATGCGAGAAGGATTGATTGACAGCTTAGATAACAAAAGACTTGTGTAGCACCCTGACCGCCTGGTTAGGGGAGATAAAGAGTCAATAAAAGACAGAGGACATGGAGCTGCTGCAATATCTTCTGAGTCTCTGTATTGTCTCATATTGATGCCAATATTTCTGCATTCTCATATATCAATGAAACATATACAGTAAGAAAACAGAATTACTCACATACAGCTTCTGAACAGTTAATCTTTCCACAAATTAAACAAATAATTTCAATAGAAACTTGACTTACAATACACATTAATAATTCTATGTATTCTATATTGCATACAATATTCACACATGGTACTCTGTCTCAAAATGTTAAACATGTACCATTTACCATGTCTTCAACTGTTAATTCAACTTCTTAAATTTGCTCAAGAATTATAACATGTCAGCCAAACACACATATTACACACACAAGCACATGTTACACTTTCTCTTATGAACCAAAAGATTCCTTTTCTTAAAGCACTGTCATCTGTAACCTAACTGTTAAATTAGTTTTTAAACACCAATATGGCATTCTCTTGAGTTTCACATTTATAGTGGTACACGTGACACACACGCAGTTAACTTGAAATGAACTTTTAGACATGTATATCTGAACAATTAATACACTTTACGAAATGACACTTGCTATTTACCACAGCCTTTACGTATATAGAGTGTATTTCCCTACAATTACTCATCTCATACCTGGTTAGGGGAGATAAAGAGTCAATAAAAGACAGGACACGGAGCTGCTGTAATGTCTTCATAGTTTATGTATTGTCCGAGCAGCGCGCCCCTCCCCCTGCAGGTAAAAGTCCCCAAGCAAAATTAATAAAATGATCAATCGGCAAGGGATACCAATCAAAAATCATAACAGTGTGCATTAAGGACATTACATTTTCAGTGATAACAACATATTCTAATGACACTAATTATTATTTGTTTTATTTTCTCTTTTCTTTGTATATTTTATTTTTTAACCACCACATTCGCTTAATGAGCCTTTAGGCAGGAATGTGAGAGGGAACTACAGTAAAGAATGTGAGGACAAATGTATACATGTTTGTTTGTGGTTTATTAAGAAGTTAACAATATAATCAAAATAGAAATGAAGTCAGTGGGACATTTTCAGTTTATTTGGAAACAAACCCTATTCTAAAACTTAACTTGTATAAACTAAGAAACTGATACACAATAGAGCTGTAAACTTCATGTGGCTCATGTTACCATATAACTTTATGTCCAAAAAGTGTGATATGTTTTTCCACTTCAACGTTTTGTACTGATGAAAGGGATGCAGACCTGTAAGATAGAGATGTGCAGATGGTCTATTATTTCATCCGAAACCGCATCACAAAACTCATCATCCGTCCGCCATCCATCAGTATGGTTTTTCAAAACTGCCCCCGCCCGCCTTCTGCTGATTGGGCGATGCAAGGCGCTGCTGATGACAGTCGCGAGACTAAAGCTCTCAGAATATCAGCAGTGAACTCTGTCTCCGATCGGCGCACAGGGACAAAAATAAATAAATTGCTTAAATTAAACGCACAAATTACATAGCCTGCACTGGTGTCATCCTAATTTACTACTTTGTAAAACTTATTCCAGGCAACCCTTTTCTGACCTTCTATTTCCTTTGTTTTTAATTCGCCTTTTTTGAGTTTGTCACTAGGGATGCACCGATCCGATATTTTGGATCGGTATCGACGCCGATCCAAGCATTTTGAGTGGATCGGGTATCGGTGATGCGTGACCGATCCAAATCCGATCCCGTGGTGGTTGATTAATAAACAGCAAACATCATAGACTATTGCCTAAATGTATATTAAAAAATACACTTATACATTAAATTGCATTAATGAAAATATAATAAAAATTATATTAAATATGTTGCACAGCCGTCTGCGTCAGACAGACAGGCACCCTTTCCATTTACCTCAGCACGTAAAACATGTCGCTCATTTGAAAGTATTTTACGCTTGATTCAGCAAAGAGTAGCACTGCAAATTGTAATGTCTGTAAAGCCAGTTTCACGAGGTGGATGTAGTATTTCGAATTACAATACAACAAATTTAATCAAGCATCTTCAGAAGCATCATGCAAAACAACACACGGAGTTTGCGCAAGTTAAGTGTAAAAAGGATGATCCGTCAAAGCAGATGACCCTGGCGGATGCTTTTCAGATTCAAAAACAAATGGCACAACAGAGCGCAAAAGCTGTAAAAATAACAGAAAAGCTCTTGGAATTAATTGTTCTCGATGATCAGCCCCTCTCCGTTGTGGAAAACATCGGTTTTCGTCGCCTCATGGAACATCTGGAACCACGATACAGTTTGCCGTCTAGAAAGTACATTTCTGAGACCACTTTGCCTGAGCTGTATTCTAAAGTTTTATCTCAAATTGCAGACAAATTAAAAGATGTGCAGTCCTTGAGCTTTACTACAGATATTTGGAGCTCCGACGTGTGCCCCATGTCTCTTTTAAGTTTAACTGCACATTGGATGGATGCGAGTTATGCTTTGCAAAGCGCTGTGCTACACGTTAAGGAATTACGAGGGTCACACACCAGCAGCGTGATTTCAGCATCCATCAAAGAAATGTTGGATGGGTGGAAAATCCCTATATCCAAAGTACATGTGATTTTAAGGGACAATGCCAGCAATATGAAGGCGGCAATGGATGACCTTGGGGTCCCTAGATTGGGTTGTGTTGCGCACTCACTACAGCTTGTTGTTAACGAGGGACTTTTGTCACAACGAAGTGTAAGCGACGTGATTGCAAGTGCTAGAAAAATTGTGGGGCACTTCAAACATTCCCCGTTAGCATACTCGCGTTTGCAGGATCTTCATCGCGAATTTCAAATGCCTCTGAAGCATCTTCAGCAAGACGTCAAAACCAGATGGAACAGCACATAATGTCATGATTTCGGTCTTACCGGTTTGCTGTGTGCTCTGTTTTTCCTTTGTTGTTTTGTGTTTGTTTGACAGATTCACATGCGCGCCTCGCACAGGTGTTCCTGCTCTTCGTGATTTCCTCACTGCGTCATCCTCACCTGAAGCTTGTTTATTCCCCAATCAGCATTAGTATAAATTCTCTCCTTTCCCCTCAGTGTTTGCGAGTCTGTCATTTGATGTATGTCGCCGTATCGTGTCTTGTCTTGTTGACTTTAATATTAGTCTGTGCTATCTGCTTTTCGCCATTTACAGATATTCAGCTGCTGATCCCTCTATTGTGGATATCCTTCTCTCCGCTGTGGATTTGCTATTTGCCTTTGGATTATAAGAGACTCTGTTCCTTTCATAGACTTTGCCATTTGTCTTCGATCTTCACAGTGAGCAGCAGCGGAGTGTTGTGCCCTGAGGGTATGCCTGTTTTTGCGGTTCCTTTATTAACTGTGCTCTCTCTCTGTATCCATAGACTGACATCGCTTCTGCTGTATGCCCATCTGGAGTCATTCTTCAGAATCACTGTTTCTCCACCTGCGGTGTCCCTCTACCGAGGCTTGGTAATCCAGGCATCTCCCCTGTGCCTGGGTTGAGAAGTAGCCCTTTCGTTCAGGCTTCTATCTTCTGCTATCTCTATTCATCAGCGGCAGTCTTCTTCAATATTTCCTCATTGTCAAATAAAGAGACCTTTGCATGGGGATTTTTGACTCTGTCGTTCCTTACACATATTACATGGTTCAGAGCATCTTAGAACAGAAGCGAACTTTATGTGCATTTGCTGCCGACCACGACCTGCCTGCATCGATGACTGCAAACCACTGGGCATTGCTGGAGAAAACAATGATCGTACTGTCACCATTTGAAGAACTGACTCGAGCCATAAGCTCATCAAGTTCAACCACAGCGGATGTTATTCCAACAATTTCAGTTCTGAAACGTCTGCTATCTCAGGAGAGAGACACGGACGCAGGGATTAAAACAATGAAAAGTACGCTACTACAAGCGGTCAACACAAGATTTGGTAACATCGAAGATGAACCACTTTACTCCTTGGCAACTTTACTCGATCCACGGTACAAAGACAGGTAAGCTAAAAGAACTAAAAAGAGTCACTTAAGCATAATAAAATATATGTTCTATTATAAAACTTTGACGACGACAACGTTTTTTTAAATTGTATAATATTTATTTATTACATAAAAAATAAATTAATAAAGTTAGATCAGTGTTGTATAATTTGTTCCCTTTCAGTCGGTCACTACGACGTCACGTCGTGACCGACGAATTGGGAACTCGCTTAGAGAGACCAATCTGCTTCGAATACTACTAAAACGCCAATGAACTTGGCATTGAGATATTTGCATAATGCTGGCGCCGCACCGCCAGGTGCGTATATAAGGAGCACGTGCAAATAGGGAAATCAGCTTTTTTCGCTTCGAAAGCCGGCTTTATCTGACTGAGAAGCTACTCTCTGCTCTTCTGGGAACGGTTGCTGAAGTTGTACTAACACAGCGGATGCTCGCAGTATTCCACTGCTCTGCATATTTTTTGTTTTTTTGAGTTTAGTGTGTGCGTTGCCTTTCCCTGTGCGCATCATCAGCTGAGCACCTAAAGAGTGATTTCCCTAAAGAGTGATACGTGAGAGCTCTGTGTCTTTTTAAAGACAGCCACTCTCTCGTATATTCGGAGATCAGCGTCCTTTTCAGGATTGCTTTTCGTCCGTGCGATCTTGGATGCGAGAGGTATAAGGGTTCCAGTTACGGTCACGAGCGCTGTCTTCGTGCTTGGGCATCAAGCACTCTGAGGCTGCGTTCGTGGAGAGTTTTTGTTCTCTCTGTGAGAGCATAACCCTCTTGGATTGCGGAGACGACTGACGTTTCTACGGGAATGCTGTCCGCGCCTTTGCAGTGCTGACGCCGCCGTGGTGCGGCTGTCAAGCACTCGCAGGACGCTCTTCGCATCACTACGCTGAGTATGACGGAGGATGCGTTCTCCACCTACCGGCCTTTCATCCTCAGCCGGTTGAGGCTCTGGTGGAGACTGCAGAGTCCTGTTCTACGATTTCTGCCGAATCCATTGGACCTCCTTCTGGTCCCGTTCACTTCTGCAGCATCAGAGGGGTGTCCAATTTTTCCTCCGAAGTGGAGTCGTTCCGGAGATGGCGGCCGTGCCCGCTCGAGCGGCGGAAACGGTAGAGTTGGAGAGGTTAACCCCTCTCCACTCGAACCGTACCGCCCACGTGATTGGTATTTCAGAGCTGCTCGGGCCTCTCGGTCCTCTTCTCCTGTGCCTTTCTTCCCGACGGCACGAAGAGCTGACGTGATTTGTGGCCATCCGGCCGTTCAGCTTCAGCTTTCACCCCTCACCTTCCTCACCAATGGAGCCGCTAAGGGCGGGGACCCCTTCAGTGGAGCGGGGGGTTGCGACGCAGCTGCGTTCCTGGAGGGACCACCCAACCCTTCCCTCCCGTGTTTGTAGACAGTCGTCCGGTTACGGGCGCTGTCCGTCAGGCATGCGGAGAGGCGGCTTCAGCCCTGCACGCAATAACGTTGCTACAGGTTCACCAAGGATTTACGAGGGAGGCCGCGACCTTCAGTCGTGCGATGTCCACCACAGTGGTTCAAGATCGCCACCTTTGTCTGTGTCTGGCTGACGGACGCAGGCGAGAACAAATTCTTGAATGCTCCTGTCTCACAGGAGTCGTACAGCTCCGCTGCGCAGACTGAGGCGATCTTTTAGGTCATGCCCCGGCGAAGGAGAGCTGCCCTTGGTAAAAACCACCACGCCGGCTCCTCAGTCGGCCTCTCGCCGTCGGCACCCTGCGGCGACCACCTCCGTTCCCCTCCTCGGACCCCATCCCGGCAGCGCGGGGGAACCGGTCGTCAGCAGCTCGCCCCGCCCCGAAAATTAGCCGCTTCCCGTGAAATCGGGAGTTTAAGTGGCCAGTAAGCGGGCGACCCGGATTGGCAGAGGATCACTCTTCAGGAGACGGTGATTCGCTCCTTCCCCCGATAGAGGGTCGGGTGGAAAATTCTTGGTTTGCATATGTTCCACCGGCTGTTTAGCCGGTACCCACTTAACCACACATAGAGTGCATTCCTCTTCCCTCTCCAGGTCTCCAGAGGATCGAGAGAGCCGTGAGCAGGCACACACCAGCTCACCCTACCTCTCCTCTATCGCCAGCGGGTGTTCTGAGGAGTCCGAGCCCTCCACTGAGGAGACCGGACCACCAGCACCCTCATCGGAGTCTGTGCTCTCCGCAGAGGAGACCAGACGACCGTCACCTTCAGCGGGCTCAGGTCAGTGTCTCACACACATACTGTAGATGCTTATGCTGTCAAAGCAGACGCACCGGCAGTCTCACCTGTCTCGCTTCGCTGCCCCACCGCGGGTAGGTCAGTGTCACACACACATACTGTAGATGCTTATGCTGTCAAAGCAGACGCACCGGCAGTCTCACCTGTCTCGCTTCGCTGCCCCACCGCGGGTACTTCGGTAGTGTCGTTAATTCTCCTCGTACGGTGCCTGGGTGCTTGGCTTCAGTTCCCAGCCCTTTCGTTGGGTTTTACGCACGATCCGCCTCGGTTACGAAATACAATTACCGGCACAACCCCGAAATTCTCGGGCTTTTGTTTTCACTATAGTGAAAGTGTCCGATGCACATGTACTGCGTGCATAAGTCGATATCCTGCTGGCGAAGGATGTATCGAGCCGGTCCCTCTTACCGAGATGATGATATGATGATAGGGTTTTTCCAGCCTTTATCTCATAGTACCCAAAATACGCGGTGGGTTACGATCGATTTGATTTACGCACCGGCTCTACAAAGGTGGTCTTTTTTGGATGATAACGCCGAGGCTCGTATTTCAATATTCAGATCGGTTTGCAGCCTTAGACCTGTAAGACGTGTACTTTTTGTGTCCATCTCCCCTCGCCTTAGACCGTTTTCTCGCTCTGTGTCGTGGGGTGGGCATATTAATATTAAGTACACCATTCGAGCTGTCTCTCTCTCTCCGTGTCTCCATGAAAGTGCTAGTCACGGCATTAAAATATCAGAGAGAGAGAGAGCGTTGTTCGCATTCTGCTTTTATTTACGCTGACTTATAATAGGCCGTTCTTGGCAGACGTGCGCGAACACAGAGAGTTAATGCTTCGGCATCTCGCTCGTTTTAGTCATCAGGTCGACTGGGAAAGAGCAACTTTGCCCCGTGCAGAGGATCCTTTTTCTCAGTATGGAATTAGACTCGATCAACTAATTGGCGTGTTTTACAAGAGCGCGTAACTAGTCAGTTCTGACTTGCCCCGGTTTAATTCGAGGGAAGTACGCAGTCCCTCTGAAACAATTTCAGAAGCTCCTGGACATATGACAGCATGCTGCGGCTGTGACACTGCTCGAGCTGCGTCATATGAGACCGCTTCAGCGTTGGCTTTACGATCGAGTCTTGAGGAGAGCGTGGCGCACCGGCATACATTGTGTAAACACTACACCTGCGTGTCATTTAAATTTCCCCGTAGTAGGCCCAGCATTTCTGATAGCAAGATATGCCTCTGAGGGGTCTCCTGGCATTCTGTAGCATGCGATGCCCTAAGCACGGGTTGATCAGCCACGTATGACGGGCTTGCAGTCTCTGGGGTGTGCACAGCACCCCAACTGCCGCGAGCGGTGCGCTGTATATCTGGGACTTGTACGCTCCGCTATGGAGATGCGAGGGAAGGATGTATTAGTAGACACCGATAACATTGCGACTGTTGCGTTATTTACCGTTAAGGCGGTTTTGCGCTCTCGTCACCTGTCGCATCTCGCTCGTCATCTCCTCCTTTGGAGTCAGAAGCATCTGAGGTCCCTTCGTGCCATTTACATCCCGGGATCGCTCAATACAGCGGTGACGCGCTCCCGAGCTGCGCCCCCGGCGAATGGCGACTCCACCCCCAGACGGTCCAGCTAATTTGGAAGAAGTTCGGTTGTGCGTAGATCTGTTGGCGTCGCCGGACGATACCCACTGTCGCCTATTGTATTCACTTACCGAGGGCAGCCTCGGCGTGGATGCGTTGGCTCACAGCTGGCCGCGGGGGTTGCGTAAATACGCATTCCTTCCAGTGAGCTTTATTGCGCAGACACTGTGCAAAGTCAGGCAGGACGAGGAGAGCCTTTTATTAATCGTCCGTACTGGACGACCAAGAATTGGTTTTCATAGTTAATGCTCCTAGCGACAGCCCTCCCTGGCGGATTTCCCTGAGGAAGGACTTTCTTTCTTAGGAAGGGGCACATTTGGCACTCGCGCCCCGACCTGTGGATATCCATGTATAGTCGTTGAGCGCGCAAGGTTTAGGTGATTTATCGCAAGCGGTATCTAACACCATCGACGCGGTTCGAGCACCGTCCACAAGACGGGCTTACGCGCTTAATGAACCCTTTTCGTCACCCTGTGTTCTTCGCAACGCAGGGACCCCAGAGAATGCCCTTTAACATTATGCTTTATATCTTTAACATAGGTTAGATGGTAGGCTGTCCCTCCGCCATTAAAGTTGATATCGCCGCTATTTCTGCTCATCACTCACTTATCTACGGCAGATCAGTTGGCCAGCATGATTTAATTATTACATTTTAAGAGGCGCTCGCAGGCAAAACCCCTCGCGCCCTCCCTCTTTCCTCCTGAGACCTGTCCATGGTGCTGAAGCCTTCAGGTCTCCTATTTTAGCCTTTGCAGTCTGCGAGTCTGAAGTTTCTTATCAATGAAAACTCTGACCCTGCTAGCATTGGCCTCCATGAAGAGAGTAGGGGATTTACATGCATTTTCTGTTGACGATTCGTGCTTTTAGTTTGGCCCTGCTGTCTCGAGTGTAACATTAGCCGCTTTTGCACTATCGGGCATGTGCGAACCAGGGCTTCAAACGGGCCTCACGGAGCCAATAGCCTCAGACCTCCAGCTGTGTAGCCAAAATCACGACGCGTTTGCATTGTCAAGCCAATAGCGCCGCAGCGGTTCAGAAAACCCCGCCCTTAATACGCCTACCTGGATGTAACGTCACACAACTCCGCCTGTTTTACCGTGAGGAAGTCACTTCAATCTGACAGGAGACGGGAGTTAGATCGCATCATCATACAACACACATAATGAAAAATGACTGAGGCGGCTGTTTGCACGGTGAAAGCCAAGATGAGAAGATAGAGATGTTTGCTTCATCCGCGGTGTTACTCTTGGAAGTTTATGTTGGCTGCACACGAGCGATCTCACGACGAGACAATATCAGATCAATAATCAATAGTAAACTTTATGAAGTGGTAATTACAAATAAAGCGTTCATCTACCTAATGTGCCATTATACTATAGCCTATACACAATATTTTAAAGAATATAACGAGTCCTAGTTTTACATTTATGTAAAATAATCTTATTTTAAAATATGCACGTGTCTAAATATGTAACGTTACGTTTGTAATTATAGTTCTATGGCGATGTAAATACTTACACATTATAAGAGGTGTGATATCTTTAATCATGAAAACGTTAATAGTTGAGCATCACATGAAACACAAGGTAACTGTCTAATAGCTATTTCAATAATGTGTTAATCAATAAATACTTTTGTCTATAAAGAACTGCCTTGAATAGCTGAATAGGACTGAAAATCACTTTACTTGCATCTCAAATCAAAACGTTTGAGTATCATTAGAAAATGTACTCGTTAAGAATCAACTCTGAATATACACATGTATTTAAAAAGCTATGTTACAGTGGTTAAGTTAATGATGGTTATATTTACCATTTTGTGGCATCTTACCATTTCTGTGTTTCAGATGTGATTATTAAGCAATCATTTTCAATAAACTGACAAGCAGTCGTAGTAATAATAACGCGGTACTTTATTTACATATGAAGTTTATATCAGTGCACAAACAGTGTATTTAAAGACATCTCCTCCGGACGGATTTCAACATCCATGGCTCCTGTCGTCTCATCATCATCATCATCTTCGTTTCATCACCTACTCTTGCATTTGTTGCTGTGTCATCTCTCATATACAAAATAAAATCTCCTGGATGACAAACTGAAAGCTTTACGTTGGCATTTTTCTGTAAAACGGACACAAAAGAAAGCAGCACATGTGACGTTTTGTATAAAGGGTTTGTAAATACACATACAGTATACCGACATATAAAGTTTGCTACATTCATATAAGAGTTTAATTAATCTCCAAAATACCAGAAAGCATGGCTATGACTATAATAAGCCCATGGTTACTTTTTCTAAGGGCTGACTAAAAAATTCAACAGAGATGACACTATAACACAAAAAACACAACAAAGACCCATGTAAGACACTTCTGCAATCGTTATTTGTATTTTAAGTGTTTTGTATGCAAACGTAATGTAGCATTTGTATCTGTATTTTAAGTGTTTTGTATGCAAACGTTATGTAGCATGTTAACTCACCGACTGTAGATACCATCGTGACTCGATCGCTTTAATACATGGAGTGATGGACGATGAAATGATGATTCAACACACATCTTTAATTTCTCAGCACTGTTGCACTTTAAACACTTTGTTCTGTGCCCGAAACTTTATAAACTTCTCCCGAACCGGTAGCGGTGTGCGCCGGATCCTTAGCATGGCGAGTTCGGCGTTGTAACGCGTGTTTTTTTTTTTTACATATGCAGATCATTTTCTCTAGTCCGAAGTACAAACATAGCAGGCATCTTCCGTGAAACAGTCAATTACTGGTGATCCCGGTTATATTTAAAGTTTTAAATCTGCAGACAGATGGATGCGCATCTTGCCAGAGACTCAGATAAACTCCGCCTTAGACCTTTACCACTCCCCTAGCCCTGAGAAGCCCGCTTTGGCCCAACGATTTCGGCGGGCCAGAAAAGCGGGGCCTTAAGCACCGACGAAGCACCAGTGAAGCACGATCATGCCCCGGAAGTGACAATGCAAACGCGACAGGCCTCGGCAGGCACTGGCACGCCCGCTTGAAGCCCGATAGTGCAAACACGGCTATTGAGACCCGGACCAGGCTACGTGCCCAAAGTTCCCACCACTCCCTTCAGAGATAAGGTGGTGAGCTTGCAAGCGCTGCCCCGGGGGACGCAGACCCAACCGTGGCTTTGTTGTGCCCCGTACGCGCTATGCGACTCTACGTGGATCGCACGCAAAGCCTCAGGACCTCAGACCAGCTCATTGTTTGTTATGGTGGCCAGCAGAAAGGGAAAGCTGTCACTAAGCAGAGGATGTCTCATTGGATAGTTGATACTATCGCCCTGGCTTATAATCTTCAGGGTATTCCTTGCCCCTTTAATTTGAGAGCGCACTCCACACGGAGTGTTGCTTCATCTTGGGCTCTCGCCCGTGGTTCCTCGCTAACAGACATCTGTAGAGCTGCTGATTGGGCCACACCTTATACGTTCATTAGATTTTACAGTGTTCGTATCGAGCCTGTATCCTCTCGTGTCCTTTCCTCACCAGGGAGGGCACGGAGAGCAGACTCGCAAGTCGGCTTGCAGCCTCCGACTGAGGCTCCAAATTGAGTTTCAGTATGGAAGGCCATCAGAGCAAAAATGCGTAATGGTTTGAATTGCTCTTCCTCCACTGCCTTGGCAGCCTTTGTTGCGGAGCATTGGCTGTCAGCCTTCACTAGCTGTATTCTTTTGAACCTACGTGTTTGGCTAGGGCCCCACATTGTGTCCCATCGGGTTCCTTTGTGAGTATTTTTCCGTGGGGTTAATCCTACCAGCCCACGTTTCCCTTAGCAGAGCACTGCTTTGCTTACACAGCCACGGCTGTCATTTTACCTCAACTACGGTTGACTTTTTCCCACCATTAGCCCTTAAGAGGGGCGGTGGCTTCCGCAACGTTCCTATCCCGCTCAGGTAGGGCGCTTCCCAGTCGCTGGCACTACTGTAGGGTTAAAGGAACATCTAGTGCCCGGCCTTTCTGCCTTATCCTATTTCTCCATTCCCTTAAGGGGATTTGGAGGGCTTTTTGCAGACACTGGAAGAGGTCAGCCCCTAGTGGCGTTTTGGTAGGGATTCCCAATTCGTCGGTCACGACGTGACGTCGTAGTGACCGACTGAAAGGGAACGTCTCGGTTACGGATGTAACCCTCGTTCCCTGAAGGAGGGAACGGAGACGTCACGTCCCGTCGCCACAGGTGCTACCACCTGCTGTTACGGCCGGTCACCTTTCCGGCTTTCTCAGCGAACAGAAGCTGATTTCCCTATTTGCACGTGCTCCTTATATACGCACCTGGCGGGGCGGCGCCAGCATTATGCAAATATCTCAATGCCAAGTTCATTGGCGTTTTAGTAGTATTCGAAGCAGATTGGTCTCTCTAAGCGAGTTCCCAATTCGTCGGTCACGACGTGACGTCTCCGTTCCCTCCTTCAGGGAACGAGGGTTACATCCGTAACCGAGACGTTTTATAAATCCATAGATTTTTAATGCTTAAAAAACAATGATACATTTTTTTGTACATTTTACAATGATCGATTCTTTGTAACTGCGGCATTAACTTTTTGTTACAATAATGGTTAAAATATTTTGCAGAATCAGATATAGGGCGTACGTTAATTTTTATATAAAGTGGTTGAAACCATCCGGAGCATTATGCATTTTTGACTAGATCTTTTTATTTCGTTTCGTTGTCCGTTGACTGTTTAACGAAAATAATATTAAAAACACTTTATATCTTTTTTAAAACTAATTATTAAATTTAAAGGCCTTTCTTTGGCATATATAAAATATTTTTCCAGATAGCAGTAGACTCCAGGCAGCATCCGTAACGGATCCGCTGTGGCTCTGTTTGTTTAAAGTTTACAGTCATGTCTGTATATGTCTGTTTGTTATTACTGACCATTATATCAAAAGAGTTTTTATGACATCAAAAAAGCATATTTTTTTTTAAAAATAGATAATTAATTTGTTAAATTAAAATATAGTAAAATAAATAATAAAAAACTATTTTTAAAAGTAGAAAGACTTTTAAATTAAATTGTGACATCAAGTCACTGATGCTTTTCACAAATTTATTCAGAATGCCTGTAAAACATTTCACTTGCAGTTTCACTTACATTTTTAGCTTAAAACAAAATTAAAAATTATTTTCAAATAGCAAGAAATACCCAAATCTTGACATTTATTTCTATGGAAAAATTAAGGATAAAGACAAATTGTTTAATGGGTATGATAGATAGGTTATCTAATTTTCAATACAGCAAAATAACTGGCAACTTTAATAAAAACGACCATGTAAGGTTTGTATACAATAAGTAAAGTAAATAAGTAAAATACTGTAATGAACTATAAGGTTTTCTTTGTGTCGGCTGAGAAGTGTGTTGCTGACATTGATCTAGATCTGCGAGTTTGACAGTCTCTGTCTCCTCCCTCAGACTAAATGAGGATGATTGGTGTCACCTGGAGGAGAGGAGATTTAAGAGACCTGATGCAAGGTAAGCGCGTGGGAGAGGACTAAATGTGAATGGCCGTTTTGCGCTCAGAAAGAGTGGGGACGCTTTGGGTTGCTCGAGGCCAATAGGGTCTGTCCGGCAACGAAGATAGTTAGCGAGGGTGCTTATTGTGTGTAGTTAGATATGTTGGGGGGGATTTAGGAGCGCTGGCCACTTATTCATGTGCATGAGAGCTCAGACGTGCATGGACATTATTAATCGATAACGCGCAGAGCAAAAGACATTCACTGTGCCCTGTTATGGGGTTATTAAAACATTGATCAGCTAACTCCCACCTGAAGCGTGAACATTTATTCTGTGAACTTGAGAACTGACGATTAACTGTTCCTGAATAACGGAGCCTCTCGGATTAAACCCAATCCTTACCAGGAAGAGTCCATCTGTCCGGTTGACGACCGGCTTGATTGTACTTCCCTGAGACCCCGGGGCGGGGTCTTGTTGCCTGGAGACAGGGAAGTGTCTTTTAAACATTTGTTTCAATTGTTTGTATGAATGCATGTATGAGTGTATATTGTTATGTGTCATTTTAAAAGTTATATGTAAAGTGAATAGCATTAATGTATGTGCGATCTTGGGGGGAAATGCCAGATCTATCACTCAGACCTGCAAACTCCTCAGAGAAAAAAAGGTGACAGAATTTTTGTGTGATTTGAATATGATTCTGGACGTGACTTAACAAAAATCACCATACTTTAATCAAAAATCAATGTTAAACATCCTTGAAGCTTAAGGAGAATGACACATTTAATATTTTACAAATGTTTTTATTTACAACTCACGGAAACGCCTGGAAGTGTTGTGAAGCATGACACTGAAATAAAAAATAACAAGAGACAGACAGAAATAAAAAAATATATATATATTTTGCCGATGTTCTTGCGACAGAGCCACTTTGTCCTCAGCCGGCATCTGTGCAAGGATGACAATGACGGGCCATTGTGAATGGCAGTGAGTGCTCCACCAAAGTGCCCAGAACCATTGCCTGAAAGTAAATTAAAATCATTACAATATAACCTTGCAAACTATCATACATAGGACTAATATGATAAAACAACGTGTCTCCATACTGTATGGCTGATATGCAGTGAATATCAACATACATTTCTGTTCAATAATTATTATAATAATGCATTTTATATGTAGGGCTCCTTACATTGAATAAACAATCTCAAAGTGCTAGTGTTCATAATGTAAATTCAACTTACAACACAATGTAAAGATTTCATTGACAGACTTTGATGCAAAATGTAGCCCTTTATTATACAGAAATTTGCTGTTGGTGTATTAGCCTAGGACAACACGCTCGCCAGATTGTTTTGTCTAAACAGCCCTGTTGTAAAAAATTACTGTTTACCAGGTATACAGCCACCAGGAATGAACGGGGCTAGGCTAAATCACATTCACAACGCGATGTACAAAGATTAAGTGCATGCATTTAAAAAAGATAGGTATGTATTAATTAGTTTAAGTTGAGGTAAGAACATAGTAAAATATTGAAAAACGGTGGGTTTTCCTTTAACATTACTCTCGCATCAGTTATTGTGTAAACATTTACCCACATCACGAATGACTGCCTGCGCAAGCGCGCACGCCAGCCACCGTAATGAAGTTATTCAGGGTAACGTTAGCTCAGAATTCGAGTAGTAGCCGTATATCTCGGAACTCAGGGCAGAGCACCCGGGTAACGATAAGCCTAGCTAACAATCGTCCTGCTAAGTTAGCTAACATTAGTCATTTTGCTCGAAGCATAGGCAAACTTTATGCAAGGTCTACGTTTGTGCATTACTCGGCGTAGACTCGTTCCTAAAAGTACAATATAAGCGGTAGCTAACGCTAATTTAAATCAAGCAAACAAGTAGTTGTTGTTTTTGGTCCAAAAAAGTTGACTTACCTTGAATAAGATGGTTCCTTCACGTTAAAAGTGTCCATCAGACTCGCGTGGTAGCCAGGTGTGTCTCTCATCCAAAGGACCGCGCTCGCCAAGATTCCGATTGGCCCAGAGAAGTGTCAATTATAAGAATTATCCAATAATGTTTGGCAATTCTAGCCCGCATGGAATTCAGATAAAGGGCAGCCTCCCGACCCCCCCCCCACCACCTCAAAAAAAAAACTCTCCGGTTCTACGCGATTCACGTGAATGACCCAATTGACCAAGAAAACGGCGATTGCCGCCGAAAAGCGACAAGTTTGCAGGTCTGATCACTGTAAAAATTGTGTGTGTCACAATTTTAGTATTGCGGTGGAGTTTTGCAGTGCGAGGTCTTGAGTAACCCCTAGAGTGCAGTGTTGTGTGGTGAAGTGTTTTATTAGGTGTCATTTAACCCAGGAAAGCCATATAAATGTGATCTGTAACTTAATGCATATATTTAAATCAGAGTTTTCTATTTATCTATTTTGGGATTGTTAATAAAGTGATATATATATATATTTCGCAAAAGTTCTGTTGTGTGTACCTTCTTGTTCTTTATTACTTCTAGTGAACCTCTGTAATATTTAAAATAGAAGGTTCATTACAATACTTATTTACTTTACTTTGTCTCAGATGCTTTACAAATGAAGAAGCTGCCATGCATGCAAAAAATGCCCTGATTCAAGAGGTCGAGAAGAGAGAAAAAGCACTTGAGACAACAGCAACTACTGCTTTAGCCACTTCAGCAGATCCAGCAGAGATGGTTTCCCATGCAAAGGCAAGTGGGTCAAGTGGACACACAAGCAAGAGCACCTTCATGATGATGTTCGATGAAGTTCTCAACAAGGAGCAAGAAGAACCTGAAAGAGGAATCATTCAAACATCTGCTCTTATACAAGTACAAGCATATATGACAGAGAAACTTATCCCTTGGTCTGAAAATCCATTCCAGTACTGGGCAGTGAACAATTCTCGTTTCCCTGCCCTTGCTGCTACTGCATCAGCATTTCTCTCTGCCCCCTGTACCAGTGTGGAGAGTGAAAGACTGTTTAGCACAGCCTCCAACATCATAGACGAAAAAAGAAACCGACTACTAGCAGAGAGAGCAGAAATGCTAATATTCCTGAAAAAAAACCTGACAATGTTTATCAAGTGAATCCTGACACAGGTTTCTGTCATTGGTGACGTCTAAATACTTAGACATGGTTGTTCCATTGGTTGTTGCAATGTTGCATTGCACTATTTTCTTTTGATGAGTGCAAGGTTTACTGTTTAATACATTTTGCATTGTGCTTCAAGAGTTCTAATTTAAGGTTCACTTTAAAATATTGTCTTTTCTTCAGAAAATAATTTTATTTAATAATTGCAGTATGGTTTAGGTTGTTATACCACTAACTAAAAGTTAGATCCTGCCTTAATACTTTTTTTAAGGTTTCTTGTGTTTTAATTTTTCATCCAGTAATGGGCATTTTTGTATTTCTTTGCCAGAAACGAATAAATCTTAATAACCAAGTGGGTTGTATATATTCTTTAGCTTTAAAGTTAGAAAAGAACACAGATCGGGATCGGTATCGGCCGATACTGGCAAACTCTGGTATCGGATCGGAAGAGGAAAAATGGTATTGGTGCATCCCTATTTGTCACGTACCTCCAGAGGTGTAAAGTACTTGAGACATTTTAATTGATTACTGTACTTAAGTATTATTTTGGGGGATTTTTACTTTACTTGAGTACATTTAAAAATCAATACTTTTTCTTTTACTTGATTACATTTTTTTGATTACATTTACTTTTTACTCCTTACTATTTTATTTACAGTCAAAAAGTAAAAGCCAGTGCTCGTCTGTAGGCGGAGGGTTACTGGCGAGCGCCATCACACAGAAAACCCCTTCCAGGTCTTGCCCGTCACTTCCGGTCATGCTTAATTCCAAGATGGCAGCAAGCTGGTTATGTGCTACGTTTATTCTTTGTACTTTGTTCCTGTGTTGTTTTAATTATTTAATGGTCTTGAGGACGGTGTTAGTAAACTTTGATAAAAACTTCATTAATTTCATCGTTTTTTTTAACATTCTATCGTCCGCTTGTAACTATTGCTTGACTGCGGGTGTGGACTTAGTGCTTTTAATTGCAAGTATTGTTTGGATGAAGCTCCGATAGCGCTAGCTGATAGCATCGGCTTCCTGGCCAAATGAAAAAATACTATAGTGTATTATAGTAAAATTACTATAGAAAAATGTAGTAAAATTACTCTAGTAAATACAATAGTGTTTTTGAACCGTACAATAGTAAATGTACTACAGTAAATTTTATTAAAAGTACTATAGTAATTTATAGTAAATTAACTATAGGAAATGAAGTAAAATTACTCTAGCAAATACTAGCCTATAGTATTTTTGAAACTTTCTATAATAAAGTCAACTGTATTAAAATAGCAATTCATGGTAAACTTACTATAGGAAATGTAAAATTTCAGAAAAACATTAGTATAAAAAAATGACAGAAAAGGGTAAAATTATTACAGTTTATTGAACAATCGTTTATTTTACAAACATTGTTTTAGACATAAAACAAAAGTGTGCTGTTCAGTCCAAATTCACATTAAAACTAATATTAGATTTACCCATTCATTATAAATATATCAAGTATTTCTTTGTGACTTTAATAAACTCAGTGTATTGTAAATCAGTGTACTTTTCCTTAAATCAAACAACATTTAAACATGTTTAAGACGTACACTTTTCCCATGAAATATTCAAATGACAAAGGGCCACATTTGTCTATGCCAAGCAGTGAGAAAACACAAACATTATTGTTTCACTAATAAAACTGTGGTGTACTCACAGCATAATGAATCAATGAATAGGTCCACTTGTAGTAACATTACTTTAGTTTTTGTTGTGTTCATGACGGTTGGTAGATGATAGTCAGTCAGCCTCCTCAATGGTAAAGATCGAAAACTGCTCTAGACGCATTCGTAGTTACCTGTGAGAAAACACAAAAATATGAATAAATGTTCCACTAACAGAACTGTGGTATACTAGCAACATAATAAATAAATGTGGTACCTTTAAAGTTTTTGTGTGTGAATGATGGTTGGTTGAGAAAGTCAGCCAGTCTCCTCAATGGTAAAGATGCAAAATTATGCTGGACGCATTCCTGCTAACCTGGGAGTAAACACACAAATATAATTTACTTTTCCACTAACAAAACTGTAGTAAACTCACAACATAATAAATGTGGTACTTTACCTTTAAAAGGTTTTATGAGTGAATGGCTATCCTTCAGTCCTTACTGAGAGAAATTCAAATTTGCGAGGAAACACTTGTGCTAAACAGTAAGAAAACTCACACACATATATAATTTAATTGTCCATTGAAAGAACTGTGGCGTACTCACAACATAATAAATAAATGTGGTAACGTTACCTTTAAAAGATTTTATGAGTGAAGGGCCGTTCGTCAGTACTCAATGAGAGAAATTCAAACTTGCGCGGGAAATGTTTGTGTTAAACAGTGAGAAAACACATAAATATGAATTATTTTTCCACTTACAGAACTGTGGTGTACATTAATCTGCTGATCAAAATCAGTCTCGGGCAATATTGCTGTGTCAATTTCGCGTTGTTTCGCCGTATGTCCAACATTACACAACTTTCCTTAACAGAGTCAGTATTAAAATGAAGACAAACACGACAAACAGCATGTTTTTAAAGTTTAAAGATGATGATGAAGGAATGAGGCAATATTGCTGTGTCAATGTCGGGTTCTCTAGTGGTAACATTACACACATTTCCTTAACCGAGTCAGTATTAAAATGAAGAGTCAAGACAAACAACATGTTTTTAAAGTTTAAAGATGCTTTAAAGAGGAAGGTGTCCGAGGCAATATTGCTGTGTCATTGTCGCATTCTCTTGTGACATACACAAATTTCCTTAACCAAGACAGTATTAAAATGAAGAGTCAAGACAAACAACATGTTTTTGAAGTTTAAAGATGCTTCAAAAAGTTTGAAAGAGTTTAGTGCTTACCTGTTAGCTCTTCATGTCGTCCTGGCTTCCTGTTGCTGCTCTGTGACTGTGAAATTCCGTGAGCGTGTGGGGGAGGGGCGCGTGTCAAAATTAAAGCGCATTATTTACTTCAGGTGTGTGAGAGAGGGAGAATGTCTGATTCAGTACTTATTCAGTTTAAGTTCATTTTTAATTAACAAAAAAACAACATACAAAATTCTCGTTAGGGAACAGGAAATATGTTAATCAGTGTACAGAAAGGATTTTCAGATAAAGAACAACCAGGAATAAAAAATAAAAACAAAAAGGGGAGATGCTTAAATACAAGTCAAAGGCAAAAGGCTAGAGAAAGTACAAATAATATTTAGAGAAGTATAGGAGAGATTCATCAAAATAGTAATTTCCTAGATATGTCACTACACATTTCCATGCAATTGTAGTAGATTGGATCTTTTTAGTGAAGAAAAAAATTATTTAAAGTCATTTATAAACCAGACAAAGGAAGGCTTAGAACACCTCCACTTACAGCAATGAATATGATATTTACCCATAAGAATAATCATATTGACCAAATCTGATATTGATGAATCTATAGGCCTATTGTCAATATAAAAGAGTATGTGTGACAGGTTGATAGTAGGGATATTGGTAAACGTGATTTCACCAAGTAAGATGTGATCCTGGATCAACACCATTGTTGGTCCTGGATCAACATTTTCATTAACCAATCAGATTGCAAGATTAATACCCTGTTTAAACGAAGGAAAGACGCATATATTTCCCTGCGGTTTGGCCTGTCATTTACACGAAAACCGCGTTTTTATTACAGAAAACGATTATTTCTAAAACCTCCGGCCAAAGTGGATATTTCTGATTACCCCAGTTATGTGTTGCCGTGTCAACTGGGAGAAACGGGGTTTTAGGTTCTTAAACGTCACATTTTGCGCCAGAAAATGTTTAACGTCATGAGAGCGCCCTAACAGTTTGTTTGGCTACTGATCAATCAGGTTTATGTTGGCTGAATCCCAAACCGCCTACTTCCATACTATATAGTATGTAAAAAGCGCTACTTTGCATACTATATAGTATGGAAGTAGGCGGTTTGGGATTCAGCCCATGTTTGCTGTTATGAAAGGAACAGGAAGTCCCTCGTGTTCTTCGTTGGTGTCGATTCTGACGATTTTGATTGGCTTGCATGGCTGTATTCCCCTTCCTACACTGCCTCCCACAGGTTTGGCATAGTTATTATGCCGCTTGACGGCGTATTTATGCGGGTTGATGTAAATGGAAAGTTTTTTTGAAAACGATGTTGTGTCCACGATGTTATTATTGAAAACGGAGGCGGGAAAGTATTCGTTTCTCAAAATACCCGGCTATGTGTAAATGTAGCCTAAGATTAGTGTGCATGTTAGATTTAGGTTTAGGATTGGGTTAGGGGCTTTTAAGAAATACTCCTCAAACTATTATTTCACACTAATTTGAGGGTTTAAAAATGGTTAGGGTTTGAGTTAAGGGTAGGTTGGGGTATCTTTGATTAAGACGTTGATCCAGGATCAACAAAAAATGTTGATCCAGGATCACATCTTACTTGGTGAAATCACGGCAACCAGGGATATTATCCATCTTAAATGACAGCCAATTATGTATCTCAGACCAGAAGCTGTTAGATACGGGTTAAGTTAAATAAACTAATTTTGTTTAGTGACTTACACTGTCAGGTTTTACAGTGTATAGTATACTACAATACACTACTGTAGTAAGAACTAAAGTATATGGCACTTACTACAGTTTATCAGTTTAATACTATGGTATGTGTAGTAAATACTATAATTTACTACAATACGCTATAGTTTACTGTAGTAAGAACTAAAGTATACTATGAAACTTACTACAGTTTATCAGTTTACTATAGTTGATACTATGGTATGTGTAGTAAATACTATAATATACTTAAGCAATATCGCTCGAGTAGGAGTGGTATATAGCTCTATATCATCACGGCTGTGATTAGACCAGAGGCACGAGGCCGTAGGCCGTGATGATATAGAGCTATATCACACGACTCCGAGAGCGATATTGCTTTTATACAACAGTTTGACGGCACACGTTTGAAAAACGAAAACTAGAAAACAACAACGAAGTAATTTTAAAAGCCTCTTTGTTTGAGAACTACTTCTTCCGCCACGGATCTGAGGGCGGCCAGAATGACAGGTAACACTTTCGGCTGCTTTGAATCTCATATTAACTCAATGGACGGATTTGCCGTTTTTAAATATTACGATTTCTTGGTCACAAAGTGTAGTTTTAAGATTAGTTCAGTCGAGAATATATATGTATTATATTTAAATCTACAGTCGATTAGTAAAGATAGCGCCTGTTTGAACGTTTGCTTAGTGAGATTCGGTACGTATGAGAACCAAAGCATGAGCGGACGTCAGTGTTCACTCGCCCCGCTGACCACCGCCCTCTCTGGGCTACATCTCTGACAGGGATTCCCTGGCTCTCATGTTGGCCTGATGGTCAAAAATTAGATCAAATCAGCAGTATTTGGTGTCATGATGAAACTATTACTTGTTTTCTTATTCATATTAAGTGTCTTTTGTGTTGTTATTGTTTTGGCGCGAGGTAAAAGTTAATAAAACTATACTTCTATAATGTTACTATTGGTTTACCATTTCATCTTAACGCGATACGAGCACTCGGTTATTATTAGACTTCGCTCTTGTCAGTACTATATAAAACTGTTTTTTTATAAGTGTCAGAGAGATGTTTTTGCATGCTGCTTATAAATATAGCAGTGGCGATATCTCATAACATGTTTTAATAGTCACGTCGCGTTAAAAATAAATGATCAATGTCCACATTTAAAAGCTGTGGTGCTTACCTGCAGTTCCACAGTGTTTTCGCGTTCTGATAAGAGATACAGCTCCAGGAAAAAAAAGAGTGTTTACATTCCTCTTTCCAAGTGTTAATCGTCCACACGATGTGACAAGACATTACTCCCATTAACTTTAATGTAACATCCAAGAGCGCTGATCTTTGACGAAAAAATAACTTCCGATTGGGGATTCACAGACTGATTTATGAGCTAGTGAACTAATGAGACACACGGAGAGTGTTTAAAACCAGGGCGTCTGTGTTTTTCCATTCAGAGATGAGCTTGTTTAGGGCCTCCATTCACTAGGTGGCGGAATGATACGAAAGGTGAAGCGGTTACTGTGCCGTTATCAGTACAATATCGTATAGCTCTTAGCCAATCAGATTCGAGAACCAGAAAGAACTGTTGTATAATATAGTATACTACACTACACTATAGTTTACTGTAGTAAAAACTAAAGAATACTATGGTCTTTACTACAGTTTATCAGTTTACTATAGTTAATACTATGGTATGTGTAGTAAATACTTTAAAATACTATAATTTACTATAGTTTACTATAGTAAATACTAAAGTATACTATAGTATTTTTTCATGTGGGTATATAAACAGGAAATATCTGTTTTTATAATTAGCTTGTCTAAAAGTAGACATTTCAGGCTTTCTTTGGATATGTGTATCATCTTTGTGTGATGAGTATTCGCGGAGTTTCAACTAATTTTTGTAATGTGATTTGAGAGACAGCTGGCGGAGACAGAAATGTCTGAATGCGCACCCTGTTTATTTTCTTTATTTGACAAAAACACAAAGATCTCTTGTTATTGTGAATGTACACTAATTAAAGAGGACCCTTCAGAGTTTCAAATGATGTCAAACACGTAAGTGTATGATTATTAATGATGGAGTATTTTAAGTTGATTCTGCTATGATAAGGAGAAAACACGTCAAAACGCGTCCCCGCGTTTTTGGACCCCTGGGGGTTAAAGAGTGCTATTTTGGAACAACTAATTTTGTACTTAATATATTTTAGTTGTATATTAATTGTAACAAAGTACAACTTTAAGTGTATTTAGTGTACTTTTGTGTGCTAAAGTGGAACAACTTTAAGTGTACTTAGTACAATTTAAGCACATGACTGTGTTTGAGCTAAATCCATGCTTGATAAGTGGATTTAGAGTGTGTTTTATTTATGTTAGGAGTACATTACAAATGTATTACGAGTGTCTTGCAAACATACAATCAGTATACCTTGAATAGACTGTTTGTGTACATTCTATATATTTTTGGCCAATCCAAAATTCTGAAAACTGCCCTTGTGAAAAATGAATTTGCAAATTATATTACATTTTGTATACTTTTACATACCTGTAGCTAGACTAGTAATGAGTATACTTAAAGTGCGTTAATGATTAGTTAACTTACAGTGCTATTTTGGGAATAGATTACTTTAGCTGGTAACATAACCAAAATAATTTTTTTCCAAATAAATGAAAGCTGATTAAAACAGTCAAAAACAATTCATTTAAAATATATTTAAAATATAGTTTTATTCACAGCATTCAAAGTGTACAGTATTTGCCTAAAAATTGAACAATTACTCATTGAAGAATGTCAAGATGATTGAGTTTTCAATGTCTTTCTCTCCCAAATCAACTTTAGTGTGGCAGGTCTTGGTTCAGCCTAAGGAAATCTGAAAAAGAGAGACAATAAGCTCAATTAAAAACATTTATTTAAGACTTACTGTATTAAATCTATAGTTTACTGGCAGAGATTGTATAGCAGATAGTTAAATATGTTTAAAGAAAGTACATTTCTTTGTAAGTATATCTGTAATGTACTATTGCAAAGTTAAATATACTTGAAATACAATAAAGTATATTTGTTTTTCACCAGGGTTGTCCAGTTCACGAGCTCTTTACACCCTCTTTGTTGTCCTGCCTGTAAAAAAAAGACATACCATGGTGAAAACTTGAGACAACTGCATTTTTATGTTCAGCTCCATTTCATGGTTGACCTTTAAAAAAAATTGGTATTTATAAGTGTTGAGCTTACTGATTTAATTTTTTTGGCCAGCGACTTGGAGCCGTGCCACATATCCAAAGTGTGTTGAATTCCGCTATCTTTCTATATTCCAGTGCCTGTATTGGTGAAAAGTATAATAGAGATAACAAATTTAGGTTAGTGTATATCAATACACAATAAAACCTGTTTGTGTGTTTTTTATTTTGCTTTGTATGAACACATGCAGCTTGATAAAACAAAAAAAGGACAAAGGGTATAACTGTGTGACAACATGAACATTGAAAATATACTTGACATTACAGTACCAGTAAAACATTTGGAAACATTATCTCATTGGATTAAATGGGATAATGTTTCCAAACTTTTTACTAGTACTGTGTGTTATAATACAGATTTGACTGAAATAGTGACATAAAATGGGAAAAAAATATTATTTTTCAACTATTACGCTTACTGAAAAGTGCTGGTATTTGCATGTGGGCGTCTGTGCAAAACTCCACAACATCCAGTTCCTTTCGAAGGGTTTCTACTGTTCAGATAAATCCCTCTTTCTCCATTGCCACTGAATTTCTCATGGTCTCCCTCTTGTCAATGTTCACCATCCTGATTATTTGCTTAGTACTGTTGTCCATGGCTGTATATGTGCAGTATTGTGCACTAAACCCAGGACTGTCCATTCTTGCATCGCCTACAAACAGGGAAGATAAACCAAACAAATGCATACACTTCATTGTAAAACAATGCCAAACAGTCTATATGATATTTTTACACTTTAAGCACATGCCATCCAGATGAAAGAAGATGACCGATGACTTCATTCAGGGCAAATTTGAGATACTTTAAGCTGCTAAGCTGGTCAATGAGCACAGTAAGAGTATTTACATTTATGTCATTTTTGTCAACACATATGTTTGTGTTATTGAAGATGTGGGAAATTTGGTGTGCGTGCACACGCCACTATATCAATGCATTTTTTTTCAAGAAACTCACCCAAAACTACAACAGGTCCCTTTGACTGCACTTGGGCGATGACTTCATTTCTCTTCTCTGTCCAAAACTCCTCTACTTTGTCTACACAGTAAGCATCTTGGATGCGATAGAAGCTGGACCTGTCCACCATCCCCTATTTCATAAAGTAAAATAACAGGGAGATCTTCCGGTAATTGTTTCCAGAAAGAAGGATATTTATAGAGTTGTTCCGATTCCAATACCAGTATCGGAAATGCGGCCGATACCACAAAAATTCTGGCATCGGAATCGGCGAGTACTTGAACCCATCTACCGATCCGATACCATTTTCCTAATAAACCTAGTTATGCCCGTTATAGCTAACGCTGCAAAGCGAAACTCATTTCTTCTTCGCTGCTCTGAATGCGAGCATCAGGAAGTTACCACATGCGTGACGCAACGCAACTTAGAGCAGCGAAGGAATGAAAGCATGCAGCCGTATGTCCGCTGTTTGTAACTATTTCAGACTAATAAAACATCGACATGTCTCAACGGAATCCGCGCCTGCAGATTTCCACGGAGAACTCCGCAGATTTAATGCCCGTGATTGACAAGCACACATACCCCGCGCTTGAGATTTTAGATGTCATTGACAACAAGCACACATACCCTCATGCGTTTGTGAGCAGCATTGACAAGTACATTAACCCTGCGCGTGCTGTTTGCTGTGATTGTTTTTAATGATAAGAGAATGAACCGTTTGATATAGGAGATGAAATAAAACTTACCACTGAGTTTAACCGCAGATCTTACTTGTCTCTGTCGTCTACGTGACGCGAAAGTCAGCACACATCATCATTTCAAATCAGTTTACAAGACTGCTCTTGTTAGTTTACATTGCGTTGTAAAAATGATGAAATTATCTTCATACGTGCTTAATTCATAATAAGAACGTAGTAACACAAGCTTTTATTTTGCTATAATATATATTAACAATAATATATGTCATTTTAGGCTACAAACTATAATTCTATATTGACAAGCACATTGGTTCATGTTGGTCCAGTTTAATTCAGAGGACTCATTGGTTTGGTGTATTCATTTTAATTGTAAGCCTTTAAAAAGTAATTATTTTAGATGCAATTTTGTACTATTTAATAGCTTAAATTCTTTAATTTAAAACCACCCCAAAGAATTCCACAGATTTTTCCAATAATTCTAAAACTAAAACAGCCTTTCAGTTTACAGTGTTAGATTTGTGGCTGATTTTCTCATAAGAAAAATAAATATTACTGTTAAATGTCTTTCAGATAATAAAAATACTAGTTCACTGTATGTATTTGTTAATGTTTTATAAAGGAATAAGTCTGAAGCACACCATAAAACAGTTATATCCATTCATACAGGGCTAGTAGTATGTACAGCTGTATATTATACAGAGACACACCCAGGTATCGGATCGGTACTCTGTATCGGCCGATACCCTGAGCCCAGGTATCGGAATCGGTATCGGGAAGAGAAAAATGGCATCGGAACATCTCTAGATATTTATAGCTAGCATGTATTTATAGCTAGCATGTAGTCACCAGCCAGCATCCCGTGTTTAAACTGTGGCTGTGACACCCATTTCCGCACAAGGTGCCCGTGAGGACATACCTGAAAAAAAGAATTAGAGAATCAGCAACCTGGATTATAAAACATCCCACACTTGTAAGAGTCAAGTTTCTATTACAATTTTTTTTTTGCATTGATAAAAAGTCAGACGCACCCACACTATATTGTAAAATGTAAGACAAATAAAATCAACAATATAATCATACTGACCCACTCCATTACAGCCGCCGTTCCTCTGGACCTGATATTTACTTGAAAGGGACCCGGTGCCTTACACTCCTGTTTATTGTGACTGTCTTTATGTGGACATACATTGACAGCCAGATGCATGTTTTGCATGAGTTGTTGAAGACTACTGTGATACACAATAGAGACAGAGCGCAGCGCGTCATAACCTGAAAACCACGCCCACCGGGGGGGAAGCAATCCAACCGTCTCCACCGACCCTGCACCGCAAGAGGCCGCCTCCCCGTCACCCCTGGCCCACAACAAAAAACTGAATAATGCCCAAAAGCTGCTTTGTGACAATATGTACAGCTAACAAGCCAAAGAACCCAGAAATAAGTTTTTATAAGCTGTCGAGCCGTAAAACCCAGCCTTTAAAGAGAATAAAGTGGATCGCCAACTACGTTTCCCCCTATTGGACGCAGTTTTACTAATAGGAGTACTATGAAAAGTTGCCTGTATCCATTTCTGTGTCTAAACACTCGTTTTTTGATAGCTTATAAAAACGTATTTTTTTTTTTTTGGCGTGTTAGATGTACACCTTGTCACAGAGCAGCTTTTAGGTATTATTCTGTTTTTAAGTTTAATCTGTAAATAAGTTTTTACAAGCTGTCGACCCCAAAAAACGAGCGTTTAAAGACACAAAAATGGATACAGGCAACTTTTCATAGTACTTCTATTAGTAGAACTGCGTCCACTAGGGGGAAACGTAGTCGGCGATCCACTTTATTCTCCTTAAAGACTGGGTTTTATGGCTCGACAGCTTATAAAAACTTATTTCTGGGTTCTTTGGTTTGTTAGCTGTACATATTGTCACACAGCAGCTTTTAGGCATTATTCAGTTTTTTGTTATAAGCCAGAAATGACAAGGAGGCGGCTTCTCGCAATACAAAGTCAATGGAGACGATGGGATTGCTTTCCCCCCCGGTGGGCGTGGTTTTCAAATTTGCATAACTGCGCTCTGTCTCTATGCTTCCTGAATTTTCCAGTAAATCTTCTACTGCAACGACTCTCAAAGAATCGTTGGGCATGTCTGTCTGTGCATCAGAGTCCTTGTTTGGTTCGTCATGCACAGTTCTTTCATGGAAACGACTTTTACAGAGTCCAGCGATAATTTGGACTTTGGAGCACCGCCCGTCCTGCCAGAACAACACCACAGGTTACAGATTTTGAAGTGTAAACAGCTATTGAAGTGTATAATAATTTGTAATACGTACTTCACACGAATGGTTGGCCTGTAGTCTGGATCCACATCTTCATCCTCAATCTCATCAACATCCTCAGAATCTTCATCATCTGATGATGAAACCGACTCAAAGTCCATGTCTGGAGTCCAGGTGTCATCATCACTGTCCCATTCAATCCTACATAAAAACGGAATTGTTGACATCATACATGTCTGTTACCAAACTGAATTTACAGGGATACAAACTTTTTTTAAAGGAAAAAAGAAAGAAACTTACATGGAATTATGAATGTCATTGAATTCCTTCTCATCTATATCACCAGATGGACCTGGGGTTACAACACTAGAAGAGATGAAAAATAAATGAACATGTGGTTTGCACGGAGATGTATCCACAAACACCAATGTGTCTTTGATTTGGTAAAAGTATCTTCAACATAATAAGCTATCACAAAAGATTTGTGTATGCATACCTCTCAACCGTCTGAATGTCTGATGTGCCCTGGAGATTGATAACAGCCAGATCATGAATATCTTCATCTGAGAATTCACCAGCACTAAAATAGGAGAAAAAACAACATCAATTGAAATATGCCTTGGGATTGTAAAGGTAGATCTTACATCCTTGTCTTTTGACTTAAAATGTCTTCACACCCTGTGTTGAAAAAGCAAAAGCAGACAACTCTCTTCCCCCGTGTCCTGAACAGCTAAAAAATGTCATTTACATTTCTTCACACACAAGGATTGCAATAAATAAATAATAAACCTACTGTTGGAGACATTCGCACTTACCGGTCAGTATCTGATGAAAAAATGGTTGAAGCTGCTGGAGCTAGTGGGGCTTTGAATCCCGTCTTCATTGGAGTAGATAAAATTGGTCCTCTCTCATAGCTGAAAGCAGTAAACACATAAAGCCTTGAAGGAATGAACACTTACAAATATGTAAGTGATTGACGTCATTTACTTTCACAACAAAGTTTGGCATACGTTTCCCCTCCTAAGCCTCGTTTACCCTGGTCAAAAGTGCTACCTAGCGCACATTAATTGCAAAATAATTATTAGTTAGTATTGCTAAGGTTTTGAGTAATTGTTATAGCAGCACACAGCGCGTCTTGTTCAAATTCCGATCGGCTCGAATAGAAACCCGCTAACGTTAGGCCTATTGAAATATATTCAAACACTTCAAGAAATAACTTTGTAAATATAACGTAATTACTTTGACCCGTGATACGCGATGCTAAACGGGTAACAATGCCGACCGGCAGCATGAGCATGTTGTCAGACTGATATAAAGATATTTATGTAACACCTCCAGTGTTGGGCAAGTTACTGAAAATTAGTAATTAGTTACAGTTACTAGTTACTTCTTTTAAAAGTAATTAAGTTACTCTACCAGTTACTGTATATCAAAAGTAATTAGTTACTAGGGAAAGTAACTTTTAAGTTACTTTTATGTCTGCTTTTTAAACGTAAATATGAACAGTACTGAACAGTCAAACAGTAAAATGATATGGATGGGTTATTTTACACGCAAGACTCTAATATATCACATACTGTAGAAGCCTATTTTGCTTTAGAAACAGCCGTTGAATATTTTTGTTAGAAATTATCTTAATATGTAAGCTTAGTTTATTTATGTATATCATTTAGATCATTTAGACAAATATTTTGTGTGTTTACATTGAAAATATATAGTGTGTTAAAATTGTGTATTGTCTCTTTAAGAATTTGGAGACAATTGTGTCAACATGTCATATTTTCTAAAATAAATTATAATTTTTCTGATTTCATATTTATTTTAATAAGCCAGAAACGTCTCTGATGTGTCCTGCTGACAGGCGCGGTGTGCCAGTCAGAAAATTATGGGTCCTCCGAAGGTTAGACTTCTGAGGCTTCCACCTTGAAAGACCGAGTGCTCACCTTTTTAGGTCGCATGCTTAGCATGGCACGGCCATGGAATTGGGACACAGCTTGTGAAGCTTGCGGCGGGTAGTGCGCTCTTTGGTCATATAATTTTTGTATATGTTTTCTGTTGGATTTAAATGATACACAGGATTAAAGGAAGATATTTAATCAGAAAACGGAGTACATGGATTGTTTTGTCTGACGGACACAGAGCCAGTGGATTGTTTTGTCGGATACGGAGTGAGTGAAACTGAAACTAAATGCGCACTCACACATACTATGGAGTTTTAACACGTTTTAACAGTTGTACAGCGCAGTGTGAATATTTTTCTGGAAACAACAATCGCGTATCGTTCTCTTCCATGAAGGCCGATGTAAACATCTAAGATATATATTAACATTTTTCAGATTTATTGCTTTTGTGGACTACAAATGCAAGTTAATGTCATACTGGAATTGCTTGGCAAAGATAATTTACAAACATGAGACCAGATGGATTATGACTTGCGCACAATTTTTAAACAAAGGTTTGTTGTCCGGTTTAGATTTTTCATGTTCATTCTATATGCACTGTCAGCCATGATGAAGTTTAATGATTCATTGCGCTGCCCACCACGGTCATGCGACGTAAATCAGAAATGTCTTGTCTGTAAGTGTTATTTTTGTACAAAATAGAGTAACAAACTCATTTAAATTTCAGTAATTGTAATTGCGTTATTTGATTTAAAAAAGTACTTCGTTACATACTCGTTACTTATAAAAGTAGTGGAATTACACTTACTCCCATCACTGAACACCTCACACAATCTTTGTAAATATAATTACTTTGACCCGTGATACGCGATGCTAAATTCTGTCATGTATATTTGAATGCAACTTAACCAAACTAACCGGTTTCTTTGTGTGAATGAAGAGGTAGAACCATCCCCCTTCTTCACACCTTTTACAATCACTGAGTCCCTCACAGAGAGGCCCAGTCGGATAAGCTACCTGTTTTGTGCCTCCCATTTGCTCACAGAGTGAAGTTAATTCAGTAAATACTACGGGAAATTTTACTGTTTAAAGGAGATATTTGTAAATCGTGATCAAGGATTTTTATTAATACCAATGGAGACGAAATCCCCTTGAAGTATGAATTGTGTGTTCACCAATTGCAGGCCAGAAACAGGCTGCTAACTGACACTTTTAATATTCTGAATGGCGAAGTAATCCCATCGAATATCTTTGAATTTTATAGTGTTTAGCAATAGTAGACCAACACAGGCTGCTTACTTACACCAACAGTGTTGCCAGATAGAGTTGATGGTTTCCAGCCCAAAAGTGTTCCAAAACCCGCCCAAACGCACAAAAAAACGCCCAAAATATTTAAATCAACATTTTGGTTTAATTTGATGAGCATTTAGTTATTTTAACTTACACAATTAATGCAACATACTATAGCTAGCGACACCAGAACAGAACCACACTAGCAAAATGACATAACTTGTTCACAACAGCTACATTATGCTCCCAACAATGCACTTTTACAGCGTATAATTAAGTGTTTTATGATTATTCAAATACCCAATTCGTTAATAACGTTTTTTATTTATTTATATTATTATTAATAATGTATTTTTACTCTTGATAAATAGGTGTGTGTGAGAAAGAGATCGTAAATAGGCTTACCTTAAGCAGTAAATGCAGAACAATAATAATAGGCTGTTGGTTGTGCGTTAACTTGCAAGGAAGCTGAAGAACACTATGAACATCTGAACTTTTCAGAATTATGTACAGTCTGGCTGAAGTTCATGGTTCCACAATTGACTAAATGACAGCCGAACATTTGGTTCTGTTCACCTGAAATGCTCCGATAATTCATCCACGGCTCAAACACGTGTAATTGATGTCCGTTTCTCACTCCAGCTGCAGCCTGCGGAGGTCGCATATGCAGGGTGCATACGTCATCAAGCCTGGTTTATTTTAGTTAACTGACCATTACATTCACAAGGTATAAGCATATTACAACAATTTACTATTAACAAAGAATAAAAGTCAACTTTATAACTGTTAATATTCTGAAACAAGACAGTCTTGATGACGTATATGGAGCCTAGAAATGCGACTGCATTCGCATTGAGACACGGCCGATGTGTGACAAGCAACATATACGTTGCAATCCGGAGTCCGTGTTGCAGAATTTGCAGTGCTATTTTCCGATTTAAAAGGCATTATCCATTTGCTTCAGGCCCGGCCCGGGTCACTCTCCCACTCTTATCTGTAACATCTTGATTTCCCGCTGAGAGAGCTGGCTGGCTGCTATCACTTGTGATTGGCTAAACGCGGACTCATCATCGGCGTGGCGTCAACACAAACACATGCGGTGGGCGTGCGTTTAGTAACGTCATGAAATACATGCACACTTGAGTTTTTTGTTAAATAATTAGCCTATAAAATGCACGTTTCAAACCCGCCCAACTGATCCCAAACCAGCCCAATTTTTGCACACCCGCCCAAGTCAATTTTTACCCGCACAATCAAATTCAAAACCGCCCAATTGGGCGGGAACCCGCCCAATCTGGCAACACTGAACACCAACTCTAAGATCCGTTGGATCAAATTACATTTGTTTTAGCAAATCTGCTTTTAAAAGAATGTAATTCCATGTTGAACATGGTAATGAAAGTCATATTAAGACGCATTGCCTCTAACTAACACTAGAGGGCAGTATGTTGGGTGTGTATCACTCCTTTGTTTATCTCTGTAATTCTTCTGACTTCCCTCTTTCTTGGGCTCAATAGCGCCACCTTGTGAGCACTGTTGGTCTCCTCCTACTTCCTGTTTAGCACATGTATTCTGCCTTACCACATGGCTGTTTTATTATGTGCTATGATCTGATTTATTAATTGTTGTTATTATTTTATATAATAACAATAAATGATAATGCATTGCATTACTTATTAACTTACATTTTACCTATTCTAGTTTTCCATCCTTTCATTTTAGTAATCCCCACATACAATTGAGATTGTATTTGGTTGAATTTAAACATTGATCAAAATAGTTTAATTCAATTTAAACTCTGACTGGATTCACTACATAGCATTTGAACTTTGATCGAATTAGTTTACATAAATTTAAACTTTTGATGAACTAGTTTAATTAATTTTAAACTCTGACTAAATTTATTCCATAGAATTTGAATGTTGATTAAATTAGTTTAATCAAATTTAAACTTTGACTGCATCAACTTCATTGAATTTGAACATTCATTGTAATTAAACTAATTAAATTTAAACTTGGGTTGGATTAATTCCATTTAATCTAAACTTTGATTGGACCTATTTGGATAAATTTGAACTTTGATCCGATCAATTTTCTTTGCTGTTTGAAGGTGTCACCACCCTGCCTTATATTTTAATTTCAGTTAATGATCCAAGATGTAACTGATTTTATTTCTTTTGATCAGCCCTTGCACTCCCCCACACTTCCACCAGGATGAGTGATGAGATGATGTCTCTGTGTAGACACCCCCACTGACTTTATCTGCTCAACTGACTGTGTGCTTAGTCAGAATGGCTGATTTGGTCATTGGTCTGCACCTGAGTGACCTCACTTCATCACATGCTTAGTAAAGTAGACACACCCATTCAGTCACTGAAGGCACACAAAGGGAAGAGAAATTCCCTGCCTCCTAACTGTTTGGTCTTTGCCTGCTTTACCTCCCTAGGCTGTCTAACACCATAAAGCCCTCTAACAATGGCATTGCCATATCACTTTGTGTTAACAACCAGCTTAGCCTGAATAAGGAAAACTCTCTTTTTTCTGCTTGTCATTCTTCTTGTTATTTGGTTTTATTTCTGTTTTATTTGGAGACCAAAGCTGCATAAACCACCAGGAACCTTTGACATTTTTGTTGATAAAATTAGCCTAAGTCATTACATGACCCAGAGGTTAGAGCCATCAGCAATTCAAATCAAATCTATTCCCTATGCTCACATAAATAAATTATCTGCCTCCGTCTTTACGACTAGGATAATAGGCGTCTAGATTGCGTCAGTAACTGTTGAAACCAGTTCACTGCACCACACGTAGCCCACATAATTAGTTTAACTCAGGGAATCTGTACGGACTTTGATTGGCTGTTGTGCTTCTCTCTCCCTCCATCTGTGTGCCCAGAAGTCCAGATCATCCAGTCCTGTCACACCATGGGACCAGCTAGAAGGCTAAGCGACCAGTGCCTCTGACCCTTTCCTGCCCAGAGCTGCCAGACCTGCCACATCTGAGCCGAGGACAGCTGTACAACGACCTGAGCTGACCAGCGGACCGTGATCCAACCCAGAGCTACGACCACAAAGACCAAGCCAGGATTATCGGTGCCCTCGTCTAGAGCCTCATTGTCCAGTTGAATTTCAGCGGTGGACATCCAGAAACGACAGGGGACAACTGATGAAGAGGACCAAGTGCCACAGAAGGAGAACGAAAGCTACAAGACACCACTGCAACACACCACACAGAGCCTGAGCGCAGAGAGCAGCTGGAGTAGAAAGCGAAAACTCCAACCAGCAAGAGCTCTCTTAAAAGTGGCCCAGGCATTACACAACCCAAAAGGCCACCTGTAAAGGCCATCTGCAAGCAGCATTGCCTGAAGCCAAGCCCTGGCTCAGCAACAGGATCAGCAGAGACGCGCTGAACACAGTGCAAACACTGTGCATCACACAGATGAACTGAAAAATGCTTGCAGACTTAAAATTGAACAGAGGGGAAACAAAGAATCCTCAATTTCCCCTAACCAACCTGCCCAGCTCCTCAGGCAAAGTCACAGACTGCAGGGAGAGGGGGGGCAGTAATTTTCCTAATTTTCAGCCCAAACTCTGCAGGGGGCCACACACATGCTCCCACATGCAGAACATTGACTCTCACATGGATACTGCCTGCAGCAGCCACAAGAGATAGACTGCATCCACTCATGGATCATCTCCAGCCATGAGATTCCTGCACCAGCAGCCAGAGTGGATTACAAACTGTCAAGGTGGACTACCTAGCGGCTACAACATGACTGCTACCATTGACTCCAATGAGCTGACCTGCATCACGGAGTGAGCTAAGAAAGAGAAGGCAGAAACACTTCAGAACTTTCTTCCTCCTAAGATCTGCTGCATTTCAACATGAGTCACCACAAGAGTCAGTACTCTGGCATGTCTGTACAATAACAACCAGACAGAAGCAGAGCATACTGACAAAAAACGCTGCCTCTGAAAAAGACTGTTAATGCTTTTGTTCCTGACCATCACCCAGAATTGACTCTGGAGGGTGTACACCGCACCACAGCGCCAAGCCCTTCAGAAGAGAGTCAAGGAGTGTCATAGTCAGGCAGAAACAGCCAAACAACGGCCAAAATAACAAGCCCAAAAAGTCATCAGAGAAATCTACCTCAACACTCTGAAGGAAACCTATCCTGAGAGCAGAACAGTGTAGCTACATCTGAGGCACTCAGCTCGACACCAAGCACCCATGGCATCCAGACTGCATTTCACTGAGCTGCCAGAACAGGTCAAACTGAGGTATGACTGGAACAAAATAACTAACAGCTCCATGAGCAGTGCACATCCTGTGCACAACACACCCTCACCCATCAGCAGGGACCTGCTGACACATTCTGAGCCCTATGGACTTTAAGCCTTTGAGAATTCGGGCCTAAGCATGAGAACTTTTAATTTCCAGTCAACCAGTTGTTTGAAATGAACTGCCAAGACACAAGCTCACACTGTTAACACTCTCACGATCAACAACACCAGACATTTTTCCTTTGTTGTCAATTGCACACTGTGCCTGTTGGACTATTGCCTGTCAACCGCGGTAACTGTCAAGGACATTTTTGTGCTCTAAACACGAAACAAGATGATTTGTTGTTGAACCTGCTACTTCCTGGTTATCACAGACCTCACCCCAGGGGTCCTGTAAAGAACCTCCTGTACCAGGTCACACCAGAGGCCTACGGCCCAGAAAATTTAAGACTGCAATTCCTTTGTCCATCACATGGGGTCGCCATTCAGCACACCACGTGGCCAAGCCCTCAAACACACACCTTCATGGAAATGTGTGAAGCTTAGCCTCACCACTAAAGGCCACGCCCCCTCACTGGACTGTCACCACATGCAAGATACATCTTGCACAAAGGCATGAACACTTGCCAAACACTTGCCAAAGAACAATGAGCCAGCCGAGCATCAACACCTGTTCTAGCCATCAGGAACACCCATCAATATGCTCACCTGTGAGAGAAGGTGAAAGAACATTTACGTACCGTAAACCGTACGTGCATTCGTTCCGGTCTCACGGAAGTGAATATCACACCATTGAAGTGCTGAGGACGGCGAATAAATTGGATTATGTATCCTATGTGTATGGCAAGCCATTTTAATATTTTTTCATTTACATTTGAAGAGTTTGGTTCCAAAACGCAATAAATCCATTTTTGGTAAAAACGTGTTTTCTATACCAAGAAAGTGACAAGATGAAAACAACTATTTTCTGTTACAAACTTTCACATAGCATCTTTAGGTTATAAAAACATAAAAAATTCAAATCCATAAGTTGATTTTCAAAGATTTATTATAAAAACGGATAATTTTTTCCACAAAATGCAATAAATCCATGACAAGTTTTTATCTATTGAATCAATAGCCTATATAAATGTGCATTCATCTTTGCCATGTTATATTCATTTAGTTGACTAGTTGTACACACTAATTAAAAATATAAACATTAATGTCATTAATCAAAACACTTACTTTGTCATATTAAGATCACATTGCAGTTACGTCGTCGCTTAACGTCTTTCACAGAGATCAGCTGTAAAATGTTTTTGGTCCTGCTCGATTTTCGTTGACTTTGAGTAAAATTATGGAAAGTTTTTCATAAGATCCTCTGGGGTCAATGTGTTAGCATGAGAAGCTTGATGCTGTCGGGAGAACAAGCACCCGTCTCCCGAGTGCCTCTCAGGGAAATTATTAGATGCTGATGGCTTACGTTTCTTTCCCGTCACAGAAAACCATCACAGGTTTGGCAATGCTATTAAAGTATTATTTTGTTTTGTTTGTTGATCATGAAGTACAAAGTAGATGAGGAAAACCAGGACTCCGTGTACTACGAGCGTCCGCCATTGTTTGTTTACATTGCGTGACTGGTAGGCTGTAATATCAGAAATGGATTTATTGTGTTCTGTAAAAAAGGAGCAGTGGCGTTTATCACATTTTGGGAAAAAAGAGAGAAAAGATCTCAGAATAACACGGCGGATATTGGATTTTGCGTAAAATTAAGAATTTACTTTTAACTACTGACCTGATATAATACTGATTTTGGCAGTAACTCGTTTTTTTCAAAAATGGCGTTTATCGCGTTTTGGAACCAAACTCTTCATTTACTAGTATCTATTTTTTAGGTACTAGTTCTTATTTTTTAGTTACTAGTATCTATTCGATTAGATACTAGTTCTTAATCATTAGATACTAGTACCTAAAAAATAGATACTAGTGCTTATTTTTAGATACTAGTGCTTATTCATTAGATACTAGTACTTATTCAATAGATACTAGTATCTATTCATTAGATACTAGTTCTTTTTCATTAGATACTTGTCAGGACTCTGCCTTGAAGTCTTGTTATATTTGTATTTTGTCATGGTGGCAGAGTTCTGGCAGTCCCTGGCCTTGTGTGGAGGTTCATGCCTTGTTTTTGTGTTTGGCATGTGCCTCCGGTGTCTTGTCTTGTGACCCCGCCCCCTCGTTCTCCTGCTTATAAGTAATCATTGGTTTTCTCCCATCACCTGTTCCCGCTCGTTATCTTGTTTGCTTTCTTCTATTTAATGTCAGTGTATCTTTAGTTCTGTGCAGGTTCATTGTCTTCTGTTACTGGTGTTCGTGTCTAGTTATTCAAGTCAGAGTCAAAGTCAAAGTTTAGTGTTATCTGTCAGTGTTTCATGTTTTGTACCCCATCGTGGGTTTTTGTTTTGTCAAAAATAAAGTGTTTTCTGTTTTTTCCCCGACATCGTTTGCATTTGGGTTCATTCATACTCTAATCCTGACAGAATGAACCTGCCAAAGCTGAACCTCTACTGCCCGTCGTAGCGCGCCCAGTACCGGATTGGTTGACCAGGAGGATCCGTGGGCGGCTCTTTGCCGAACTTTGGAGTGCTGCTGTCGAGTCTGATCCAGACCTTGAGGAGCTGGCTGTCTTGTCCGGTCCGATCCTCGGCTTGGCTGCTGTTTGGTTTACCTCTGCTTACGAGATGGCCGAGTCCGCGCAGTCCGCGCCTCCGACCCAGCCCGCGCAGTCGACCCAGCCCGCGCAGTCGACCCAGCCCGCGCAGTCGACCCAGCCCGCGCAGTCGACCCAGTCCGCGCATCTCACGCAGTCGACCCAGCCCGCGCAGCCACTGCCGGAGCCGCCGACAGAGCCCGTGCTGCCGACCCGTCCCGCGCATCCCGCGCGGTCGATTCAGCCCGCGCAGTCCCAGCTGCGTCCTCGCCCCAAACCCCCGTGGACTGTCCTGTTTTAGTATCTTGTGGACTTATGTGTGTTTGATTTAGTTTTATTTTATCTTGTTTTTGGCACCTCTTGTTTGTTAAGTTTTAGTCTGATGTGTTCTAGTCTTTTTGGACGCCAGGTGGCGTCCTTTGAGGGAGGGCTACTGTCAGGACTCTGCCTTGAAGTCTTGTTATATTTGTATTTTGTCATGGTGGCAGAGTTCTGGCAATCCCTGGCCTTGTGTGGAGGTTCATGCCTTGTTTTTGTGTTTGGCATGTGCCTCCGGTGTCTTGTCCTGTGACCCCGCCCCCTCGTTCTCCTGCTTATTAGTAATCATTGGTTTTCTCCCATCACCTGTTCCCGCTCGTTATCTTGTTTGCTTTCTTCTATTTAATGTCAGTGTATCTTTAGTTTTGTGCAGGTTCATTGTCTTCTGTTACTGGTGTTCGTGTCTAGTTATTCAAGTCAAAGTCAAAGTTTAGTGTTATCTGTCAGTGTTTCATGTTTTGTACCCCATCGTGGGTTTTTGTTTTGTCAAAAATAAAGTGTTTTCTGTTTTTTCCCCGACATCGTTTGCATTTGGGTTCATTCGTACTCTAATCCTGACAATACTAGTACTTATTCCAATAGTGACTATGATTAAATTATACATTACTAGTTAAGAAAAATATAAAACTAGTACTTATTCTTTAGTTACTATCAACTTTTTTGATCAAAGATATCCTAAACTTTATAGATACTAGTACTTTTTTATTTAAGTATGCAAATAATATGTTGAATAATAATGAAGCAACATTATGTGAGCTTTAACCCTCTGGGGTCTAAGGGGTTTTTAGGCCCTGGGGAAGTTTTGACATGCACTGACATTTGTGCTTTTTTCAGTTGCTTAAAAACATATTAATGGCAAAAGTCTCATAACACTGCGTTCAGCACAAACTGGGCTACAATATCATATAATCAACATGTATGTACATGTTTGTATTTTTGAGAGAAAAATGTTTATGCGTGGTTTTTGAAAAAGCAAAAATTTTAAGTCACTGATATAAGTCCACAAAACTAATTCTAAACATGTTTTCCCAAGACTTTTCAAAACAGGATCTAGTAGTCTAGAGTTTTTTCTTCAAAATGATATGAAAATCATTCGGCCTACTCGTTCACATAAAGCAAGATATTAATTTACAATTTCTAAGACACTTTTGCTTGGGAAAGGCTGTATGCGTGGAGGCGGGAATGCTCCTGAATAATCAGTGATTGACAGCTGAGAGACAAAAGGGTTGCATAATGAGCCACATGAGCCTTGTGGGGATGTTCAACAGGAATGTAACTTTCTCTGTAGTAAAACCATGATGGTTTACTTTTCAACTTAAATGTAAATACACACACACAATATATATATATATATATATATATATATATATATATATATATATATATATATATATATATATATATATATATTACATTAATTTCACATGTAGGCTATAAGTTACCTTTTAAAAACCATAGTAGCCTAATCAAAGTGAACACAGGGTTTGTGTGTGGCAAAAAGCTCAAAAGAACAACTGCCTATCGTTGTTTGGACTCTTAGTTGTGTTTTTGTAATCATTATATCATTATAGTAGAAACACAACAAGGGACAAGCATGATAAACTTGCACGGTAACTTGCTTAATGTTTGTTTACAGCCGCCGCCATTACCTCACGTGTTGCTCATGAAAGCAGTCGGCTTGTTCAACTTCATGCGGCGCTGCAAAGATCGACAGCCGGGTGACGTCAAACTACCGCGAGAGTGATCCGCGAAATTATATGGAAGAGTTTGCTTTTAAATCGCTCTCGCGGAACTCTGACGTCATTCGGCTGCCGGTTCTTGTGGCGCCGCATTAAGTCGAACAAGCCTATTAACTTTTGTGTGCACATGCGAGTGATCCTGTGTTTAATAAACGTGCTGTGCGGAGATATATGCTTAGACGCAATTAAATAAGGATTGTACTGTTTGCAGTCGCGTATTTTATAAGAATACCAAAAACGCGTCGATTTCCTGACTCGCGTGTTTGTGCATGCGTTTCCCATCGCGTGAACTGTTTGACGGAAGACAAAGAAAACACTCGCGTCTGGAGATAGTGACACACATACGCAAGTAAATAAGGATTGTACTGTTTTCAATCGCGTATGTTATAAGAATACTAAATACCGCGTCGAGTTTCCTGACTCGTGTGTTTGTTTACGTGTGTTCCCCTCGCGTGAAATGTTTGACGGAAGAACAATGAAAACACTCGCGTCTGGAGATACTGACACACATACGCAAGTAAATAAGGATTTAGATGTCATGTTTTGGTGCAATCGAATGAAACAACAAGGAATGGAGAGACTGGGTTGTGGACTGGATTGCGTATCCATTGACTGCAGGAGGCACAAGTTATGCATATGGATGTCTCTGCTGATTCACTTCAATGGCGCGGGGGCGTGGCGATCTCTTCTCATTACAGATAATCAGGTAACATTAGAAAGATGGTCCCTCTCCTACTTCTCATACAGTTTACACCAAATGACAATATATGTTTTCGATCTCACTTACATCATTTAAAAGCTGACATTCCAAGCATTATGTAGACATTTATCTTTTGTTTATATGACATGTATTCGTGAAGTTACAGTTAATTTTCTGACGCGTTTCTGAAATGGCTTCACTGAGGGAGAGAGAACAAAACGCGCATCATGTTTATTTTCTTAATTTTGCGAAAAGCACAACATTCTGTTTTTATTGGGAGTGGACAGAAAAAAACTAGACACTTTAACGTTTTAAATGATGTATAAATCATATATGTATGTCCAAAATCAGCAGAGTTATCTAAGTCTCTTTACGGAGTGATTGAAAAATAAAGAGTTGGCGGCGCCCGCGCCGCAGCCGACCCCAGAGTGTTAAACAATGTAATGTAGAAGTGTCCAGTAGGGGTCACTTTTGGGTAACAATTCACAGAATATAGGTAGAAACCTTTCACAGTTTGTTGACTGCTACACAAGGATAAGCTATCCCACTAAGCAAGTGAGAAATATGCAGCTATGTATTGGTAAATTGTGGATTTTTTGACAGTTTGGATTCTTGCTTCTTTGAAACGAAGACCAATTAAAAAATATACACAAATTGGCAATTAACTTGTGAGTGGACATTTTAGTTAATAACAAGCCAAGTGTGTGCATAGTGCATACATTAAAGAGCACTGTCTATCATCTCTCAGCTCCTTTAAGTAATAGAGTAGGGATGCAAACATGTTACATTTCAGCAAAATCCGCTGTTTTGGATCCAAAATAGGTAATTCTTGTGATTTGTCTAGATCCAATAAGTTTTCTAAAACAGGGATGAGGGGTGTCTGCAGGGTTGCAGTGAATAAAATCATAAAAATCATGTCCATCTGTTACAATGTCAATTCACTAACCAGTTTGGTAGGTTATGTTTTACAATTTATAGTCACATTATTTCCTGCAGTCTGTGTACGTTGAGCACACATACTTAACTCTGTAGTATTTTCTCAACTGGATGCAATATTGTGCATATTATGTGCAGAAGAATTGTGCTGAAGTTCATGTCTTATATTTATCTCTTATTTACGTATCACATGATTCTCATCACAGAAACATGCAAGGCAATAACAACACACATTATTAAGGTCATGGAGGTCTTACATGAGATTAGAAAAGAAATGAAATTATAAAATTTTTGCCTTTTAAAAAAGTGTGTTTTCATTGCCTTTATATGAAAACTTCGTAAGAACAACTTTCACCAACTCAACTTTGACTTTGTACATTTATCAGGAGATAAAGCGTGAACTCAGTGAGAGATGCTGTGCGCTGCATTGCCAAGTCCTCTGCCTTTTTGCAGACTTCAGATTTAGGGTACTTTTAAACTGTTTCAGCAAGTTTATTTTTTTCTGTGGGTTAAAGATGAAAGGATTTAATTTATTAGTTATTAGAATTTGGGCCATGAAGAGTGATTGGGAAGCTTTTTGGATAGTTTTTAATGTTCATTGGGCTGGTTTGATAAGCGAATCTGGCAACACTGGTTGTGGGATTGAGCTGACATCATTTAGATTGTATTATATATAATGTAAAAAACATTTTAATTAGATTGCAATGTTTAAGGTACATGTAAACTCTACTGTCTTAACATAAATCATTAAATTCATTTGTATTGACAACATTTTTTGCATGTAAACAGGGCACTTTGGTTTTCCAAAGTTACTAGCCACTCATCATGTTCGCTGGCCACAATTTCGTTGTTGGAAAAATATATTTTATATTATTAAAATTGACTTTGGCATGCTAAAATTACATATATTAGCCGGTATATACCTGGTATTAATACAGATCATATCATCTATTTAGCTCCATGAAAAACAATCTGCCACTGAAAAAAATCTTGAACTTTATCGGCTTCTTCTGAACTCTTTTTATCATCATAATCATCATCATCATTGTGCTCTATCGCCCATTGTTTACTTTAGGAAAGTGTATTTTGTTATACTGTGACTGTCAAGAAGTGTTTGTGTTTGCAGTTGCTTGTTCTGTTCATCTAACCCAGTTCTTATCACCATTTACCATCACTGTGTTGGATACGTGTTGTATGTTTAATAAATAGAGTTGTTCCGATTCCGATACCAGTATCGGAAATGCGGCCGATACCACAAAAAATTCTGGCATCGGAATCGGCGAGTACTTGAACCCATGTACCAATCCGATACCATTTTCTTACTAAACCTAGTTATGCCCGTTATAGCTAACGCTGCCCGTTATAGCTAACGCTGCAAAGCGAAACTCATTTCTTCTTCGCTGCTCTGAATGCAAACGCCAGGAAGTTACCTCATGCGTGACGCAACCACTGTTTACTTAGAGCGGCAAAGAAATGAAAGCATGCAGCCGTATGTCCGCTGTTTGTTAGTATTTCAGACTAAAAAAACAAAACATCGACATGTCTCAACGGAATCCGCGCCCGCAGATTTTGGAGGAGTACTCAACGGAGTTAATGCCTGTGATTGACAAGCACACATACCCCGCGCTTAAGCGCGTTTGTGAGTGACCAGTACTGTCATTGACAACAAGTACACATACATAGCCTCGCGCGTTTGTGAGCAGCATTGATAAGTACATAAACCCTGCGTGTGCTGTTTGCTGTGATTGTTTTTAATGATAAGAGCATGAACCGTTTGATATTTGAAATGAAATAAAACTTACCACAGAGTTTTACCGCAGATCTTACTTGTCTCTGTCGTCTATGTGACGCGACAGTCAGCACAGCACATCCATAATTTCAAATCCGTTTACAAGACGAATGCTCTTGTTATTTTAATATAAAGTTTACATTGCGTTGTAAAAATTATGAAATTATCTTCATACGTGCTTAATTCATAATGAGAACGTTTACACAAGCTTTTTTATTCTGCTATAATATATATTAACAATAATATATGTCATTTTATATAGGCTACAAACTATAATTCTATCTTGACATGCACATTATCTGGTTCATGTTGGTCCAGTTTAATTCAGAGGACTCATTGGTTTGGTGTATTCATTTTAATTGTAAGCCTTAAAAAGTAATTATTTTAGATGCAATTTTGTAATATTTAATAGCTTAAATTCTCTAATTTCTTCTAAAAACATTTAAAATCATCCCACAGAATTCCACAGATTTTTCAAATTATTCTAAAACTAAAATACCCTTTCAGTGTACAGTGTTAGATTTGTGGCTCATTTTCTCTTAGGAAAAATAAATATTACTGTCAAATGTCTTAATAAAAATACCCTAGTTCAGGGGTTCTCAAACTTTTTCAGCGTGCGGCCCCCTTTGTGTGCGGTGCATTCCTTCGCGGCCCCCCCAAAGAAAATTTATCACAAAAAAACTGTTCTAAAACTTCACATTTTAATTAAACAAAACATTAAATTATACAAAGTAGTGCTGCCTTTTTTTTAGGTTTAATTTCATAGAATTCATGATAAGTTAATGTATTTTATAAAATGTCATAAAACTGGGGCCCCCCTGGAACTATCTCGCGGCCCCCCTGGGGGCCCCGGACCCCAGTTTGAGAACCACTGCCCTAGTTCACTGTATGTATTTGTTCATGTTTTATACAGGAATAAGTCTGAAGCACACCATAAAACCGTTATATCCATTCATACAGGACTAGTAGTATGTATAGCTGTATATTTTACAGATATACACCCAGGTATCGGATCGGTGCTTGGTATCTGCCGATACCCTGAGCCCAGGTATCGGAATCGGTATCGGGAAGAGAAAAATGGTATCGGAATATCTCTATTAATAAACTACCTGTTGCTTTTACATCTGTGTCAATCCCATCTGCCTACCATAACAATAACATTCACATAGAGAATATTTTATATTATTTAATATTTTATAACATTAATAAACCTCTCCACTGGTGGGTTTCCTTTGATTTCGGACAAAACTATGATGTGTGCATTCTTGCCCAGAGAGTGTGCACGCACTTTAAATCTCTTCAATCACTTCCATGCAATTGTTTTATCTTTCCCAAAGTGTACGTGTGTGCGCTCAGACTCCGTCCCGTGCATTTGCAAATCCATCAGCTCTCGCGCTCTCTCTGGTAAAAAAGGTGGCGCTTTGGTTCGCAACGCTCCGCTGATCGCACGCGCCTCTCAACAGACTGTCTCAGTACGTTGCGCTGGGTGCAGGGAGTGCTCATGGAAGTTTTAGTTTCCCAGTATCAGTTTGCATTGTTTATAATTTCGCATAACTTTTAAGAAAATTACAATAAAAAAAGTATATGAAGAGTTTGGTTCCAAAACGCGACAAACGCCACTTTTGAAAAAAATGAGTTACTGCCAAAATCAGTATTATATCAGGTCAGTAGTTAAAAGTAAATTCTTAATTTTACGCAAAATCCAATACAAGCCGTGATATTCTGTCATCTTTTCTCCCCTTTTTCCCAAAATGCGACAAACGGCACTCCTGCTTTTTTACAGAACGCAATAAATCCATTCCTAATATTACAGCCCACCAGTCACGCAATGTAAACAAATAATGGCGGCGCGCTGAGTACACGGAGTCCTAGTTTTCCTCATCTACTTTGTACTTCGTGATCAACAAACAAAACAAAATAATACTTTAATTGCATTGCTAAACCTGTGATGTTTTTTTGTGACGGGTAGTGATGTTACGTTCGTGAACGAATCGTTCTTTTTGAACGAATCTTTTAGGTGAACGAATCGTTCACGCCATCCATTGACTCATATTTCTCATTCACTGAAATTTCCCTCCCTTCTTGAGGAGCACGGACAAATGAAGCGCGGCTTTCTGTCTGCCTTCAAAGAGTGACAAAAGTACGAGCTAATGGCAATCGAATACGAGCTGTGGCCGAGCATATGATTGGCTTAACGTACTGAATGAATACGCCCTTCACCGACCGAGCCGCTGTTTTGAGTCTGAACGAACGAGAGAGAGATCGCGTTTTTAAACAAACTGAATGACTGGTACAAGTTACAACCTAATGAATGAGAGGGATCGTACAGAAAGCGATTGCAATGTAAACAATCTTGTGAAAGAATCATGTGGTTTTATTTTAGTAAAGCTATAGTAACAATGTTTAGGTGGACTATTTACCTTAATACAAAGGATTATTATCAAGGTAATTATGTAGAAAAATTTGGTATTTCTGTTTAATATAGTTTTACTACAACTATCTTGGTCACTCTGGTTACTGTAGTAAAAATTAATTAAATGTGTGGCAGCTGTTGTTCTGTTACCATGAGCATCGTCTATATAAGTTTGAGCTGCTGAACGAATCCATCCTTTCACTGAACTTTAACGTTAGTCAGTCATCTGCGTCTGAACGAAGTCTTGAACGACATGACCGAAACTATATGATTCGTGAACGAGGATCTGATGACTGACTGAACCAGAGGAGCCATGCCAATCACTCACAGCACGGGAGTCTTCATTTACAAACAAATCCAGATTAGATGTACTATAAATGTACGTGTGTCTTAATATATTCTGTAGCTTGATAAAATTATGCTTAGTATTTTATAATTTGAGCTTTATTAAAAACTAATGAGTTTTTGCAAAAAGTTTTTTATTGTCTTATAACACATAATGACACACATCTTCGCCACCTATTGGTGTATTTATGTACAATTAAGAAATGGTCACTGAACGAATCAGTGAACGAATCTGAACGAATCATTTTGGTGAACGAACTGAAAATGAACGAGTCACCTAAATGAACGAAAATTTCCATCACTAGTGACGGGAAAGAAACGTATGCCATCAACATCTAATAATTTCCGCGAGAGGCACTCGGTTGCTTGTTCTCCCGACAGCATCAAGCCTATCATGCTAAAACATTGACCCCAGAGGATCTTAAGAAAACTTTACATTATTTTACTCAAAGTCAACAAAAATCGAGCGGGACCAACACATTTTACAGCTGATCGCTATGAAAAAGTAAAGAGACGACGTCAAGTATAACCGCAGCAATGTGTTCTTAATATAACAAAGTAAGTGTTTTGGTTAATGCCATTAATGTTTATTTTTTAATCATTTTATACCACTAGTCAACTAAATAAATATAAAATGGTAAAGATGAATGCACATTTATACATTGATTTAATAGATCTATAGCATTTTGAAATAAAAAAACTGTCATGGATTTATTGCATTTTGTGGAAAAAATAATTCGTTTTTATAATAAATCTTTGAAAATCAAGTTATGGATTTGAATTTTTTATGTTTTTATAACCTAAAGATGCTATGTGAAAGTTTGTAACAGAAAAGAGTGGTTTTTCACTTGTCACTTTCTTGGTATAGAAAACACGTTTTTACCGAAATTTGTCAAAATGGATTTATTGCGTTTTGGAACCAAACTCTTCATATTCAACCAGCCAAAGTTGTCATGATTTCGGTCTTATTGGCTGCTTTGTCTTTGTTTCACATTAGGTGTGTTCGAGATCATCTGGCGCTGCGCAGACCGATCGGCGAGGTTTGCCGCTTGCAGTCGAGGGAGGAACTGAAGACGGAGCCGTCAAGCCGGACACCTGCTGCTTGCCGTAGTGACGTGTGCGCCGTGTTTCCTTGTTTGTAATCGCAAATGAAGTGACTTAGATGCTGAATTTGATAAAAACAAACCTTTTAATAAAAAGTTGCAACCAGAAACATTTTATATCGAATATTTTAATTGCTGCTTATAGTGTATACCCGAAAATAACGGGAAACAAGCATATATTATTAAAATACCAATAGAGTTTGTTATTTTCATTTTTATTTTATTACACGACACAATATAACATATTTAAGGATATTAAAGTGGTTTTTCCTGTTTTAAAACATGAAATTATAATGTTTATTAGTGAAACTAAAGGTTGGATTAAACTTGAAACGCACGTGATCGTTGTCATCAATGAGGCGACCAATCAAGTAAAGCTGTTACGTCATCACAACTCCGGGCAGCCGCTCTGGAGAAGCTGCACTGGCTGAGCTAGCCGGCTACTCTCGAAACGCTCTCGCGGTACTTAAAAACCATATGACACAGTCACGTGCCTGCAGCGCCAGCTGAAGTCGGACAAACTTACTAACCAAAATGCACTGCTTCAAGTCAGCCGCCGATCGGTCTGCGCAGCGCCGCATGAAGTCGAACACACCTTATGTGTTGTGTTTTGATTTGACAGCTCCACACGTGCGCGCCTTCCACCTGGTGATCTCATTATCTCTGACTCTACTCACCGGCGTCCCTCACCTGATCCTTATTATTGCCCAATCCGGTTTGATTTAAATTCCCCTCGTTTCCTCTGTTCTTTGCAAGTTCGTCTTAGTATGTTCATGCGCGCTAGAATCGTCTAGTTCTTGTCTAGTCAAGTTTAGTAGTTTCTCTGATTTATATCTGTGCTCTCTGCTGCCTTTGCCTCTTTAGATTCCCCGCCCCATTGTCACTCTATTGTGGATTAGTTTCCAGTCTTCGCCCACTCTCTGCTGGATTAATATCATCACTGCTGTCTGGTATCTCCGACTGGTGTGGCAACAGTCGAGTTTTGCGCTCCCTACATCTGTGGTTTCTCCGAGCGCTGTCCAACGGCTCGTGCTGACCTCAGTGTTTCCTCTAGGATTTTTTCCAGCTGTGGCGGCAGGGGGCGCCCATGATGATTATAAATGTACTTTTTTTTTTAAATGTAGAATATAGGCTACAGTAAACTAACATGTATTTTTTATCATTTTCTGTCATTTACTTTTCCTTATATTTATAGCATATTGCTTTTCTATGTTTGATCTAAAACGTATTTTCATAAAAATACGTTACGTAGTTGGGATATTTCATTGTAGTTTTAATGTAGTGTGCATTGCAAGTTCGTGCTCGTGTTTAGCATTACAGTTCCCTGTTGCAAAGTCATGCACAGTCCTGTTTGATTAACCAGCCCTGCTGTGATTGACCGAACACCCGACCAGTTATCCGACATCAGCAGCAATTTTATTCTACACCCGACCCGGTCACACGCAAATCCCGCAGTTAACCTTTAACGGTCTTCAGACAGACACAAATAAGCACGGGCTATTTAAAAACGAGTCGAATTTTGGTCTTGGATGTTAAACCCGCATTTTACTCTTGTCTATTGAGTCCCGACCTGCATCTACAATGCAAATGACACGTGAATAGCATATTATTACACCCGTTACATCCAATATTATGCGGTTCACCCGCAGGTACCTCGACCCTGCCGTTTCGTCTGAAAACATATAAAACAGTTTCACAGACTGCCTCAAGTTTTTATTACCAACGTTCTTCTCTTCCCACGGGAATAATGTAAGTTTCCTTACAAACAAATTCGACTATTAATGTCTTTCAGTCGCATATGAGTAGTATTCAGTATTTAGCCTTTTGTTTTTCGACCAATATCTTATCATTTAATGTGAAACTTAATGTGAGTGTCGAAAAATGACGGAAGATAGACAGCTGAGTGGTCAGCAGTGCGCTGCGTTTATAGTCTATATTCTGAATAACTAATGGCCCGATAAGTTGATTAAATGAGTACAGTGATTCCAAATGAATGTCCAAAAAAACTCGTAATATGTTAAATCGAAAGTTTAATCATGTCTTTTCTTGCAGCCCTGCGCTGCGTCGGTGTATATGCGCCGGTGAACATAATACGCGTGACTTGCACCTTAAATTACCCTAAATTTATAGTCATAAAGATAAAAGTAAAACAACATTCGAAACTTCAAATTATGTATTTTTATTTGTGTAAGCTCACAATAAGGAGAAAACCTTGTGCTTATTTAAAATCATTAGAAACATGACGTGCCTTCTGCTGCTTTGGTTTTACAGCGCGTCACAAAAAAAGAACAGAAACTCAAATACTTTTTTATTCGTTTTGTCAATTTAATAATTGTAGTGTAGCATATTTCGTATAGGCTTATTTATTTTATTATTATTTCTCAAAACAGAGACGTAGCCAATCATCCTCTGTTGATTTAAATCTATTTGTGAATTGTTTGGGTGAAGGACTAGGATAAAATGGTGCTCATCTGGCGAGATTTCATTTGCTGTATCCCTTCTATCCACAACCGCAGGCTTGCGGATGTTTTAGGCGTGGCGGCCCACCACGGTAGAATGTATATAGCGGAAACACTGTGACCTGCAGCGGAGCGCTATCCAGCGCTTTTGTCAGCTGAAGACTCTGTTAGCTAATCTCTCTCTCTCTCTCTGTGCCCCGCCAGGCATCTCCTTCTGTGTCCGCCAGGATTTCGTCTCTGTGTTCACAGAGCTTGTGGATGTCCTAAAGCCCGGCTGTGTTTCCCACATTGTGACTTTTCAAGAAAGATCGCTTGGTTCGCCTCGCGTGTGTTATCTCTTCACCTCTTCATCACACACACGGACACTGAGAGTTTTTCTATTATCCATATTACTGATCTATCTAGTGTTTTCTCCTACTTCATATATTTCTGATGACATTGAGTGTTTTTCTTAAATACACATTGTGAATTAAAGACCTCTGCGCTGGGATTCCTGTGTTGTGTGATTCCTTAAAAAAGTGGCTAGTGGGATTGGCTGTCTTACCCACCACAGCCGAAATCTACTCGCATTTGGCGGGTGTTATTGTCAAACCCTGCATAAGATCATGTTTTTTTTTTTTGCAGATACCCAATTATGTGAGCCTGAAGGTGGAAGGTTTAGGGTGAAATAAATTTTGATAAAGAGATAAAAGGGGTTGAATGAATGTAAACAGCCCCACCTGAGGGTCAAATGCAGATTATATTGCTTTACATTGTTATTGTTTAACCTGCTACCTTGCAATATACATACATACTGTTTTAGAGCTGTGAATGTAAACTGTTGTGTGAACAGAACAGACCCTACAGTAGGTTTATCTACCTGTTCTTCTGAACTGCCAATAATTAATCCAAATGTCATAACATGAGATTAATTCAACTCTCTACCATGATGAAGACATTTTTCTTACATAATATTGTTCACCCAAAGCAATAAATATTAAACAGAGTCTTAATTTGCGTCTTTATGCTAACCGATTAGCCAGATATGCTCACATTTACAAAGCCAGTTACTAAACCATCAATATCACTTTAAATAGTATAATACATTGTATTACCATGTAAACTCTGATTGGATGGTTGAGGGGTACTCATGTTTATGCAATGATCTCTTTGAATCAAGATATCTCCAAACAGCTTCTTACTAGTTCCTTCTGAGATTGAAGATATCTCCAAATAAATAAGTACTAGTAGTTATTCTGTTTTTGATATCAACTAATAATTTCTGATAGTATCTATTCCAACAGTGACATGTATCTTTTTAAATATTACTAGTAACTAATCATTAGATACTAGTAAGTATTATATAACACTGGTGCTTAATCATTAGATACTAGTACCTATTTATAGACACTAGTAGTTATTCATTAAGTACTAGTACTTATATATTATACACTAGTGTCTTTTACAGTAGGTACTAGTAACATTTTTAATCTTACTAGTCACAATTGTTTTTGTACCTGTCATATGGAATGACTAGTCAAAATGGCCACTGTATAGTAAAATTAAAAATCTTACTAGTAAAATAAATTATCTTACTAGTTTCTATTAAAAAAAGTACTAGTGTCTAATGATTAAGTACTAGTATTTATTGAATAAGTACTAGTAACTAATTAATAAATACTAGTATCTAATAAATAAGAACTAGTATCTATTTAAAAGGTACTAGTATCTTACGAATAAGTACTAATAGTTGTTTAATAGGCACTAGTATCTAATAAATAAGTAGTAGTATCTAATGAAAAAGAACTAGTATTTAATGAATAGATATTAGTATTTATTAAATAAGTACTAGTATCTAATTAATAAGTACTAGTAATCTAATAAAGAAGCACTAGTATCTAATGTTTAGGTACTAGTGACGATTGGATACTAGTCAGAATTGAATAGTTGATATCTGAATGACCGATCTTCATAGAAATTAATAGGAAATTTTTGAAATGTATTACTAGTAACAATGGAATAATTACTAGTCACTATTCCAATAAGTACTAGTAACTAATGAATAAGCACTAGTATCTATTTAAAAAGTACTAGTATCTAATGAATAAGTACTTGTATCTAATTAATAAGTATTAGTATCTAATAAATAAGCACTAGTATAATAAATACGCACTAGTATCTAATTTTTAGTTACTAGTATCTAATGATTAAGAACTAGTATCTAACGAATAGATACTAGTATCTATTGAATAAGTACTAGTATCTAATGAATAAGCAGTAGTATCTAAAAAATAAGCACTAGTATCTATTTTTTAGGTACTAGTATCTAATGGTTAAAGGTGGAAAAGAGGATGTTTGTTTAATACATTTTTGCAATATTACCTGAAACTGTCTTTACTAAATGATAAAAGACTATTTATTAGGCGCACTGAAAGTAATAAAATTAATATATGTCATCTGTGCATAAGGTAGGGCCTTATATACATCAGCCAATCGTTGATGCAATCATCGCAATCGTCATTGGCCCTCTGGCTTGTCAATCACTGCCATTACGTTTCTTGCGAGAGACGTGCGCGCTCCAGTAACGTTACACGAGTGACGCATGCGCATAGCGCATGAAACTCCGTCTTAAGTTTCGGTTTGTTTTCATTTTCGCTCCTGCTTTCCTCCTCGAATCTGCACCATGGAAGAGAAGAAACCCGAAATAGGACGCAAAAGAAAGAGTTTTTAAGTCGCTGAGAAGAGGAGAAATTTGTCAGAAGAATGTTATCTAACCAGAGTCGTTATTGGAGAAACATTTCAACACTGGAGAGCAATGAAGGAACAGAGAGGTGTCAGACGCACAGGTCGCAAAAATTCTCTTCGACAGGTAACAGTGATTATTCTTTCTTTGTGGAATAATTATTGTTGTACTGTTATTCAGGTATATCGACGTTGTTCTTGTACTGTAGTTGTAAGTGACCAGTCTGCTACATGCTAGTTGAAATGGGAGTAGCGTCGACTGATCTAACTTTACGTCTTATGTGTTTATTATCATAATCTTTTCACATAATGAATCCACTGACGCGACACAGCATATGCCAGTGGTAAACAAACACTCGTGTTCAAATACTCGTGCACGAGTTATGGAAGGCGTTTCCTAGAAATGAGCTGTAAGGAGGGAGGCTGTTCTTGCGCATGCGCTTATTTAAAAAACTCAGTAACGGTCTTTGGATTCTCAGTCGGCGGAAACATCCTCTTTTGCGCCTTTAAGAACTAGTCAACCTGATCTCACGAATTTCCGTGGCATAGTCACGGAATTTTGTGCTCATTTGTCCGTGGCATTCTCACGGATCTCCCCATTTTTCTGTGGCCCTGCTACGGACTGTCTTTTTCGTGGCATTCTCACGGATTGGTTACTCAACTGTTTTGTCCTATTTTCTTACCATTTTCGCTTCGCTTTAGGGTTAGATTTACATGAAATTACATCCCTACCCAAACCCAACTCTAACCCCAACGCCAGGCGACAATTGTTTAAAGTTTAGAACATATAAAAGAATAAATCAGAAAAAATAGTATAAACCAATAGTTAAAGTGACATACTAATGCAAACACCAAATCTAACCCTAAACCAAAGCGAAAATGGTTTGAAAACAGGAAAAAGCAGTTGAGTAACCAATCCGTGAGAATGCCACGGAAAAAGGCAGTTGGTAGCAGGGCCACGGAAAAATGCGGAGATCCGTGAGAATGCTACGGAAAAATGAGCACAAAATTCCGTGACTATCCCACGGAACTTTGTGAGATCATGTTGGAACTAGTATCTAATCGAATAGACACTAGTAACTAAAAAATAAGAACTAGTACCTAAAAAATAGATACTAGTAAATGTAAATGAAAAAATGTCAAAACGGCTTGCCATACTATGTGTACTGTGCTTGTTACCCAAGCAGAAACGCCTGGCAGGAGTTTCCACGCTGCCAGACTCTCTGATAATCGTATTAATTTTTTATTTCCTCTTGGGGGAATGCTAAAAAACCCTGCACGGGGGGCCTTTAACATTGAAGATAGGGGGCCTTTAACATTACGCTCGAAACCGCTGATTTAGCCATAAATGCCTCTCTGCGCTTACCAGAGCAGACATAGAACGGCCGATAGCGGGAGCCGTTTATTTAATGACACGAGACAGATCTGTAGTCATACGAAACTCGTCAAATGTCTCTTTGTCCATCGTCTCGCCTGCACTCAAATCCTCTAACAGATCAGCCTGGTATGCCTGTAATATTGCCATAGCATGCAGCGCAGCACCAGCCCGACCTGCGGCTTGATATGCTTTGCTCACGAGAGCTGAAGTTATTTTACACAGTTTCGTGGGCAGGATAGGCTACCTTAATGAGGACCCTGAGCCAGGCGAGAGATAACTCGCGAGCGTCTCTTCCACCTGTGGCATTTCGGTATATCCGCGCATCTTCGTACCCACGATAGTCGTATATTGACGCCTTGGGCATGAAAACACGCGATGAGTATGGTCTCTCCCATGACTTATTTAATTCACCATGGAGATCCTTAAAGAAAGGGAGAGGCTCATGTTTCGTCCTCTCCCTTTTGTCACTAGAAACCCATCAGCTAGTTTGCTTTGTTTGGCCAGTCAATTTGCAACCTGGCACGTGTTACCACCTTGAGAAGCTCCTCGACCGACTTTCATCGTGCGAGGAACGCTCGGAGGCTGGTTTATGAAACTCCGCAGAACCGAGAGAGATATCATCAACATCATTATTATAATTACCCCCACATGAACCAAAGAAACACCGGAGTGCGCTTCGGTATCACGTGAAGAAATATAACTTAATTTGACGGTGCGGTCAGAAATAATCACGGCGAGCACAAAGCATTTTTATTGTGAATGATTCACAATGCTCGCATGCTCCTCCCCCAAACATACAAAACAGTTCAGTGTGTGTGTCGTCCTTCACCATAAAGCGAAAATAAACACATGCCTGAGACTGCTCGTGACTCTTCTTACTCATATTTTCCTTTTAAAATCGGAAAGCAGACACACATTCAGTAGTTGGTCTGAAAATAAAAAGACCTGATGACACAGCTGGTGCTCATCTATTTTATAGCCTCGCATCGGGTGCGCTGTGATGTTGTCATCAAACGAGGCTATATACCTCCTTGTCAATTTCATTGATGTGTTTGCACACTATATTCAGCTGGTCAAGAATAAAGATGGTTCCTCTTGACAGGGCACAAACAAACAGATCTCCATAGTATTCTTTTTCTAATGAAAACATTTGATTATGTCTTAAGTTTATGTATAGATTAGAGTCAAAAACCAGCCTGTGCTTAAAGGCGCTCTAAGCAAATCTGTGTGACCTCAGTTTTTGTTGATATTTGAACTGTTTTCAAACAAACTGAGCATAGCTAACTCCTTCCCCTCCCTTCCGTGCTTTCATGAACGCACCTAACCCCCACCCCCAAGTCCTTTTTGTCGTTTATTGGCTGGAACACTTTGTTATAGTTTCTGGTTGTAGGTTTGGCCACTTTGTTTTTATTGCAGTTTGTGAAGCCTGGGCTGCAGTAGCGGAGTGGCCATCGGGAGAGTCGGGACATTTCCCGGTGGGCCGGTAGTGTTTTGAGGCTGCGAGGGCCGTTCTGATAATAGATAATAGTTATACATTGCGAGTTATATAGCAACCCCGTCTGGCGGCCTGATGTGCGGCCGCTTCACGCTGGTCAAACTGTACAGCCTCTTTGCTCAACACAGTAGGCTATATAAAAGTGCTCAACCTGTTCGGCAGGTCCAACCATGTTTAGGATTTTTTAAAAATATAGAGGGATTATTGAACGGCCCCTCTCCAAATTGCCATAGCCTGTCGGCCTTTGATGTGAAAAGCTGCGTCGCCGAATGCCTGTTTATTTCAGTACATATGCGGTTGGATTGATCCATTTGATAGAAAGTGTGGATTAAGGATGTTTAAAATCTCTAGCCTGGTGTTCAGTACAGAATGGATAAAATCAGCACATTTGCAAAGGTTTATCTCTATATGGCTATATATAATAAATAAAATTTAGAAGGGTAACTTTGCAGTATCACATTTTATATTTCCTACTATTAGATTTCTATTAGATTTCCATATTAATAGACGAGAGTATTCAACTGAAATATATAAATATCCTCACAACATTATTATTTCTCAAAACTTTGACAAAAATTATTTTCAAATGAACTGTATTCTTACAGTTATTCAAAGATGCACACATTATTCCGCATATGATTTGAATATTAGACGAGATAATATAACGGCAATGAACGTCTCATATGCCATTAAATATCCACATATAAATTAACATTACAGCATAATGAAATTAATAAAAAGACAAGGAACCAGGATTGGCATGTAAATTGTATTATTATTAGCGAGAAAAAAAGCAATATTACTGAAATAAACTCTGAGTTAATGCGCCAAACACGTTAAAATAAATAAGCAATAACCGTGGAAAAAACATTATTATCTCTCAAAACTTTATATGACAAAAATTATATTTAAAGGAAATATTCTTACAGTTATTCAAAGATGCATAAATTATTCCATATTACTCCGTTTATGAGCACATTCATCTCTGGTCTCGCTCTGTTATGTAATAGCTGATTGAGGTGCGCATCTCCTTCTTTCAACCAGGTATCATTTTGTATAGACGGGTTGCACGGCGACGTCACTAACTGGTTGCGCGCGCAACCGAGGGGCAGAAAGAAGAGAAGTGCATTGTGTTGTATGCTCGTAGCGGTGTCTGTAAGTCAAAATGCCAAGGAATTGTTGCGTGGAAAATAGTACCAACAGAGTCAGTGCTGGGTGCCTGATGTTAACATACCGGTAGATGCGACTATTACGTTACTAGCATTATAATTATAAAATTATAATTCATACATGTATCACAGTAAAACTGCAAAAATAAACACAGAAAAACAGATCCAACTAAAATCAAGTCTTATTTATATACAAACAATAAAGAACGCTTCAATAATTAAGGTTGTTGCAGTAGCAGATCAGCTCACCAATCGGTCTTTCTGCCCCCTGGATGCGCGCGCACCCTGCAATGTTTGTAAACTTGCAACCCCTCTATAGTTACTCATTTAGGAAAATTAGCCATGATTTAATGATTTTATTAATATTATGAAAATGTTTTTTTTTTTTGAGGCAAATTGATTACGATTTGTATTACCCTAGTTTTACTACAAATAGGCTACGAGACATTTTTTTTACCACGGAGGGCCAGTGGTATACGAAATTTCCCGGTAGATTTTTTGGTCCCATTCCGCCCCTGCTGGGCTGTCTACAGAGATTGCGTTTTTTTACAGTTTGATCAGCGGACAGGCAGCAAGCAGATAGTGAGGAGATGTTTGCTGTATGTAACAAAAAATGTTATGGTCTAAAACGCGTGAATTCGCTTAGAGCACCTCTAATTGGTCTTAAAGAGACAGTAACCTATATTAACCTACTTAAGTTTGTGTCATTAATGTTAATCAAACAACCCAAGACAAAGAGATAATCACTTCTGTAGCTCTAAAATGATAATAATGATTTTATTTAATTCATAAATAAAAATACTGGATACACACATTAAGAACTTTAGCTCCCGGCCTAGAGTCTAAATCTCGACTTTGATCTTTGCTTTCTTTTAAATGCCTTTACCTCTCAATGTTTTTAATGCTTATATTAACACATGTTGTATGATGATGTTGTTTATTCCTATCATGTCCTATTTTGAAAAAAATCCTTGTTTTAATAGACCCCTTCATGGTTCACGTCACAGGCGGTTCCCACTGCGCATGTCGGGGTCAGAAAAGCCATTACAGCAGATTGAGTTGCGTATTATTCTGTATCGCCAAAAATGCCTACTTACGTCGTGGGCTGTGAAAATCACACCAGGTCTTCCGTTAAGTTTTCGCGATTCATGCAGAATCTCAAAAACAAAAAAATACAACATCTGCGGCTGCAAGCAATTAACATGCAGACTGGAACAATGCAAGATCAAAGATGCTTGTGTTTGTAGTGCTCACTTCATTTGATGTAAGTCATAATTTTTCAGCCCTGTTAGATTAAATTATAAAGCCTGGATGGTATGAACAATTTGAACCCATGCTGCGCGCGCACCCGATAGTCATTCAATGTTTACAAACCTTGAAGGGGTCTATACGACCAACTGATTGATTGTTTATCTAATTGTGAATAATTGTATGCACCTGTGTATGATTGTCTATTTATGCTCGCTTCATTCTGAGTGAAAATATAGCTTGACAAAGGCTTTGTGCCGAAACGTTGGTATTAATAAAAAATTACAAGTGAGTGTGCAGTCACAGTTTTTTCTAGATTTATCCATTATTAAAGAGCAATGAGACGTTATACATGTTTTCAGTTCTATAAACCTGACTACAGTTGCCTAGTTCAATAATGTTAACTAGCATCATGAAAGCCCATTTTGCCTTGCCACTCGATAATTGGGATGTACATAATTTTGTCATAAAATGTATTTATCTGTTATTTTCGCTTAGATGGAAGAATATGTGAAAACTAAACTAAGAGAATGGAATCTTGAAGAGTTAATTCCCATATTTAAAGGCATGCAGTAATATTTTACAGGGTTCATTGTAATCGTAAGCCACTTGCACACTTTAAAACTGGATTTTTAGAAAAAGTTTGAATCTTCACTTGCCTCATGATTCAATTACAATTCTGAGGGTAACAATTAGATTAACCCTTAAACTTACCCATACCACCAAGCCTGTCCATAACTTTACCCTTAAACTTACCCATACCACCACACATGTTCAAAACTTTACCCGTATCTCACCTCAATATTAGCCAAAATGTTTTACATTATAATATCAACACAATAAGAACATTGTACTTATTTTTTATGTAAGTGCATAGTAGTTAAGGCCACCTAATATAAAGTGGAACCAAAAAATGTCCTGGATAATCCATCATTATAATGGCAGTGAATGGCATCACAAAATTTCAAACCCAAAAAAGTGTATCCATCCAATATAAAATGATATTTCATTATCTCCATCCAAATGCTTATGTTCTGCATATTTTTCTCTTAAAGCTGAGAAGATTGATCAAGAAACCCTCCTTCTTTTAGATGATGTCACACTGACCTCTCTTATCCCCATTATTGGACTTCTTTTAAAATTCAAGAAGTACCTCAAGAGTGCACTTGATGTAAGTACAAGGTATTTGGTGTAGAAAGCATGGGGTTCATCTGTTTGCTGTAAATGCATAAGGTCTTTGGGGCCTAATATCAAAGCTTTATTTTTACATTTGAGGGTTGGACATCATGTATTTTCTACATCTAGTTACTTTCAGTGTGCTCAAGCTGGATGTCATCGCAGTATTATTAGATCATTTAGAAGACACCTACTGGAGCATGTTAATGACATTGGAAATGAAATGGGGGAAACTCGTTTGGTTTAGCCTGATAATTTATCGAATTCAGTTTTAGATGCTGTTGAGCAGTGTGATGAGGACTGTGATGAAATTGCTGAAGAACAATTTGATGAGTTAGTGGAAGAAAATATACAGGACAGAGTAGCTTTGTTTATAGCGAAATAAAGGTCAAATTCCTCCCAGACGTTGAGCACTGTTAATTTTGTGGTAGATCACACATCCGCCCTTATCAGTGATGTTGTTGGATCTCTAAAGAGAAACACAGTCTCTTTTTTTAAGAGAGATAGGCCACAGCGAGAGTCCTGGGGCCCAGAAACTCAATCATTTCAGGGATTTGAGTCAGAGTACAAACAAATGCAGTATTTTACTCAGTCTGGATGCTTTGTGCAGCCAGAGGAAGTACCTCTCCCTGGCTTTTCATACACTCAACAGAGAGACACATTGACAGGAACGGTTAGACAAGTGGCAGTCCGACACTTTTCAGCGTGTTCCTCTAAAGCCTTTGCTGAAGCAGGTTTTAGAAGTCCAGGAACAATGGAGAAAATCTTTGAGTGGCAAAATCAAGAAAGCACAGATCTTGCAGATTTTAAAGATGGCACAATTTTCAAAACCAATTAACTCTTTTCTCAATAAACTGCAGTTCTATCATGTCACTGACAAGTTAACTCCAGATGTCATTCATAACATTCTGGAAGGGGTTGGCGGTTACGAAACCAAACTTGTTCTTAATTCTTTGATTGAACAAAAAGTCTAGACACTTGATCAGCTGAATAATATAGACTGACAAGCTTTGGCTATGGTTTTTCTGATAGTCACAACAAGCCATCTGCAATCAATCCTCAGGATCTTAAAAAACCTGATGGGTCCATGAGACAAACAGCAGCACAGATGTGGTACCTTCTAAGGCTGCTGCCTCTTATGATTGGAGATTTGATTCCAGAAGGTGAGAACACTGGGAACTACTACTTTCACTACTTGACTGTATGGAATTGATTTTCTCTCCAGCCTTGACTGCAGAGGCAGCTATATTTTTGCAGCATCGTTTTGAGGAACACCATAGGCAGTTTTTGGAGCTTTATCCAGACATGCATTTTAAGCCAAAACACCACTTTATGCTTCATTATCCTGAGGCCATCAGGAAACTTGGACCTTTGGTTCAGTTCTGGTGCATGTGTTCTGAGGCAAAGCATGGCTTTTTCAAAAGACTAAGCCATGTAACCTGCAATTTCCCCAATATCTGTAAAACGCAGGCTTTCAGACAACAGATGACGTTGTGCTACACCCTGCTCTCTGGGAAGATGTTTTTGCATGACTTCGAAGTTGGTCCAGGATATGCCACACTCCTGGCATCTATAGAGGTTTTTGAGAAAGTAAAATGTGGTTTTGAGGGAATTCCATTGTTCTCAGATGTCTATTTGCCATCTTGGATAAAATGCAAAGGAACTATTACATGGTGTTGCTGGAAGCTAAGCATTTATCACTTGAAACACGGGTGTCTTCTACCAGCACAAAAATGTGGTCTTGGTCATTTTTTAAATGGGTTAGCAGCAACATCACTGCCCCACAACATGATCCCCTCCAGCTCTATACTTTGTGAGGATTCTCCCTGATTTGCTTGCTTATTCTGTGCACTGAAATTGTAAGTACTCCAAAATTTCTTCTGAACTAACTGGAAGCAGATTCTTCAAAGCTGTTGTTTATGTCAATACCAGTGAGCTCTTTAAAGTGTGCTTTCATTCCTGCTGGCTGAAAAAGATATGGCCACTCATCAAGTAAATCTTTGGTTTCCATTCCAGATTGGACGTTGTTTCTTTGAGAGGTGTAAGTAGAAGTCATTAGGTCATAGATTGTCTTTACATCACTTTCATTATTTTGAAACATTACTAGCAACTTCTCTTATTTTTCCTCCTGCAATTCAGATGTTTCTCCAACTGGCAGTTGTGGATCAGAATTTATACAACCATACATCGAATTTCGTTTCTTTGATGATACTTCTAGAGTACCACAAAGTGGTGTACTAATAGCTTTTGCTCTTTACAATTGTCAATTCTACACATCAGTTGTTTGAGGAGAGAATCATATCCACTTCCTACAAACTATTAATTAATCTCATCTCTAAAAGACTTTGGGTATGTAATCACCATTTGTCGGGCTATTTCTGATACATATTTTTTTGCTGAACATTTGCTGACTTCCAGGATCTGCAGGATTTTGCAACTTTTCCATAAAACTTTTCATGGGTTCTATTCTACCCATGTTGAAACAAAGTCTGGTTCATTAAGCAAGCTTGTCTCAACAGTTTGCTTTCAAATATCAATGACCATAATGAATTTAAGGTCCAAGATTTAAAATGAGTGATGTATACCCTGCTGAAAAAAAACAATAAAACCATTACAGAAAATTCTAATGGTTTCCATTAAAATACCAATAGGAACCATTAGCGTTTACTATTAAAACCACTACACTGTAAAGTGTTTAAAAAGTGTTGAAGAACACTTTTTAAAGTGTTCTTCAATGGAATATACTGGGCATAACGTTGTTTTCGGTTCTCATCACGACCAAGACACATACTTTGTGGATGCACGTATGAAAAATGTTTCTGATAATACATTTGTGTCTTATTTGGTATTCTGTGGAAAGCAGGTATTTGGCTTGCAGCTGCATATAAAACAGGCAGAGATTTTTCATGTACAATGACTGTTTTACATTTAGTCAGTGAGTCTGTGAATTCATTTTCATCAACCTTATCCTCAGTGACATCAGAAAATGCTGAATAAGGTTGCTCAGATAAAGTATCCATAATCGGTAATTGAACAAATGTAGAAGTCCTGTGCTTTCGTGAAACATGGGCAGTGAAACTTGATCCTAAACTAAAAGGACAACAGACCACTAGCCTGGCTGCACCGTCCTATGCACTTCCACTCAATTTCATTTTCCTTCAGTACTACGTCTGGGATTTTTGTCTATTCTAGCATTTCGAGAAATCAAATTTTTGTAGGACTAATCAGCGAACAGAGGGAGTGGCTGAGAACGATGACCTTGATGTTGTGTGTCGTTGTGCGTAAACGACCGGAGCATTTTGTTAATGATTAGACCCAGCTTCGACAGTTGACTGAATACATCATTGTCCTTAGTGTCAAATATATATTTAGAATTTATTGTTCCTTGAACTCTTAAATTCGTTGAACAAAACCTGCATCCTCATTGACAGACATCTTTTTTAAATAATCCTCTGATCATTCGACTTGTTGTTTCTGGCCGGTTAGTGATTGGCTAGGCCAGATCCTGAGTGACTATGGGCAGATCCAAGTGTTGAACTTTACAGTTTTTCTCAGTCGCTTTGGTACATTTCTTGAATCATCCTCGACATTGCAAAACAGTAAGTGCATTTCTCAAAACAATTTGTACAAATAGCAAAACACCATGGATAACCTGCCAAAGCCAGTCTCTTACTAAAAACCCTTAGTTCATCTCTCAAAAGTAAATATCTGTGTCAATGAACATGTCAGTGCCATCAGAATGACAAGTCATTGTGTCATTGTGTACGGATACATGTTGTCAATATAACAGTTGACTCTGGAGGGATGTTCTGATGTAAACTATGGCTAAAGTTTTGACGACAAGTATTGTAAATTGTAGGTTACACCTTAGTGTAAGTTATAAGGGAGTTTGAATGCAAGAAACTGGACAAAATTTACATTTATGCTTTTACTGTTTGTACTGTAATTCGTTGACAGACCATGTCATTGCCATAAAGAAAGGAAAGACAGCACAAAAAAAAGTAGAAATGTGAACATAGGACAATCTCCTTGGGGAAAACTGTATGCGGTGCTTTGGGCTGCCAGTGTCTAACCCTAGACCATGAATAGACGATGTGCAAACTTTTAGAACATGTAAAAGAAATGTAAACAAACACCTTGAACACCTGTTGACTTTGCTTACATGTTGGAGTATCATACATCTTCAACTTATTTTGGCAAAAATGGCATGTAACCAAATTCAAGGTTATTTAGGGTAGAAGTGGGTTACTCATAGCCGGACTATATTGGGTCTATAGTTTGCCGTCATTTCAACATCTCAGTTTTTGGTTCCTTGGGACGTTCCTGTCTGTTAGAGAAAGTTAAGATTCACCTGGGAGCAAATTTACCAATTCAGGACAAATTTAGAAAAAAAAATGAAATAAAAATGTATAGAAATATGTTTGACCAAACCCTGTATTATGACAACTTGTTCACCCATTTTGCATGTAAAGACTTATACTATGAACTAATGCCTAAATGTTGTGGGGGGTGAGACTATTCAGCAGACACCAATTATAATACATTTTGATCAACATGACATAAGCAACTGATAATGTAGGAAAAAGCATTTGCATGGATGTACCAAAGCATTTGCAGCTTGTTCATGAGAAATGAGAAACTGCTTTTTTGACTGAGAAAAACTGTAAGAGAGAACCCGCCTACAAGGAAGTAAACTTTTTCAATGGAGAGAGGCCAGACTCTCTGTACAAATGAAATGTATGAGAGTCTGGTAGGACCAGGCTAACACACCACCTCTCCCTTGGCTAAATGTGACCTGAGATGAGAAAGAACGTTGGTCATGTCTGTAAATTTTCGTTGACACTCTGTATTGTTGCAAACAAACGTGCCCATCGAATCATCAAAATGAGTATGTGGTATTTTCTGATGGCGATAAACATGAGCTTTGAGAGCATTGTATTTTGAGAATTTACATTTGCATTTTGGGAAGCAATATAGAAATTAAGCATTTGCTTCATGTCTGTGTAAGATTTGATGATTAACATATCCCTTAAATGTCTTCAGAAAGCAATCACAAAATTTGCACCAATAGATAAACATCCATATGGTGGAAGGTAACACACATCATAAGATGAAATCTGTTGTCCAAAATACGAGTCTTCTTAAATGATTCTGAAAGCAATGTTCTAAAACAAAAACAACACAATTCTGAACCTGCTTAGTACTTTTTAATGCAACTTGCATCAGACATTAAGAATAAGATTTTAAAACGTATGTGATGATTAGCCATTGTATTTTATTCACCTGTTGCCAATTAACCTTTAAATTACATTGGATGATACATCAACAGATTTTTAAACACTTTCCATTCACGACTCAACATCAAGGTCCATGATTGTTTTGTTGTCATTCTGTTATATATTGCATTCATACAGAATATGTTGCCTAAACAGTCATGTTTACACACAAAGCTACTTAACCCTAATAAGACCCTTGGGGTCAATTCTACCCCCAAGCCACTTTTCTTTAGTTTAAAAACATGGTTCCCTTTATCTCAGTGGAATAAGATTTAGTGACTTTTCCAGATTATCTGTCAAGATTCATATAAAAAAACTGGGCTTGATTCGGTTGTTCTAAAGAAGCAAAAAAATCACTTAATTAGTCCCTTTGGGGGTAAAATCGTGTGATAAAAATTAGTCGTGTGACTAATGATATTCTTATGTCCATGGATTCCGGGTTAGTAAATATTCTTATTCTTCTCGATCTAAGCTCTGCTTTTGATACGGTCTGTCATGAAATACTTATCACCCGCCTTTCTAATATCGGTATCACTGGTTCAGCTCTTTCCTGGCTCATTTCCTATATCAGCGACAGAAAATACTATATCACTATACAAGGGCATAAATCTGCCATTGCTCCAGTCTCACAGGGTGTTCCTCAAGGATCAGTTTTAGGTCCACTTTTGTTTATCATTTATATCTCTCCACTTGGTGACATCATACGCATGCATGGACTCCAGTTTCATTGCTTTGCTGATATCATCCAAATCTATCTTACCACCAGCTCTGATAGGCTATCCCTGCCTGACTCACTCACAGCATGTATCAGAGACATAGAGCACTGGATGTCCTTGAATTTTCTCAAAATCAATAACAACAAAACTGAAATATTGGTGATTGGCACAACTACCTCAGTCAAAAGAATGGACCTGTCCATTGAAATTGATGGGGTTCATGTTAAGCCTTCTTCAACCGTCCGTAATCTTGGTGTCTTATTTGACTCCACTCTATCTTTTGCCTCTCATATTTCTTTTGTTGTTAAAAACTAATTTTTTCATCTCCGCAACATTGCCCGTCTTCGACCTTCTCTCACTTTAGGTGACGCTGAAATTTTAACCCATGCATTTATCACATCACGTCTGGACTATTCCAATGCACTGTTTCTTGGTCTGCCTAAAAAACTCATAGCAAGGTTACAGTATGTTCAAAACTCTGCAGCAAGAGTTCTCACCTCCACCAGGCGTTCTGCTCACATTACACCACTACTGCATGATCTTCACTGGCTACCTATGGCGTCACGCATTCACTTTAAGATATTGCTTATCACATTTAAGGCATTACATGGTCTTGCACCTCCATACCTGTCTGACCTTCTCTGCCCCTATTCTCCTGCCCGGTCCCTCAGATCATCTGAGCTTGGTCTTTTGTCCAATCCCCGTTTTCGTCTGTCCACTGTAGGTGGTAGGTCCTTTAGTGTTAATGCACCCAAACTATGGAATTCCCTACCCCTTTCACTTCGTACATACCAACTTTGTCTACCTTTAAGGCCCAACTTAAAACGTATCTCTTCAATAGTTATTATGGATAATGTCGTTGAATCTTATCTAATGTATTCAGAGTTGTATAGTACTTAAGTATTTTTACTTTCTACATAAAAGTAAATTTTTAATTATTCGTATTTTCTTAGTGTTTTTCTTTGGAAAACAAACATTCCAAAACATATTATCATAATTTTTACTCCACTACATTTCATAATTTCAAGTTTTTGGTTTATATTTAATATTTAAGTACATTAAACATCTAGTAATTTTTTGTATTTTTACTTAAGTAATTTTTTTTCTTACTTTTACTCAAGAAAGTAAAAGTACACAATTTTTATGTAATTAGGCATTAAATAAATTTTAATATGCAATATATAATGAATACACAGTATGATTTTATGCTTTAGAATGTAGTGAACATTTTTTTGTAAAGAAAAGTACATTTTTCCCCAAGACAAACACTCTGATAATGTTATGATTTCGGTCCTATTGGCTGTTTTGTCTTTGTTTCACTTGTGTTGTGTTTTTGTTTTGACAGCTCCACACGTGCGCGTCTTCCACCTGGTGATCTCATTATCTCTGACTCTTCTCACCGGCGTCCCTCACCTGTTCCTTATTATTGCCCAATCCGGTTTGATTTAAATTCCCCTCGTTTCCTCTGTTCTTTGCAAGTTTGTCTCAGTATGTTCATGCCCATCTAGCTCTGTCTAGTTCTTGTCTAGTTGTGTCATTAGTTTAGCTATTTAATTCGAGCTCTCTGCTGCCTTTTCCCAGATCCCCTGTTCCGCCTCACTCTGCCTTAAGGATTGGCTTCTAGTCTTCGCCCATTATCTGCTGGATTTTCTCACGTTCCTGCTCGCTCGCTCGCTCGGTTGGAGTGGCAACGGCCGAGCTTGCGTCTCTCCTCTATAAGGATTTCCGAGCGCAGAGTTCATCGGAGCGCTGTCCAGTGTGAATACCTGCTGAAGCACCATCTGCCTTTCACTCTCTCTCCTGTGTGTCCGCTAGGATTCCTTGTCAGAGGCTCTCGGATGTTCAGTGGATGTCCTACGGCTTATGCTGTGTTTCCCACTACTTTCCCGAAGGAATTTCGGCAGTGGACTGCCGCCGAGTGTTATCTCCTATACACATTGACTGTCTCTAGTGTTTGCTCATTTATACTAAGTCATCGAGTGTTTTCAAGACATGGATCCCGCGGAGGTTGACGCACTCCGATCGGCGCTCGCCCAGCAGGGGTCTTGGCTAGGCTAACATTCAGCCCGGCTCTCCTCCACGTCTCAGGATGTTGAGGATTTATCCTCCCGTGTGGCGGACCTCTCCTCACGCGTCGACCAGGTTCGTCTAGAAGCCTCTCCACCCGGTCAGTTGTCCGAGTCGGAACCTCATGCCATGGCACCTCCACCTTACGATGGCAACCCCACCTCTTGTCGGGCGTTTCTCTCGCAGTGCTCTTTGGTTTTCGCCCTCCAGCCCCGTCGCTATTCCTCTGAACACACCCGGGTTGCGTACGTCATCACGCTGCTGGTTGGCAAGGCACGTGAGTGGGCTACGGCTGTGTGGGATGCTCGCGATCCTTGCTGTCGTTCCTTCGACGAGTTTCGCGAAGAAATGGAAAAGCTGTTTGACCGTTCGGTGCGCGGAGATGCTGCAGCGGCTCGGCTGGCTCGTCTGGTCCAAGGAAGGCTCTCTGTTACTGAATACGCCATAGAGTTTAAGACCTTAGCGGCGGCCTGTAAGTGGAATGAGTCTGCTCTCCGGGCACAGTTGATGGACTGTCTTGGTCCCAGTCTTGTCATGTGTCTTGTCTTGGTTCTGCTGTTTCTGGTTCTGTTCTTTCTCTCCCTCAGGTTCCGGCGGTCGATCTGACCGGGGTCCCGGTGGAGTATGCGGATATCGCTCAGGTGTTTAGTAAAGCCCGGGCCACCTCCCTTCCTCCTCACCGGCCATATGATTGTGCTATTGATCTCCTCCCCGGCACTTCTCCGCCTATAGGTAGACTTTATTCTTTATCGGGTCCTGAGAGAGAGGCTATGGACCAGTATATTAATGATGCCCTGCGTGCCGGTCTCATCCGTCCCTCCACCTCGCCCGCAGGGGCGGGGTTTTTCTTTGTTGAAAAGAAAGACGGCTCCCTGCGCCCCTGTATTGATTATAGGGGTTTGAATGACATTACTCGGTGGATAGGTACCCCCTTCCTTTAATGTCAACTGCGTTTGAGCTCCTGCAGGGGGCGCAGTTCTTTACTAAGCTAGATTTACGCAACGCCTATCATCTGGTGCGTATAAGAGAGGGAGATGAATGGAAGACAGCCTTTAACACCCCTACCGGACACTTTGAGTACTGCGTTTTGCCATTCGGGCTTTGTAACGCTCCCTCTGTCTTCCAAACTCTGGTCAATGATGTGCTGAGAGACATGATTAACAAGTTTGTCTTTGTGTACATAGATGATATTCTCATCTTTTCCCCCTCTATGCAGGAACACACTCAGCATGTCCGCCGAGTCTTACGCCGGTTATTAGAGAACAAGCTGTATGTTAAGGCGGAGAAGTGCGAGTTCCATCGTAGGTCAGTTTCGTTCTTGGGTTTCGTTGTTGCTGCAGGTGAGATACGTCCTGACCCAGCCAAGATTAAAGCGGTTGCCGAATGGCCAGTCCCCGAGTCCCGTAAGGATTTATTAAGGTTTCTGGGGTTCGCCAATTTTTACCGGCGATTTATCAGAAATTACGGTCGGGTTGCTCAGCCTCTTACTGCCCTCACTTCCACTAAGGAGAGGTTTGTCTGGAATTCTAGTGCTCAGGAAGCCTTTGATAATTTAAAGTCCCGGTTTATCTCTGCTCCTGTTCTCTCTATTTCAGACCCTGCCGCTCAATTTATTGTGGAGGTGGATGCTTCGGATGTCGGGGTAGGCGCCGTTTTGTCTCAGCGGTCTGTTAAGGATGGCAAGGTGCATCCCTGTGCCTTTTTCTCCCATCGGTTAAACCCAGCAGAACGAAATTATGACATAGGTAATCGGGAGCTGCTGGCGGTCAGACTGGCTTTGGGTGAGTGGCGTCACTGGTTGGAGGGGACCTCGGAGCCCTTCCTGGTCTGGACGGATCATAAAAATCTTGAATACATCCGTTCAGCCAGGAGGTTATCTTCTCGTCAGGCTCGCTGGGCACCCTTCCTTGACAGATTCAACTTCACCCTCTCGTACCGGCCCGGTTCTAAGAATACTAAGCCCGATGCTCTCTCTCGTTTGTTCGAAAGTCCCGGTTCTGCTGGGGACGAAACCATCCTCCCTGAGGGGCGGGTGGTGGGTGCCCTGCGCTGGGGAATAGAACAACGGGTGAGACGGGCCGGCCGGGAGGGGGAAGTGCCAAAGGGGTGCCCAGCGGGTCGATTGTGGGTTCCGAATGCGCTTCGCTCCGAGGTCATCCGGTGGGGTCACGAGTCCAAGTTTGTTTGCCATCCGGGGGTTCGGAGAACGTTGGCTACAGTGCGTCAGCATTTCTGGTGGCCCTCTATGGGTCCCGATATCAGACAGTTTGTGTTAGCCTGTCAGGTTTGTGCCCGTAATAAGGCCTCTCATCAAGCCCCTATTGGTCTGCTTAAACCTTTACCCATCCCCTCTCGTCCCTGGTCTCATATGATTTTGTGACCAATTTGCCTAGTTCCAAGGGAAACACTGTAGTTTTGACCATTGTGGACCGCTTCTCCAAGGCGGTTCACTTTGTCCCTTTGCCCAAGCTCCCCACTGCCAAGGAAACAGCTCAGATAATGATCGGACACGTCTTTCGCTTACATGGTCTGCCCACAGACATGGTTTCAGATAGGGGTCCACAGTTTATTTCTCGTTTCTGGCAGGAATTTTGTAGACAAATTGGCTCCACAGCCAGCTTGTCTTCGGGGTATCACCCCCAGACCAACGGGCAATGTGAACGGGCTAACCAAGATTTAGGTAGAGGTCTCCGCTGTCTGACATCACAATATCCGAGCTCCTGGTGCCAACAGTTACCCTGGGTCGAATACGCCCAAAATTCTCTCCCCGTGTCATCACTGAATATGTCCCCATTTGAGGCATCCATGGGGTTTCAGCCTCCTTTATTTCCGTCCCAAGAACCTGATGCGGTGGTTCCGTCTGCGCTGGCTTTCGTCCGTCGTTGCAAACGCACCTGGAGGAAGGCTAGATTTACGTTACGTCAGGTTTCCAGACGAACCAAAGCCGCGGCCGATTGTCACCGTAGACCCGCGCCCCGTTTTATCTGTGGGCAGAAAGTATGGCTTTCGTCCAAGGATTTACCTCTCCATGAGCCCTCTCGTAAGCTGGCTCCATGATTCCTTGGGCCATACAGTATAGTTAAGGTTATTAATCCCGTGACGGTTCGGCTCAGATTGCCTCCGGCACTCAGTGGGGTTCATCCGGTTTTCCATGTTTCCAAGCTTAAACCGGTTTATTTTTCCCACCTTAACCCTGTTCCCTCTGCCCCCTCCCCTCCCACCTCTCAGCTTGTAGATGGCGCTCCCGTTTATACTGTTAAGTCCCTTCTAGATGTGCGTCGCCGGGGTAGGGGATTTCAATATCTGGTAGACTGGGAGGGCTATGGTCCGGAGGAGAGGTGTTGGGTACCGGCCCGGGACATTCTGGACCCTGGGCTGATAGAGGATCTCCGCCGGCGACGGGGTGAGCCTCCTCATGGACCGCCCGGTGGCGGTCGTGGGGGGGAGTCCTGTTATGATTTCGGTCCTATTGGCTGTTTTGTCTTTGTTTCACTTGTGTTGTGTTTTTGTTTTGACAGCTCCACACGTGCGCGTCTTCCACCTGGTGATCTCATTATCTCTGACTCTTCTCACCGGCGTCCCTCACCTGTTCCTTATTATTGCCCAATCCGGTTTGATTTAAATTCCCCTCGTTTCCTCTGTTCTTTGCAAGTTCGTCTCAGTATGTCCATGCCCATCTAGCTCTGTCTAGTTCTTGTCTAGTTGTGTCATTAGTTTAGCTATTTAATTCGAGCTCTCTGCTGCCTTTTCCCAGATCCCCTGTTCCGCCTCACTCTGCCTTAAGAATTGGCTTCTAGTCTTCGCCCACCATCTGCTGGATATTCTCACGTTCCTGCTCGCTCGCTCGCTCGGTTGGAGTGGCAACGGCCGAGCCTGCGTCTCTCTATAAGGATTTCCGAGCGCAGAGTTCATCGGAGTGCTGTCCAGCGTGAATACCTGCTGAAGCACCATCTGCCGTTCACTCTCTCTCTCTGTGTGTCCGCTAGGATTCCTTGTCAGAGGCCCTCGGATGTTCAGTGGATGTCCTACGGCTCATGCTGTGTTTCCCACTACTTTCCCGAAGGAATTTCGTCAGTGGACTGCCGCCGAGTGTTATCTCCTATACACATTGACTGTCTCTAGTGTTTGCTCATTTATACTAAGTCATCGAGTGTTTTCAACTATACACATTCTGTGAATAAATACCTCTGCGCTGGGATTCTGTGTTCTGTCGTATCTAACAGATAAAGCATAGATGCTTGGAAAATGTAACTAAAATACTTACGTATTATACACCTCTGAATGTATTTGTATTGTGTATATGGTCTTATGTGTTGTATTGTATAGGTGGAGGTGTTAATGTACTGTATTATACTATATGAAGCGGCCTTGAGCCATGGAAAGGCGCTATATAAATAAAACTTCTTTAAAAATGACCCCAATTGAAATGAGTGGGAAATGCAAAAAAAATATTTTTTTCTTTTATTTGTCAAAAAAAAAAATGCATCCAGAATAAATCTGAAAATTTCAACACAGAAAGGTAGGCCTGGTACTAGAGCACAAATGTTACATAGAAAATACATGCTCAATCACAGACACACACACACACACAAAAAGGTATGGCTGCCACAGAGAGCATTTCTTATAGAATTTGGCAAACAAAACAGCCAAAGATGCAAAACAAAGATGTAAAATACACAGGTGTGCACACACACATACAAACACACACACGTGCCCACATACACACACGAACAAACAGAGACTCACACACAAAGACACAGTAAAAGCAAACATACACACGGACACACACACACTTACATTCAGTCAAATTTCTGTGGCGTTTTGTGAAAACAAAAATTTCAAAATGCATAAAAAACTACAAAAAAATCTACTATTTGAAATAATATTTATTTTTAATGTCCTTTCTTGTAATGAAGCACAGTGAGGCTGAGGCATATGCAGGCTTTTATTTACTCTCATAGTCAGACAGAACAGGGTCAACACCAGCAAACACAACAACGTGGAATAGGCAAATCTCGTAGTCTAATAAACAGGCAATATAATCATGGCAGGCAGCAAACAATCGTAGAGTCCATATAAATAGATCAAAAGTAACAAACCAGGAACAAACAGACAAGGTAAATGCTCAGAAATGATGCCGGGGCAAATCAAGAGCCATTTCTCAATACCAAGTACGCCAAGTTCGGACTTGTGTCCTTCCTAGTTCGGACTTGCAAGTTCAGACTCGGAAGAACGAACTTCTGACGCGAAATGCATTCTGGGAAACTTCGCTGTCATAAGTCCACACAAGTCTCCTCTGATGCATCCTCGATAAAATGGGTGGATCAAGAACACATCCGGGGATTTCATGTGAACTTGGGCTTGATGCGAACTTTGAATTGGAATAGTACTTGGGCCGCGACTGATGACGTTTCACAAGTCCACAAGAACGCAAGTACAGACAAGAACGCATATTGAGAAACGGCTAAGACTTCACGCTGGAGTACTTCTTCTTCTTCTTCTCTTATTTAATGGCGGACTGCAAACAACGTTTAGGTGCATGCCGCCACCTACTGTACTGGAGTGTGTATATCATTTCATTTTAGATCCTACTCCACAATCCTGAGTTTTTTTAAAAAGGTAAATAGTGCCTTCCTAATAATTCTAATTCCCTCTCCTTCGGATCCCAGTATCCCTACCAGATTCCATTCCCGTCCTACCTCCTGAACCTTATCTTTAAATATCTGTCTTTCCACCTCATTCAATGTACAATACAGTAATACATGTTTAACATTTTCTTTAACCCCACATTTTTCACAGTTCTCACTATTCCTTTTCCCCATTAAAAATAATGTACCATTCAATCCTGTGTGATCCACTCTTAATCGTTTTATTACTATTTTCTCACGCCTAGTCGTTTCCATATGATTCTTTACACTGACACTTTTTTGTATTTTGTAATATCTTCTACCTTTCCTGTCTTCCTCCAACCATTTCTGCCATATTTCAAGGCCTTTCTTCTTAACCACAGCTTTACCTTCACCTTTTCCTAATGGAATTGTTACTGTAATTACCTCTAGTAGTGCCTCTTTAGCCAGTTTATCTGCCATCTCGTTCCCTTTAACCCCTTCATGCGCTGGCACCCAACAAAACTGAACATCTATGCCACCCCTTTGTAATCTATATAAACTGTTAAAAAGTTCTAATAGTAAGTCCTCTCTGATTGATGTTAGTGACTGAATACTTTTAATTATGGCCAAAGCATCTGAGCACAGAACCACCCTATCAGGTCTGACCTCATCGACCCACTGTAGTGCAATAATGTCTGCTACTATTTCTGCTGTATATACTGATAACCGATCAGATAGTCTTTTGGAAACATGGATTTTAAATTCTGGAATATATATTCCAATCACGCTGGAGTAGTGCATGAGAGTTGCTTAAATAGGCAGTTTGAGATGAGCAACAGGTGGCAGAGCAATCAGTCCGGTATGTGGGCTTATGAGAAATGCAGTCCGAATGAGACTAATAGTCAGGGGATGGCTCCCTCTGGTGGCGATCGGGAGGCAGAGGAGGCGCCTCATTCACAACATTTCTAATGTTTATATAAACATAAATTTACAAAATGTTTCACTTAAGTACTGATGTTGAGCAGTTGGCCACATTTAGTAAAATGAATGGTTCTCTATGGGCCTCTGCTGGTCAAAGTGATTTTTTCCTAAACTGTAACCATAAAAAAAATTCTAAACACCAAATGGCTGAATTCAACACATAACATCTAGATCAACATCTAAAAACAATTTAAATCAAATTTAGATCAAAATGTATGTGAATTTTTCATAAAAAATTGATATTTTTCAGGCAAGCTAATGGTGTAGTTGAGGAATTGAGTGGTAAACGGGTTTAAAAGTACTTCATATCTCCCAAAACCCAGCATTAATGTATAGATGGGAAGTAAATGAAAAAAAATGATATATAATTTGTATCATTAAAAATGTATATATGTTTTGTAATCACTCTTTTAATCTCTGGGGTCATTTTTACCCCCAAGGAACTATAACGTATACAGGAAAATATGGCTTTGTGAGGGTTAACAAAGTCACTTACGAATTTTGAAAACAAACTGACGCCTGCAAATATTCCAGCGAACCCAATTCCGCTCTGTGTTTTAGCTTATTAGCCATGTCAATAAGCATGTTTCCCGACCAAAACCAAAACACAGGGATTTTTGTCTTGAGGCATTATTATGCTGTATTGGAGTGTTACGTTTGTGTAGGTGTGTCTTTGTTGTTGTCTCTCTCTCCGCTGTCTCTCTCCAGATCCACCCAGTTTCCCAGTTGGGCTATCAACATGTCAATCATTCCAGTATATAAATGACGTCACCTCACGTTCCCCCAATCTCCATTCTTCCACAGTTTTAAAAAGGACGCCAGTTCAAACGCGCGTCAGTCATTGCGGCTCACTGTTACTGTATTCAACTGTCTGTTCGCTTGTTATATTTATCCCGCCTGTGTATGTCAGTTCATTCTTGTGCTCATTATTCCATTTACCCATTGTTTTGTCCTGAATGTACTGGTGTTTTGTTTCTCCATGCCGGGGTAAGGAGGACAGGTAAGGTTGTCGCGCGACATACATTGTACACATGTAGGGAAATATTAACTTTGTATTAGAAAAACTAGTTTAGGAGTGAGTGCCACCTTTGTATGTTTTTTCCCGACTTTTGAGCTAGCTAGTGTAGTTTAGTTAGGGTGTGTATACGCTGAAGACCTTTTTGTTTATTTTTCTTTTCTTTAGTTAGTTTAGAGGTCTTTAAAAATAGTTAGCTTCGTTTTGTTTTGTTTCTTTTGTTGTTTTAGCACCACTCTCATCCCCTTTCCTTTGGTTCTGTGTTTTGTGTTCAACCCCTGTAAATATTGTAAATAACCTTTATATTATTTTGCTATTCTCATTATTGTTTTCTTCTTATTATTATCATTACCAGTATCATTACTATTTACACCTTTTGTCACTTTGTTCACTTATTCACACTTAAGTTTCAGTTTATTCCCGCGTCTGTCTCCTGCCATCCAACCGCACACAGCCAAAAGGAAAAGTTTTCCATTAAATGTTACATCCCTCATCCCTAGACAGCCTTGGGTCGTAACATAGAGCATGATGTACCACCTGCAGTTAAAGCAACACCAAAGAGGTTTTTTTTACCTTAAAATAACGTTTCCAAAAAAGTTTCAGTGGATCATCCACACAAAACAGGGTGAATGGCGCTTTCACATTCGCTTTGCAGCCCTCTATCGGCCAAAACCGCACTAAAGAAGTTTCCAACCATCTGGTAGTGGTCCTGTACTTCATGTGAAAACTACAAAAACTTGCTTTACGACATACCTACAATCCCATCAGAGCCAGCTATGCTGCAGTATTTACGACAGTGGTAATGAACAATTACGCTTCTAACCTGTAGGGGGAGCAAAGAGCCAGAGTTTTTTAGTGTTGCTTTAACAGGCTGCTGCTTTGTCTTGGCTGATGCCGTTGGGCGAGGGCAATGATTGAGAAGCAGTTAGACCAATGGCGTGCGTGAAGGCGGGACTTAACAAGAAAGGTCAAAACAGTGCAGAAACGCACACAAAAAATGTCTACCATAGAAAGCAAAAGGTGAAATTTCCTGCGACATTGAGGTAATCATACTGGGTATATATGCTGGCATATCATTGTCACAAGGTGACGATCTTTTTTTCTTTGGGGCGGAACCAAAATTATGGAAGTTTGGTTCCGCCCGGAAGTGTTTCCACCCGGACAGGAAAAGACGAACACCGGACGTCCGGTAAGCGCCGCGAGCGGGAAAATCTGCGAATTGGACGCAGCTGTGCGTAGTTAAGAGGAGCGGCCGATGATTGGAGGATACGCTGAACAGGGCAGTATTTAGAAGCAGCAAAAATCACAGTTAGGAGCGATTGACACGAGAGGCGATCAACACGGGGAAGCTCCTCTGCCTAAGGCAGAAAGATGATCCGCACCTTTTGAAGAGCCCGCAGGCTCTGTTGATCCAAGCTGCGCTACGAAGCGCGCGGAAAGAGGACAGGAGCCACGAGAGGCGAAAGAAAGGCAGGACGGGAAGAGAGAGTAAAGGAGCACCCCGAAGAGAGCTTTTTGGCTGAAACCGTATGGTTGTGGAAGACATCGCGAACCTTAAAGGTTGAGAAGTGAACGGAGTACATTTCAAACGGAGATAAAGGAAAAGGGGATTGAAAACGGCATTGATGTGAGTACTAAGATCAAGTTGAAAGCATCCTGTATATTTACCTCGCTTTATGTTGGATTCCTCCAGGAGAAGGAGGGCGGCCCTACCCCTAGCATAGCGTGGTGGGTGAGCCGAAAAAATATTTATTGAAGCAGTCACAACGACGACACCACTAGCTAGGCCGCATATTTCATCGCCAGATCCGAACCAAGCGAAGGAAGGAAGACGGGTGTCCTTTTTGTACACTGAGCGTGGTGGGTGAGTCCTTGTACGGTGAACACCTTTAATTTTGACGTGGTGCTGTATATTTTGCTGTGGGTTGCTGGGTATTGCTGTGTGTGTCCTGTCAGATAAACCCCCGCCTTCACGCACTTCGTTGAGGAAAGACAAAGAGGCTGCTAGTCCTAGCCTAGTTCAATACAGCATATGTTGTGAGCGTGCTTCAGATCTCAGGAAATAGCACGGTGCCTTGGGAAGATCTTTTTCCGTCTGGACCTTGGGCGGATGTGAAGGGTGGCAGTAAGGACCTGAAGAAACAGCAGAGGTGTGAGTACGATTTGGGGCCATTACCATTGATACTTTCATTTGCATGAAGATTGTTGTTGCAGAGAGAGTTGGAGGAATTCCATCATCCCGTGGCCTCTACAAAGGGGCGCCCCTGTGAGGTGAGAACCATCCAAAGCAGAGTAACTGTGCTTTTGTGTCCCAGTCGATACCTGTGGAGATAAAAGGAGAGAGAGTGAATAATCTGAGGAGAAATCGAGGAGACCCGTACTTACGGTACGCCGAGTCCAGCCAAGAGGTGAGAGCCATCCAAAGCAGAGTAACTGTGCCTCTTGTGTTTCCAGCTGTTGCCTGTGGAAAGAGAGAGAGAAAATGAGCGACCCGAAGAGGAACTGTGTGAAATCCAGCCGGTGAAAATAACGAGAGCCTGAAGAGGCCTTTATTTTAAGTTCCCCTTCCTCCCTCCCCTATTTATTATTTTAAGTAATTTAAAGGCAAAGTCCATGATGTTTGAAAGCCAATGTTGATATTTGAAATCACCTAAACAAACACGCCCCTACCCCAATAGAATCTGGACCTTCTGTTGATAGACCCGCCCCACACATACGCAACCCAGCATTTGATTTGATTGGCTATAAGTGTGTTTTGGTAGTCGGCCCGTCTCCTTTTCCAACGCGTTTTTCAAACATCGTGGACTCCGCCTTTAAATAAAGTACATTTTAATTTTATGCTTACCTTGTGTGTCTGGTCATTGGGGTGGCTTTGGGGACCTCCTCGAGGTGGAAAAAGGGGCGTGACCTTATTTACATCTGGGTCTACCCCGACCTGTGACAGATTTGGCGTAGTCGGCAGTCCACCTCGGGTTGAGCAACCAAGGTCCCCCAATGACCTACCACGTTTTTAACAGACCTCACAAACTTTTTTTACCAGTCCCCAAAATTCGTTCTCGGGACGAGAACGGATTGGCGGGGGAGGATGTCACAAGGTGACGATCTTTTTTTCTTTGGGGCAGAACCAAAATTATGGAAGTTTGGTTCCGCCCGGAAGTGTTTCCGCCCGGACCGGAAAAGACGAACACCGGACGTCCGGTAAGCACCGCGAGCGGGAAAATCTGCGAATTGGACGCAGCTGTGCCTAGTTAATGGGAGCGGCCGATGATTGGAGGACACGCTGAACAGGGCAGTATTTAGAAGCAGCAAAAATCACAGTTAGGAGCGATTGACACGAGAGGCGATCGACACGGGGAAGCTCCTCTGCCTAAGGCAGAAAGATGATCCGCACCTTTTGAAGAGCCCGCAGGCTCTGTTGATCCGGGCTGCGCTACGAAGCGCGCGGAAAGAGGACAGGAGCCACGAGAGGCGAAAGAAAGGCAGGACGGGAAGAGAGAGTAAAGGAGCACCCCGAAGAGAGTTTTTTGGCTGAAACCGTATGGTTGTGGAAGACATCGCGAACCTAAAAGGTTGAGAAGTGAACGGAGTACATTTCAAACGGAGATAAAGGAAAAGGGGATTGAAAACGGCATTGATGTGAGTACTAAGATCAAGTTGAAAGCATCCTGTATATTTACCTTGCTTTATGTTGGTTTCCTCTAGGAGAAGGAGGGCGGCCCTACCCCTAGCATAGCGTGGTGGGTGAGCCGAAGGAATATTTATTGAAGCAGTCACAACGACGACATCACTAGCTAGGCCGCATACTTTATCGCCAGATCCGAACCAAGCGAAGGAAGGAAGACGGGTGTCCTTTTTGTACACTGAGCGTGGTGGGTGAGTCCTTGTACGGTGAACACCTTTAATTTTGACGTGGTGCTGTATATTTGCTGTGGGTTGCTGGGTATTGCTGTGTGTGTCCTGTCAGATAAACCCCCGCCTTCACGCACTTCGTTGAGGAAGGACAAAGAGGCTGCTGGTCCTAGCGTATTCCAGTACAGCATATGTTGTGAGCGTGCTTCAGATCTCGGGAAATAGCACGGTGCCTTGGGAAGATCTTTTTCCGTCTGGACCTTGGGCGGATGTGAAGGGTGGCAGTAAGGAGCTGAAGAAACAGCAGAGGTGTGAGTACGATTTGGGGCCATTACCATTGATACTTTCATTTGCATGAAGATTGTTGTTGCAGAGAGAGAAGTGGAGGAATTCCATCGTCCCGTGGCCTCTACAAAGGGGCGCCCCTGTCCAGAGTTCGAACGCCTGACGGCAGCGAAGAGAGGGAAGCGCTCGGCCCGGTGAGACTTTGAGATATCCCACCCCTCTGCCACCACTGAGTAGTCGAGAGGGTTCGCCCCCGACGCCAAGTAGGAACTACTTACCCCATCAGACGCCTCGTAAAGTGCTGAAAGTCCACCACTGCTGCCAGTTGATACCTGTAGAGGGAAAAGGAGAGAGAGTGAATAATCTGAGGAGAAAACGAGAAAACCTGTACTTGCGGTACGCCGAGTCCAGCCAAGAGGTGAGAGCCATCCAAAGCAGAGTAACTGTGCTTTTATGTCCCAGTCGATACCTGTGGAGATAAAAGGAGAGAGAGTGAATAATCTGAGGAGAAATCGAGGAGACCCGTACTTGCGGTCCGCCGAGTCCAGCCACTAGGGGAGAGCCATCCAAAGCAGAGTAACTGTGCCCCTTGTGTTTCCAGCTGTGGCCTGTGGAAAGAGAGAAAATGAGCGACCCAAAGAGGAACTGTGTGAAGCCCCGCCGGTGACAATAACGAGAGCCTGAAGAGGCCGTTATTTTAAGTTCCCCTTCCTCCCTCCCCTATTTATTATTTTAAGTATTTTAAATAAAGTACATTTTAATTTTATGCTTACCTTGTGTGTCTGGTCATTGGGGTGGCTTTGGGGACCTCCTCGAGGTGGAAAAAGGGGCGTGACCTTATTTACATCTGGGTCCACCCCGACCTGTGACATAATATTAAAAATAAAATTGTAATCAACAAGTGTGTTACTGTATTTACGTTGTTTTTGCTGTTGCAGTGCACCCTTGGTCAGTGGGTGAGGTCACATCACTAAACTCGGAAGAAGTAAGGTATCGTAGACCATCATGAAATTATAAGTGCATTACATATTTAATGAAAATTTTTTATGTAAAAAACAATGTTTTTTATGTAAGAAATGCAAGAACATCTAAAAAAAAAAACATGATCAGACGTGATAATTAATATAGATATGTGATGGATGATATATAACCATTTTCTCTATTTTTTTTAAAGGTATCAACATGGAGATTGAATTGGAGACCATTGTTCTGTTCGAAGTGTAGTTTGTGGAAGATGCAATGATGAAATTAATTTGCATTGTCAATGTTTAAGCATAAAAGCAATGTTCAGATGATGGTACTCTAGCACTGTTTAAAGTTTTTAATATTGTTGTTATTTACAATGAAAACTATTGTAACAGAAGAAAATAAAGAAGGGAAAATACAAATGATTTTCTCGAATGACTTTTCGTGACATATACATTTCATGAACTACATAAAATTATCTGTAAGCCATAAACAAAATAAAAATGCTGTACATGCCATTCAAAATTATGTTCCATCACAAATAACGGTCAACACATGTTATTTCAATTTACAGTCAAACTCTGTTAAAGCTGACATAACACAAGACGTTTTTGCCAATCTAATGTTAATCTTGTTTACATATAGAGTAGTATTTCATCATTCATATGTCCAAAGAGTCTTTCGTTTTGTCAGACTTATCAAAGAAAGAACAGCCTTTTCGATTTTTGGTGTTAAGGGTTGAACACTTAAAGGTGTGCGGTGGGCGGAGCTGAAGAGTTATGAGTACGCGCAGCTTTGGATACTACTTTTGGATTTACTTACGCCTGTGGTTGTGACTCATAAACGGGGTCTTTTAAAATTTTGACCACTCCAATAGTTGTAAAAAAAGTGGAAAATCTGGCGTCAAACTGAGTCTTGTTTGTAAAGCAGTCCTCTCCAAAATGCAGCCAGGGAACAAACAAACTCATTCGCAATTATGTTGCTGTCCGGAAAAAGCAAACTGCATCCACTGTTGTCTTAAGACAGGGAATGCTAAATATGGTTTTCTTCTCCTTACATCCAAAAACACACTTCTTTTGTCGAACTATCTTGCTAAAACAAAGTTGTCGCGTGCTGTGCAGTGATAATGCGCATTCTTGCTCTCACTTGATGTGCAGGGCCAGCGTGCTTTTCTGGGGGTAAAGGCCCATAAAAGGAATATGGGGTCAATCAGTCGTAACGGATAACCCCATTTGAAAAAACGTTCCAAAACTTGTAGGAAAAAGGAGGCGTGAATTTGGCTTAGAAATACTCTGTTACAAGCTCAACTGCTTAGCATGAGGAACTCTTAAACTGTGTTAATAAGTCAGAATGCATGAAATAGCATTAAACCACCCCTTTAAATAATGATTAAACATGATTTCAGTTTACAGTCAAAACATTCTTTATGAAGTAATGGTGTCAACATGTCATTTATATCTACATTCAAATCATGTTTAGTTAAACAACTGTTACACCATGTTTTTACATTTACAGTTAAAACATGTTTTAGTAAATAAGGGTTTAAACATCCCAGCCAACATTGACATGTGGGCCCCACGTGGGTCCCATCTGGGCAGCATGGGTTACATGTGGGCATGGGCTTCACATGGGCAATATATGTGGGTCCCATGTGGGTTTCCTATGTGGGCCCCATATGGGTTTGCCCATGTGGGATAATAATGTGGGCCCCTCATGGCACCTATGTGGGCAAACAATTTTATGCTTGAAATCAGTGTTGGGGAAAGTTACTTTTAAAAGTAATGCATTACAATATTAAGTTACTCCCAAAAAAAGTAACTAATTGCATTACTTAGTTACTTTTCATGGAAAGTAATGCTTACGTTACTTTTAGTTACTTTTGCGTTACTTTTTCTTGGCTAAAGCTTGATCTCTTTCAGGCCTTGCAGGTGTTTTTATGACTGAAAAGTTCTGCATTCAGAAATTGCATATTTCATCACAAAAATGTTTAGCTCTGGCCTGCCATCTCAGTTTTGACTCAAACTGTTTCCACACAGGCACAGAGAGTGCATACGTTAAGTTTAATTCAGTACATATTTTTTAATCAAATTAATTAAACTAAAAAAGTAACTTGAGTTACTTTTTTGAAAAAGTAACTCAAATATTAATGTGTACATTTAAAAAGTAATGCGTTACTTTACTCGTTACTTCAGAAAAGTAATATTATTACGTAACTCAAGTTACTTGTAATGCGTTACCCCCAACACTGCTTGAAATACATCTTTATACATTTACAATCTTAAAATAATAACTTTTGGTTGATTGTCACTTTTAAACAAATAGCAAATAATATAACAGATATGATTTGATCAGTATAAAACATTTTAAATAAAAATTCATTATTTTTTACATTTAATTAACATTGATATGTGGGCCCCATATGGGTCCCATATGGGCAACATGGGTTTCGTGTGGCCATGGGCTTAACATGGGCAATATATATGGGTCCGATGTGGGTTGACTATGTGGGTCCCATGTGGGTTTCCCTATGTGGGCCCCATATAGGTTTGCCCATGTGGGATAATAATGTGGGGCCATCATGGCACCTATGTGGGCAAAAAAAATTTATGCTTGAAATATATCTTTATACATTTACAATCTTAAAATAATAACTTTTGGTTGATTGTTACTTTTAAACAAATAGCAAATAATATAACAGATATGATTTGATCAGTATAAAACATTTTAAATAAAAATGCATTATTTTTTACATTTAATTAACATTGATATGTGGGCCCCACATGGGTCCCATATGGGCAACATGGGTTTTATGTGGCCATGGGCTTAACATGGGCAATATATATGGGTCCCATGTGGGTTGACTATGTGGGTCCCATGTGGGTTTCCCTATGTGAGCCCCATATAGGTTTGCCCATGTGGGATAATAATGTGGGGCCCTCATGGCACCTATGTGGGCAAAACATTTTATGCTTAAAATAAATTTTATATACATTTAAACTCTTAAAATTATTACTTTTGGTTTATAGTCACTTTTATACAAAGAGCAAATAATATCACAGATAGGATATGATCAGTATAAAACATTTTAAATAAAAATGCATTATTGTTAACATTTATTTGTGATATTTGTAATGTTTACCTGCCAATTATTAATTTTAATTTGCACAGCTGAGCATGAGTGAAAATAAGAAATGTCAGAAAGTTCATTGGTTTGATAAGTGTGTTAATTAAAGAAATGTTTCAAACATTCTGAAAGGAGTCTGATTAGTGGAGTCAGGTGTTTCATATAAGGAGACCTCATTACGATCTGCTCACTGCAACGACACATTACGCTTGACAAAGTAGTCCTGCTTCAAATGTTTTTAATTGTGATTTTTATCACATAATATAATATCATATTTTAAATAATCTTTGCTAAAATAGGCAGACTTTTAAAATTACAACTATTAAGATGATAAACATTTAAACTACAAGAATTTCCGCTCAGGCGCAAGGATACGGTTTCTATCGGAGCAGCAGGAGTCTCTCACAACTGTTACACTTGTAATTTATCCTGAGTTGTGTTTTTAGAAAATGTAATACTACGGTACAAGTTCACGGACTGCACAGGGATGAATCAAAGCAAACGTGCAAGGACATTTAATGAGTTTGGCTGTGGATGCTTTGGAAGTTCTTCATAAAACGTTTGAGCAAAGATTAATTGATGATCAGAAGACCATCTCCAGAAGAGTGAGCAATATTGTTGTTTTTGAGTTCGAAGTATTTTAAGAGTTTGACTTCTTTCAATGCTTATTTTAAGTGTTATGTTAAATTGTTAGTCATTACCTGCCTTAGCAGTTTTGAAATGTTCATGATTATTTTAGCATTGTATTGTTATAAATTGACAATGAAGTATTTTGATATATTGAACCTTTACAGTTTTTTAATTTGATTTCTCATATTGCACCTCCTTCATGTTTTGTGATGTTACAGATGAATGAACTGTTGAATATTTATGCTGAAATCTGATATTTACCGAACTAAAATTATTTGCTTTTATCGGTTTTCAATTTAAAACAAATATATTATTTAACTAAATTACAATTAAGCATTAAAAGTATAATTATTTCATAATAAGGGACCAGTCCAGTACCCATTAAAAATCCATTCTGGGCCCTGATATGTAACGTGGGCTTCATTACGTGGGTGCAATATGGGCCCTATGTGTGATGCCCACGTGGGCCCCACATAGGCCCCACTCAGTTTCTATATCAAATTCATGTGGGCAACCCAGGTGGGGCCACAGTGGAACCCATGGACAAACCCATGTACAGCCCACATTGGAAGCCCATATGGGGCCCATATAGGGCCCACATGGGCCCCATGTGTGTTGCCCAGCTGGGCCCCACATAAGCCCCACTCAGTTTCTATATCAAATTCATGTGGGCAACCCACGTGGGGCCATAGTGGAACCCATGGACAAACCCATATAGGGCCCACATAGGAAGCCCATATGGGGCCCACATGGGCCCCACCTTGCAATGTTGGCTGGGATGTTACAATGGGGTGGTTTCCTGAATAGGGATTATCTTAAAGCTATGGTCTACGATTTCAAAGATTGTTCATTATTAATAACCTCATTAAGATGCTGGTTATGGTTCTACAGTAACATCCTAACAATTTGAAGAGAAAAAAGAATGTAAAAAATCCATTCAGTCTATTGGGTGTATGGTAGCAGATAAGTTGACCAATGTAAACTGTCCGGCCGGATAGCTTACATTGGTTAACTGCTCTCATCCAATCCCTGCTACATTTTAAAATCCACCTCGTGCTCGCATCTCCACCCCATCGCACACCACCCCGCCCCTCTCCTGCCTGCGAGATTAAATTTGTGTCAGTGTATGGTAGCTAGCAAAGCAGCAACATCTCACTAATTGAAAAAAAACTAAACGACAGCAGCAAGCAGCCCCTGCTTGTCCCTACAGTAAAGGTTGGAAGAAAAAGGAAGTCTGTTGAAGAAAGAGCAGAGGTTAAAAAATGTTGAAAAACGCCGGACTCTAAGTAGAATCAATATATGGTCCGCCATTGACCATTGGAGGAAGCTTCAGGGAGATTTGGGGCTGAAAACCGACGCGACACGGCAGACTTTTGTTGAACAGGTACGCATTTATTTATACTTTTATTGTGTGAGGTGTTACATAAATAACTTTTTATGAGTCTGACAACATGCTGTCGGTCGGCATCGGAATGTTAGCCGTTTAGCATCGCGTATCACGGGTCAAAATAATTATATTTACAAAGATTGTGTGAGGTGTTACATTATCAATCTGACTACATGCTGATGCTGCCGGTAGGCATTGGGTGTTAGCCGTTTAGCATTGCGTATCACGGGTCAAAATAATTATATTTACAAAGATTGTGTGAGGTGTTACATAAATATGATATTATCAGTCTGACAACATGCCCATGCTGCCGGTCGGCATTGAAATGTTAGCCGTTAAGCATCGCGAATCACGGGTCAAAATAATTATATTTACAAAGATTGTGTGAGGTGTTACATAAATATGATATTATCAGTCTGACAACATGCCCATGCTGCCGGTCGGCATTGAAATGTTAGCCGTTTAGCATTGCATATCACGGGTCAAAATAAATATATTTATAAAGTAATTTCTTGAAGCTCAGGAGGGGAAACGTATGCCAAACGTTGTTGTGAAAGTAAATAACGTCAATTACAATCATAATTGTAATTGTACATTCCTTCAAGGCTTTATGTGTTTACTGGTCAGTAAATCTCTGTTCTGATGTTTACTACCAGTGATCACAGCTTGAATTAGTGACGTTGTTCAGGTCGTTTCCCGGTGGGAGGGATCAGGTACCACAGAGGGGCGGGAAGAGTTTTTTAAAACTTACTAACCTTTCTCGACCGATTTTCAACATCGTAGACTACAGCTTTAAACCAGGACTAGCCTTTTTGAAATATAACTGGTTAACAAATATGCCTTACTAAAAACATTACTTGTGTGCATTTTGAAACAAAACAGAGGGCACTGATGTATTTTAAGATATGTCAGTGCAAGTTGTTTTCAGTTTGGACAGCTCTTACATTTATTTTAGGCTAGGACTAGTCTAATCCCTGTCCGGAAAATCGCCCCATAAATTTACAGTCAAATTATGCCATTACATTAATTGATCTATGTGTAACCGAGTGGCACTCTTACATCCGACTACGCCACAGGGGCTTATCCCAGGAAATCATTAAACACAGAACCTCAAGTTAAATAATCAGTGAATACAAGAAACAGAGACGTGACCTTAAAAGTTCAACAATTTTATTGATCGTCATTAATAAATCTCCACTAAAATAGATCAGGATATTTCCTGCTTTATTCACAATAATTTAAAAATATCTAAAAATGAGTAGATGTCAGTTCAAATATTAAAATATAACCCACCAGTGATAGTTCCAGGTTAACCAGGCCTGCGCGAAGGAGAAAAGGGCATTAAGGGACAGGAACCCACCGCCTCGACAGTGGCGGAGCTAGACTTTTAAAACAGGGGTGGCAAGGTATTATTTTGGGGGGTCAATATACAAAGTGTTCAATTACACTAAAAATGTATATAGATTCATTTAAAGTTGTTTATTTTCCAAAATGTACACAATTATGAATGTATTAAGTATACAGCAAAAATAGAACAATTGGGACTGGGATCTCTTTGGCCCTGATCTGCACCTAACGTTTGCTTCTTTAAAAAGAAGTTGGTAATATCGCTTTTTCTCTTCATTCTGCTGTCCCTATACAAATGAAAACTTGGTTACACACCTCATAAGGAAATCAAAATTTGGAACAATTTGCTTGTTATTATTTACCATAAGTACACCGTTACTAATAATACAAATATTAAAGTTATACATTACCACAAAATCTGAGTATATTGAGGTCTAGCCTATTTGACAACACAAGGAAAATTGCTTAAAGACGTCTAGACATGTTATGTTAAGGGAGAAGGGAATGAGTTTCCGTAAACTTGAATGTAATGATGTCAGGGATGGGCAACTTCGGTCCTGGAGGGCCGGTGTCCTGCAGAGTTTAGCTCCAACTTGCCTCAGCACACCTGCCAAAAAGTTTCTAGTATGCCTAGTAAGACCTTAATTGGCTGCTTCAGGTGTGTTTAATTATGGTTGGAGCTAAACTCTGCAGGACACCGGCCCTCCAGGACCAAAGTTGCCCATCCCTGATGTAAATAGACTTCTGTCCCTCACATTAAGCTATGGGATGGCTTCAGATGACTTTGTGAAATTATAATCCAATCCTCTCAGACCCAAGTCACCCAAACTGAAGTGAAAAAGCGTGAGGTGCCAAAAAGCTCGCTGTTTACATCCCTGTACTATCTCCACGGTGGTTTTATTAAGTTCAATATGCTGCATTCCACGTGCCAATATGAATAAGCATGCCTAATGTCTCTGATTGTTGCTGAACATTTGCTAACAACATGTTTTTTATTGTTTTAAGCATCTTCACGCAGGCGTGACAGTATTAGTCAGTTTCACAAGACTATTAATGCTCATTGTTGGTCAGCTTAACCAATAGGCTTGTTCGACTTCATGCGGTGCCGCAAGAATCGACAGCAACATTACGTCAAAGTACCGCGAGGGCGATTCGCGAAATCATACGGAGGAGTTTGCTTTTAAATCGCTCTCGCAGAACTTTGACATCATCCCAGTGTCGGTTCTTGCGGCGCCGCATGAAGTCGAACAAACCTAATGAAAAGTGTAGCAGCAACAGCACGCTGCACGCATTCATGTCCGCTGAGAGATTTGAGAAATGTTCGTAAAAATCAAACAGTGTACAGTTTTCAGCGGGGTGGCAACAGGGGTGGCAAGGACTTCGTCTGGGGTGGCCTCTGGCTCCGCCACTGCGCCTCGAGCACACACACACACACACACGTTATTCAAATCACACGTCTAAATAGAAGTGCACAGAACAATGCAAATAAGTCTACACGCTAAACTCAATATCTATGCAGTGCAGAACACCTCATACCACGGGCATTGGGAAAAACCAGATGACCCCAAAGAGAAAGAACTCCACGCAGGCTGGCTCCTAAAACACAGAAAATTTGATTAAATCCTCCCCGAATCACAGTACTAGAGGTCTCAGCGGCTGGTACAATAAACACAAAGAAATAAATAAATATAATAAATTAATAGAATGAGTAATTTTCAAAACAATTAATGTATAATCAACTTAAATAACACAAATTAATCCTGAGCAAAACAGCAGGGCCTAAGAATCAGAGGTCCATGTGTACAAAGTTCCACAATGGAAAATGTGTTAAACAAAACACAAAACAAACCACATTTAATCAATTACATTAACATTAAATATAAATTACCATAAAATACAAACAATCATAATTTCAAACCCACAATATCATACACACACATTTCCATAACCAATCCATTAAACCACACAATGGTTTCACAAATTACTATACTCAACCTGCCCCTTTAACCTAAACATACCTCTATTGTAATCCACAAGTGGAATGAAAGCTCTGCACCTTAATTTGCGTCGTAATCAAGTAAAAAGTCAAAACGCTACGTAATGCAGCTCGTTGTTTGCACTTAGTCACAGCCCACAAGCTCACACTCTTGCAAATCAGAAGCTACTTTCTTGCAATTTACACAAAATAGAGCATGTAAAGAATCAAAATATCTCCATACAGCCATTTACAGCCTTGAAACCAATGGCATACTCCTACCTTGCTTTAGCGCTTCAGGATCATAACACTGAAATACGACATCCGTGCCTTGCGCTTAACAGCTCACGCGCTCGCATAGCAGCTCCCGTCCTGCAAATAATGCAACAAACTACATAAAAGCCTAAATGTCTCTATACAGACGCTTACAGCGTTAAACCGAATATCGTGTTCCTACCTCACTATGGCGCTTCAGGATCACAAACACCAACCGGAAGAAACAGAACAGTCAACACAGCAGGAAATTACATACTCTACTACTACCAACCTTTACGCTATTTATAGAGAACACCGAACACGTATACCCCACCCCATCATTATCACTCGGTCACATATGCATGTATTTGCAATTATACAGAATTTTTTTTATTTCAGAGAATTTTTTTTATTTCAGATTACATTTTAAAAATTTTATAGTACTGTTTGGTCAATGTTCTTTTTTCATGTTGCTGTGTAAACGTGTTACTTCTCTTCTTGGGGTTTTACCGTTATTTTCATTAATGGCAAACGTTTGGCACCCTGTTTTTAAATGGTTAGTTGTGTTTATGCTGTTTTAGGATTGTGAATTGTGACCTCTTTGAATTTTGTATTATTGTATATTAGGGGTGTAACGGTTCACACAATTTGATTTGTATCACGGTTTTATGGTCACATACAATTACGGTATGGTTCTGTACTTACGATGTTCAGAAACCATTCTACTGACAATCAACAGAACACTATTTTAGATAGTAACAAACTTATTTTTTGGCCCTTAATAAACAACTGAGCTTTCCCATAAACAAATTGCATTCACCAGATGAGCAGATTAAAACACTGCTTTATGTTTTAGGCATGTTTGTAACACAGACCTTTCCATTTTACAATCCAGTCAGTTCGTTCTCAATTTTGATGCGAGTTTCATCATAGATGTATAACTGCTGCTAAAGTAAATATGGCAAAGGGGTGCTGTCAAGCGTTTCAAAATAAAAGACCTTAACGCAAGACAAGACAGAAGCCTTACACTAGGCTAGTCTTTCTTTGATAAACAAAGGTAATATATGAAGAGTTTGGTTCCAAATATATTTTTTAGAGTGTATAGTACAGACCAGGCCAGGTAGTAGGCTTGCTGGACTGGGGGGGCAGTCAGGATTTTTGGGTGGGCAGCCATTTCTCGACTAAAACGATTCATACACTAAAATTATGGATGTTTCAATCCAATATTATTTTGCATATGTCTTATAATAAAAGGCCATTTATATGTCATTTTGCACGTTCAAATTTTAAAAGTAGATGCAATTAGATTAATGATTTATAATGTTATAATGAATACACTTAATAAAGTTTTACACATTAAGTCACAGTTAATGAAATCAGGCAAGCAGGTGATATGAATACAAAACTGTACATATAGCTATATTTTATTAATGTTTACACTGCATTTAATCTATTATTTCACTTATAGATAAATTAAAGCCATTCTTATACCTACCCTACCTAACATATGCCTTTAATCTAAATAAACACTTGTTAGGAACTTTATTTCCACCTCTCAAACATTTTCTTCATTTAAAATAATGTATTTTCAATGTGATATATGTGATAAGCTGTGTTGTCATTAATTCCTGACCCTATCATACATGCTGCTGCAGCAACCTAAAATATCACAACAAAGCACAACGCTTTAAATAATATATTTTGAAACATCATGTAAGCAATTTGACATGCATGACAAATTCGTCAAAGCTTATCCTGTTTGCCTATAACAGCACCAGACAAAAGCACAAGCCCTAAAATACTGTAAGTGTGATTTGCGACGAGACCAAAGATAAATCACACTGCTTTGTTCATAACACAGCAAATCATATATTATAATACAACGCAACATTATAAAATACAACGTTTTACCTTATGATGACCTTGGGGAGTGAAAGCTCCTCTTGAACTTAAAAGTCTGTAGATTTTTGCGTGTGAAGTTTTTCTCAAACGCCAGCTGAATGAGCTGACGAATGACGATGACAAAACCGCTAAAATGTGATTTTAAAACTGCACGCGATGCTCAGCTGTTACAATACTGTATATTTACTGTATAACCATCTTATATAATTTATATCTACTATATAGTATGCCACAACCAAACTGCATATTCTAATTTTAATAAACAGAACTACGTCTAAAACAAACACATTAAATGCTGCTGGAGACTTGCCATTGGCTGTTGTATTTGAATGAATAAATAATGAGGTGAGTCTAAGAAAGTATAAGGGGCTATTTGGGCATGTTTTACTATAAAAAAAGTTTTAATTTAATATGTGTTTGGTTATTACGTTTATGTAATACTAAATTGCATTGTTTCTGATATATATTTTAAAGATGCGTTTTATTTTTTAGTTACTGTCATAGAGAACAGTAGTGCTTTTCATGTGACTTAAATACTGCTGAAGACCTTTAAAGCTTGAAAAAGCTAAACAGACAATAGTGGGCGGGAGCTGTAAACGCTAGCGCTTGCCTAGGGGAGATATTTTTTGTTTAAAGAGATTTTTGGGGGGGCAGAAGGAAAATCTGGGGGGGCAATTCCCCCCTCCAGCACCCCCGTAGACCCGGCCCTGGTACAGACGCACTTTCGGCACCTCAAATTCAAATCCCGGCATATGGTTCTTAGCCTTCTCTCCACCCAGTACTTTTCTGTCCTCTCATGACATACTATCAATCAAATAAAGGCAAAAATGGCTTAAAAATACATTAGTTAAAAATGAGTTTGGGTGTTCATTTACACAACAAAGGAATTTGGGTTCCGCAAACCTTTAACTCTTTCCCTGACATTTACGAGTTATCTTGTCAATTAAGAGAAAACATTTGCATGAAAAAAAACATGTTCCTGATTAGTATTTAGGGTAATTTGTAATACTGTGATTATCCACTAGATGGTGATCTTTAATTTATTAAAAAATTAAGCAAAAAATTATTTATTAATTTTACACTCTGTGTATTCATAATCGTTCTGAATCTGATCTCTAACAAAATTCCTTTACAAAAATGCAGTTATTTCAGCGTTTTGAAAAAGATTTTGTTTTTTTGAAGAAAAATACTCATATTTAAGAGTTTATGATCATTTGATATATTTGTATGTTTAAATATTTTTAGAAGAAAAATTTCCTGGAAGGCATTGTGTGAAACTTTTGTGAAAATCACAAAAAAATGCTGGTGGCCAACTTTACAAAAAAGGGCTGGCGGGGAATATGTTAACAGTAACAATATGCGCATGTGTAAACTCAACAATGGTGGTCTACAGGCTGAACTCCTCTCCAACAAAGTTTTGTCACAGTTGGTCAGGTTGTGGGTGAGTTTGTGTGTGTGTCTCTCGTCAGCACTGATTGTTTTCATGTGGGCATCTCTGTTGATTGTTCATCTACACCAGTTGCTATTCACCTGATCCCTATTTATTGCCCTGTCTTTTTTCTTGTGTTTTTTTAGAGTGTTGTTTGCAGTCTTCTTTGTATGCCTGGTCTCTTGTTACTGTTCTCTATGTTTTTCTCATCGCTGGATCGTTTATGTCTCTGGAATCCCATCCACTCGTAACCCCACTGATCACATATCTCAGTTCCTGTGTGCCACTCTCCTGCTGCATCTCCTCATCGTCACTTCCTGGATCACCATTGGACATTGTTACTTCCCGGATCGCCTCACTCACCTGTTATCCTGTTTTGTGTGTGACTCGTGTGTCTGACTGTGATCAATAAATTGCCTTTTACTTGCATTTGCTTCCTCAACTTGATTTACCGTTACAGAACGGTCTGACCAACCATGGAAGCAGCAAGTTCCACATCACTCTCTGAATTTATCTAACACATCGTCACCCGATGGATCAGCAGCAGGAGAGGATCGTCAACACCGGACGCGCTGTCCAAGTGCTGGCGACACAGGTGTCCAAGCTCACCCAGCAGATTGAACAGCTGACCACTCCCACTGCACCACCCGCACCATCTGTTCCCCAGGCTATTCCCAAAACTCACTATCGGCCGGAACCACGCCTACCTGTTCCTGATAACTACACTCCAGTGAGCTGACCTACTGTAGAACATTTTTGACCAAGTGTTCTATGCATTTCTCTTTGCAGCCTCACACCTTTGAAACCAAGGAGTCCAAGGTGATGTTCATTCTGACTCTGCTCATTGGGAGGGCTACCTTGTGGGGAACGGCGGTGTGGGAGAACAGAGACCCCTGCTGCGCCTCGTTCCACTCCCTCTCCGAGGAGATGAAGAGGGTTTTCAACTGGGCCGTAGCCGGCAAAGAGGCGGCCCGACGGCTGGCGGATCTCAAGCAGGGCAATCTCTCTGTGGCGGACTATTCCATCAAGTTCCGCACCCTGGCAGCCACTCGAGTTACCAACCATCCTCAATGGACTCATCGACTTGGCACTCTGCGTGGATGTTTGTATAGATCGACTGGGGGCGCATGCCTGTCCCTCACATCTCCCCAGCAACTCTGGGAGTGGCAACTCAAGCAGGGAGAACACGGCCGGTCCCGCCAGCGATCACGAACCCATGCAGGTGGGTAGAATTCGGCTGACCCGAGAGGAGAGAGAGAGGCGGAGGTCCCCAGGACTCTGCATGTATTCCGGTGGCTCTAGACAATTTCCACCCCCCTGCCTGGTAAAAGAGCCAGCCCGGTAGTAAACTTGAGGCTACTATCAGGTGGGATCTCCGCTGAGGTGGACCAACAACGCTCACACCTGTCACACCCTTCTGGACTCAGGAGCCGAAGGTAACTTTATGGACACCAGCCTTGCACAACACCTGTGACTCTCTATTACTCCCCTTTCACACCAGATCACTGTCAGCGCACTTAATGGCCAGAAAGTGCCCTACATTACCCACCCCACAGGACCTATTACTCTCCGCATCTCCGGCAACCACACAGAAACCCTTCATCTTCATGGACTCCCCTGTGGCACTTATCGTCTTAGGTCACCCCTGGCTGGTTAAACACAACTCACGAGTGGATTGGGCTTCCAACACCATCACCTCATCGGGTAAAGGTTGTCATGAGTCTTGTCTGGTGTCTGCTTGTCCTACTGTGTCTGTTTTTCAGGAGGATGCCCACGGAGTACCTGGACTTGAAGGAAGTGTTCAGTAAGTCCCGTGCTGCTTCTCTCCCTCCACATCATCCCTATGACTGTGCCATAGAGTTAGTTCCCGATAAGTCCCTGTCTAAAGGCAAGCTTTACTCTCTTTCCATTCTGGAGAGGGAGGCCATGGAGAAATATATTTCTGATTCTCTAGCATCTAGGTTCATTCGCCCTTCCTATTCTCCAGTGGGGGCGGGATCTTTTTTGTTGGTAAGAAGAATGGTTCTCTGTGATTTTGTATTGATTACCGTGAGCTGAACAACATCACGATAAAGAATACGTATCCTTTGCTGTTGATGTCTTCGGCCTTCGAGAGGTTACAGGGAGCATCCGTCTTCAGGAAGGGGGATTAGTGGAAAACCGTTTTTAACACCCCTAGAGGGCACTTTGAATACTCGGTGATGCCTTTTGGCCTCTCCAACTCGCCAGGGGTTTTCCAAGCACTTGTTAATGACGTGTTGAGAGACATGGTAAATCAGTTCATATATGTTTACCTGGATGACAAATTGATTTGTTTTTCGTCTCTCCAAGAACACGTGCGAAACGTCAGACGAGTGCTCCAGAGATTACTAGAGAATGGGCTTTTTGTCAAGGTGGAGAAATGCGTATTTCATGCACAATCCATTCTCCAAGTTACATAATCTTGTCTGAGGGAATACATATGCATCCTGACAAGGTTAAGGCTTTTATAGATTGGCCAAGTGCAGATTCCCCAAAGACCCTACGGCAGTTTCTGGGGTTTGCTAATTTTTATCTGCGTTTTATTCGCAATTTCAGTCAACTAGTCTCAACTCTGACCGCTTTGACCTCCCCCAGTACTACATTCAGGTGGTCTTATACAGCCGAAACTGTATTTTCCAAACTCAAGAGCCACTTCATTTCAACTCCCATTTTAGTCGCCCCTGATCCCACACGTCAGTTTGTCGTGGAGGTCGACACATTAGAGGTGGAAGTAGGTGCAGTTTTTTCCTAACATGCTACCTCAGACGACAAGATGCACCCGTGCGTGTTCTTTTCTCATCGTTTATCTCCTGCTGAACGAAATAATGACATTGTAACAGAGAATTGTTGGCCGTCAAATTAGCATTGGAGGAGTGGTGTCATTGGTTGAAAGGGTTGGGGGTACCTTTCATCATTGTTTGTGCCGGAGGAGTTACAGTCTGATGTTATTCAGTAGGGTCACTGCTCCAATGTCGCTTGTCATCCCGGGATAAGTCATACTAAGTGCTTAGTAAAGCAATGATTCTGGTGGCTGCTTATGGCCCGCGACATTCACAATTTTGTTTTGGCCTGCTCGGTTTGCGGCAGTGGTAAGATGTCTAACCGACCTCCAGATGGGCTTCTTCAACCGATGTTACATTGCCTCCTGGTAAACATGGTTTCTGACAGGGATCCCAATTTGTATCCAAATTTTGGAGGAAGCTTTGTAAATTATTGGGAGTGACGGTTAGTCTGTCTTTGGGTTATCATCCGCAGAGCAACGGTCAGTCTGAGCGGACCAACCAAGATTTAGAGAGAACATTGCGATGTTTAGTCTCCAAGAATCCTTCTTCCTGGAGTCTACAACTCTCTATGGTTGAGTACGCTCATAACTCGCTACCAGTGTCATCCACGGGCCTCTCCCCATTTGAGTGTAGCATAGGTGACCAGCCACCTATGTTTCCTAGTCTGGAATGTAAAGTTGCGGTCCCCTCCGCCCACACATTTTTCCAAAGGTGCCACCACACATGGACCAGAGCCCGCAAGACTCTACTCCAAGGCCGATTGCCACAAGTCTTAACCCTCTGGGGTCCGACCATTTTGGGACACTCTCAGAGGTTCTGACATGCTCTTACATTTGGTCTTTTTTCAGTTGCTTTAAAACATAATAATGGGAAGTGTCTCATACCACTGCGTTCAGCACAAACTGGGCTAAAATATTATATGAGCTGCATGTATGTACATGTTTGTATTTTTGAGAGAAAAATGTTTATGCGTGGTTTTTAAAAAAGCAAAATTTTTAAGTCACTGATATAAGTCCACAAAACCCATACTAAACATGTTTTAACAACACTTTCCTGAACATAATCTAGTAGTCTAGAGTTTTTTCTTTAAAATGATGTGACAATCACCATGCCTACTTATTCACATAAAACAATGTATTCATTTAGAAATTGTAAGACACTTTTTGTTTAGACGGGCTGTATGCGAGAAGGATTGATTGACAGCAAGCAAACAAAGGCTCGCATAATGAGCTGCATAATGAGGCAGGAATGTGAGAATGAACTACAGTGATGAATGTGAGGACAAATGTATACATGTTTGTTTGAGGTTTATTAAGTTAACAATATAATCAAAATAGAAATGATGGTTAGTAGGACATTTGAACTTTATTTGGAAGCAAACCCTATTCCTAAAACTTTGTATAAACTAAGAAACTGATACACAACAGAGCTGTAAACTTCATGTGGCTCATGTTACCATATAACTTTATGTCCAAAAAGTGTTGAAGAAGCTTGGCAAGTTAACCTTCAAACGAAGAAGAAACAGCAACTTATTGTGTATACCCATTTCTCAGGACTTGTGTCCTTCGTAGTTCGAACTTGCAAGTTCAGACTCGGAAGAACGAACTCCTGACGTAAAATGCATTCTGGGAAACTTCGCTGTCATAAGTCCACACAAGTCTCTCCTGATGCATCCTCAATAAAATGGGCGGATCAAGAACACATCCGGGGATTTTATGTGAACTTGGGCTTGATGCGAACTTTGAATTGGAACAGTACTTGGGCCGCGACTGATGACGTTTCACAAGAACGCAAGTACAGACAAGAATGCATATTGAGAAACGCTTATGATTTGAGAAGACCAGCAATGATGGAAGTAAATAAACAGTGATTTTTGTTGCAGTTTAAGTTTAATCACTCCTCAACTTAGCTCATCTTTGTTTTCACCGCCGCAAACGGAAATACCTATGACGCAGTTTTTTTACCTGACGGGAGGGGTTCTGATGGACCAATCACAGCACTTGCGGTCCACGTAGAACTGACGCGCTGTTTTGTGAGGTGCACGTCAGGCTACGCAGAGCTACGGATAGCCTGCGCTACGTAGCTACGGCGTAGAACTTTCACAAGACTATAAATCGGGCTTTTGTAACTTCAGTGTCAGTCAGTGGAGAAAAAGGGAAAAATGGATGTGGGATATGAGTGTAGTGTATCCTTAGGTTTGTGGTGTAGAAAATTGGTTGCTGATGGATTATGTTTTGTTGATGAAAAAGTTAGAAAATGTCATCAGCTGACAATTAGGAAGTGGGTAAAGTGTGAGGGGGACAGAGGAGACTCAAACTCTAAACTAAAAAACAGGTGTGGTTATGTTTAATGACTTTGTGAATTGAGTTTAATGAGTGTGATGAGTTTAATAATTTTTCTAAGAAATATCTATACTGTTTCTCTACGTTCATATTAATTCATTGTCATTTCCACAACACCTTGTCATTTCCACCACCACCCTGTCATTTCCATCACCACACACGTTTTTTAAAAAATATTCAAAAGTTCTCATCACAAATTAAAACTTTACCCACAATTTATGAGATCACGCTCTACTTAATTTAACAATTCAAGTTATTTATTTTTTAAAAGCTCTTACTTACAGCAATATTAAATTTCCGAGTGTGACAGGTGAACAGTTCAGCATTTGGTCCTCATGGCAGTTCATTTATCTCGTTGACAAATGTATAATTATTGTACATTGTGAAAAAATGGTAAAACTACTCACAAAAAGGATCTTAGACAATTCTGGAGTGGCATAAGTAATTCTATTTCTAAATAACAACTGTATATTGAGATGTGGTGGAAATGACATTTGTTCATAGCAGGTCTGAAAAAATGTAAAATATTAACAATTTCTCTGGAAATCTAAGTTTGCCCTCTTACAGACCTTAAGACTAGACAAATTGTTTAAACTTATCAGACTGTGTTACGTGACTTTTGAGCAAGTTTTTTAATTTCAGATTCACAAGGCTAAAAGTGCCCCTAGTTGAAGAATCACCCATATATTTACTTTTCCACTTAATTTAACCACTGAAATATGGATATTTCTCTTCAAAAATACAACATTTTGAGGAAAAAGCTTAAAAAATTGCGTTTTTGTAAAGGAATTTATGTTAGATATCAGACTCAGAATGACTATCAAACATAAAGCCATTTAAAATCAATCATTCTTTTTAACTTCTGTTTTTGATAAATTCGGTTTTGGCGCCATCCAGTGGATAAAAGCGGTATTACATTTTCACTTTGAAATTCGTCCAGAAAGGCATATTAATTAGTTAAATATTAACTCATAATTGACGAGATAACTCGTCAATGGCGGGGAATGAGTTAACGTTACTGTATGTAGGCTGAACTGCACAAGCCATGAGCATATTAAGTTACATGATAGCAAATATAAATGGTATAAATTAACTGTTAACGTTACTTACTTCTAATCCAGCAGTGCGTTCTCCATTGTTCTTCTTAGGTAATGTTAAAGATAAATGCTTCTCTTCCTCAATGTCCAGACATAAATGAAGATATTCCTCACGTGTGTGAATAAAGTTTATAATTCAAACATGCGGTAAAAAGTCTTTAAATCTGATCCAACTTTACGCTTTGCTTCATTACCATGTCAACAGCTGTGGGCGTGACCAAATTAAAGATAATGAAGTCAGCCAGGAAAACTGTACTCTCTTTTCTTCAATGCAGATTACATAAACTGGCAATATTTGTTTTCGATTATATTTAGCTTGTTTAAAAGTAGACACTTCAGGCTTTCTTTGGATTTGTGTATCATGCTTGTGTGACGAGTAATCGCGGAGTTTCAATTGATTTTTGTAATGTGTTTTGAGAGACAGCTGGCAGAGACAGAAATGTCTGGATGGACACCCTGTTTATTTTCTTTATTTGACAAAAACACAAAGATCTGTTGTTATTGTGAATGAACACATACAGTGGGGCAAAAAAGTATTTAGTCAACCACCAATTGTGCAAGTTCTCCCACCTAAAAAGATGAGAGAGGCCTGCAATCTTCATCATAGGCACACTTCAACTATGAGAGACAAAATGAGGAAAAAAATCCAGAAAATCACATTGTCTGATTTTTTGAGAGTTTGTTTGCGATTTATGGTGGAAAATAAGTATTTGGTCAATAACAAAAAAGCAAGATTTCTTTCTCTCACAGACCTGTAACTTCTTCTTTAAGAGGATCCTCTGTCCTCCACTTGTTACCTGTATTAATGGCACCTGTTTGAACTTGTTAGCAGTATAAAAGACACCTGTCCACAACCTAAAACAGTCAGAATGCAAACTCAACTATGGCCAAGACCAAAGAGCTGTCAAAGGACACCAGAAACAAAATTGTAGACCTGCACCAGACTGGGAGGACTGAATCTGCAATAGGTAAGCAGCTTGGTGTGAAGAAATCAACTGTGAGAGCAATTATTAGAAAATGAAAGACATACAAGAACACTGATAATGTCCCTCGATCTGGGGCTCCACGCAAGATCTCATCCCGTAGGGTAAAAATTATAACCAGAATGGTGAGCAAAAATCCCAGAACCACATGGGGGAACCTAGTGAATGACCTGCAGAGAGCTGGGACCAAAGTAACAAAGGCTACCATCAGTAACACACTATGGAGCCAAGGACTCAATTCCTGCAGTGCCAGATGTGTCCACCTGCTTAAGCCAGTACATGTCCGGACCCGTCTGAAGTTTGCTAGAGAGCATTTGGATGATCCAGAAGAAGAGTGAGAGAATGTCATATGGTCAGATGAAACCAAAACATAACTTTTAGGTAGAAACTCAACTTCTTGTGTTTGGAGGAGAAAGATGCTGAGTTGCATCCAAAGAACACCATACCTACTGTGAAGCATGGGGGTGGAAACCTCATGCTTTGGGTCTGTTTTTCTGCAAAGGGACCAGGACAACTGATCCGAGTTAAGGAAAGAATGAATGGGGCCATGTATCGTGAGATTTTGACTCAAAACCTCCTTTCGTCAGCAAGGGCATTGAAGATGAAACGTGGCTGGATCTTTCAGTATGGCAGTGATCCCAAACATACCGCCCGGGCAAAGAAGGAGTGGTTTCGTAAGAATAATTTCAAGGTCCTGGAGTGGCCTAGCCAGTCTCCAGATCTCAACCCCATAGAAAATCTTTGGAGGGAGTTGAAATTCCGTGTTGCCCAGCGACAGCCCCAAAACATCACTGCTCTAGAGGAGATCTGCATGGAGGAATGGGCCAAACTACCAGCAACAATATGTAAAAACCTTGTGGAGACTTACAGAAAACGTTTGATCTCTGTCATTGCCAACAAAGGGTATATAACAAAGTATTGACATAAACTTTTGTTATTGACCAAATACTTATTTTTCACCATGATTTGCAAATAGATTCTTAGAGGATCGGACAATGTGATTTTCTGGATTTTTTTTTCTCATTTTGTCTCTCATGGTTGACGTGTGCCTTTGACGGGAGTTGCAGGCCTCTCTCATCTTTTTGGGTGTGAGGGCTTGAACAGTTGGTGGCTGACTGAGTGCTTTTTTGCCCCACTGTATTAAAGAAGACCCTTTACCGTTTCAAATTATGTCAAACACGTAAGTGTATGATTATTAATGATGGAGTATTTTAAGTTGATTCTGCCATGATAAGGAAAAAAACGTCAAAACGCGGCCCCGCGTTTTTGGACCCCAGGGGGTTAACCTCCCGTATACATTGTGGGTCAAAGAGTGTGGTTTTCTACCAACAACATTCTGCTCCATTCTGTTTCTATTAAGATAGCTCCCAAATGTATTGGCCCGTTCCTTGTCACCAAGATCATTAGTCCGGTGACAGTCCGCCTCAAACTGTCACAATCAGGAAACGATGAAGACGATGAAAAACCCAAATGCAGACTTAAATAAAGAATACTTTAATGCACGCAAAACACAGAACCAAAACACCCACGAGGGGGTAAAACATTACAGTAACAGAACACAAGAACTAAACTAACTAACATCAACACTGAAAACACTAAACTACATAAACTTACTCAAGACCAGGAACAGGAATAAACACGAGGATCTTGGAAAGGAACAGAGAATAATACCAACACACGGAGGACAGGACAGAAGGATATTAAATAGGGAATTCTAAACAACAAACACCTAAAGCTAATCAAACATAAGGGAGCGGGAAACAATTCACGAACCCTGAGAGAAACGTGGAGCGCGGAAGGACATGTCACACAACTCTCTCAGGGCAGACACGTACTGTCACAACCTAATCTCTCAAACTCGGATAAGACAAGAAATGGAGAGACCAGGTCGTGACAGTACCCTCCCCCTAAGGGCGGATACTAGACGCGCTCAGGAGGAAACACTAAACACAGGACCTAAAGTGAGACAAAAACCGAGAAAACAAAGAAACCAAAATTAATGGTAAACCTGACAACATAATAACAGGGTTGGGATGAGCTAACAAAAATAATATACATGGAAGAGGAGGGGGAGTAACGGCAAATTTTGAATAATGACAATCAGTTTGTGTCCTAACAGTTTTATGAGTCTTTTTGGTGTTTATGGTGACAGGTGGAGAAGTCCGGGGGGAAGAACAAGAGTTCACAACAGGAGGGGACTGACGAGGGAACACAGGGGGCACAGGAAACACAGGGGACTCAGGAATCTCAGAAGGAACAGGGATCACAGGGGAAGTCGTTTGAACCAGACCAGACGGTTCCGATCCTCCGGAAAAGGCGGATTCCTCAACGTCCATTGGACGCACAGGTGACTTAGGACGCGCTGGCGACTCTGGACGCGCCGGCGACTCTGGCGGCTTGGGGGAAGCTGATGGTACTGGCTGCACAGGAGAGGTGTTCTTCCTCCTCGTCTTACGTCTGGGACGAGGAGCGGAAAGCGCCGGAGGAGTGGGAGACGGCCTGACCAGACCACCCAATTCTGAAGCTGACCCACCCGACGCCGAATCCCAGGAGGCATGTCTCTCTCGTTTCCCCCTGAGACTGTCGGGTGGACAGGACACCGGTGGCAGAGACGAAAATGGCTTTTCTGCGAAAAACACTCCCACTCGCCGACGCTCCGGGATGGTTGCCAGAGGGGCTGGAAAAGAAGTCCTTCCTCCAAGGAATGCCCCTCTGGTCGTGGCACCTTTCCATGCGTTGCTTCCCCCACATCGTACCAGTCTTGTGCCTCTAAAAGCCACATAATCAACATTAGGATTCAGATCCATAGTCCGCTGGGTTTAGGTTTGGTGTTGGTATTCTGTCACGATCGGGAAATGATGAAGACGATGAAAAACCCAAATGCAGACTTAAATAAAGAATACTTTAATGCACGCAAAACACAGAACCAAAACACCCACGAGGGGGTAAAACATTACAGTAACAGAACACAAGAACTAAACTAACTAACATCAACACTGAAAACACTAAACTACATTAACTTTCTCAAGACCAGGAACAGGAATAAACACGAGGATCTTGGAAAGGAACAGAGAATAATACCAACGCACGGAGGACAGGACAGAAGGATATTAAATAGAGAATTCTAAACAACAAACACCTGAAGCTAATCAAACATAAGGGAGCGGGAAACAATTCACGAACCCTGAGAGAAATGTGGACCGCGGAAGGGCATGTCACACAACTCTCTCAGGGCAGACACGTACTGTCACAACCTAATCTCTCAAACTCGGATAAGACAAGAAATGGAGAGACCAGGTCGTGACACAAACTACCTCCGGCATACAGGAAGAATCATCCCGCCTTCCATGTGTCCAAATTAAACCTGTGTTTTATTCACAAATAAACCTGTCTATTATACTCATTACCTGATCCCTATTTATTGCCCTGTCTTTCGTCTTGTGCAGAAGCGGAGTGGCCATTGGGAGAGTCGGGACTTTTCCCGGTGGGCCGGTAGTGTTTTGGGGCCGCGCGATGGCCGGCCCGGTCTGATAATAATTATACGTTACGTCGTAATGATTACGAGTTAATATTAGCAAAAGCATCTGGGGCCGCGGCAGCCTGATCTGCGGCCGCTTCCCGCTGGTCAAACTGTGCAGCCTCTCTCTCTCTCCCTCTGCTCAACACAGTAGGCTATAATACAAGCGACCGCTCATCCCGTTCGGCAGGTCAAACCATGTCTAGGATTTTCACAAATATAGGGGGATCAGTGAGCGGCCCCTCACCAAATGGAATAGCCCATCTGCCTCTGATGTAAAAAGCTGCTAAACACACCTCTTTTTCCTCGTCACATTTTGGGAATCTAACTTTGCAGTATCAGATTTTATATTTCCTACTATTAGATTTCCATATTAATAGACGAGAGTATTCAACTTGAATATATAAATATCTTCATAACATTATTATTTCTCAAAACTTTGACAAAAATTATTTTCAAATTAACTGTATTCTTACAGTTATTCAAAGATGCACACATTATTCCAGATATGATTTTACTATTAGACGAGATTATAAAATATCTACATATAAATTAACATTACAGCATAATGAAATGAATAAAAAGACAAGGAAGCAGGATTGGCATGTAAATTGTATTATTATTAGCGGGGAAAAAAAGCAATATTACTGAAATAAACTCTGAGGTAATGCGCCAAACACGTTAAAATAAATAAACAATAACCGTGAAAAAAAACATTATTATCTCTCAAAACTTTATATGACAAAAATTATATTTAAAGGAAATATTCTTACAGTTATTCAAAGATGCACAAATTATCCCATATTACTCCGTTTATGAGCACATTCATCTCTGGCCTCGCTCTGTTATGTAATAGCTGATTGAGGCGCGCATCTCCGTCTTTCAACCAGGTATCATTAAAAGCGTACAAATGACACGCAGTGTGATTATCGTGCAATAGATACGCCAAATTCCGATTTTGCGTGCATATGATACGGCAGTCCTTCCCATTCACTTATATGCTTGGGTTTAGGGTTAGAACAACTTTTTATTATATAAAAATGACATCCTAATCCAAACCCCAACTCTAACCCCAACTCCAAGCGACCATGGTTTAAATATAGATAAAAACATAGAGAAACCTGTATATTAAATAACCTGCTTAAATAAATGTGAAATCTAACCCTAAACCCAAGCGAAAATGGTTTAAAAAACAGAAAACAAATGAGAAAACAATAAATAAAACGTCACAAAACGATTTGCCAAGTGAATGGGAAGGACTGGCGTATCATATGCACGCAAAATCGGAATTTGGCGTATCTATTGCACGATAATCACACTGCGTGTCATTTGTACGCATCTTGGTGAGAACGGGTATCATTTTGTATAGTTACTCATTTAGGAAAATTAGCCATGATTTAATGATTTAATTATTATTATGAAAATGTTTTTTTAGGGGGGCAAATTGATTACGATTTGTATTACCCTAGTTTTACTTCAAATAGGCTACGAGACATTTTTTTACCACGGAGGGCCGGTGGTATACGAAATTTCCCGGTAGATTTTTTGGTCCCACTCCGCCCCTGGTCTTGTGTTTGTCAAAGTGTTGTTTGCAGTCTCCTGTGTATGCCTGGTCTCTCGTTCTTGTTCTCCATGCTTTTCTCATTGTTGGATCATTTATGTATCTGGAATGCCATCCACTTGTAACCCCACGAATTGCTCATCTCAGTTCCTGTGTCCCACTCTCCTGCTGCATCTCCTCATCGCCACTTCCTGGATCACCATTGGCCATTGTTACCTCCCGGATTGCCATCAGATTTCGCCTCACTCACCTGTTATCCTGTTTTGTGTGTGACTCGTGTGTCTGACTGTGATCAATAAATTCCCTTTTACTTGCATTTGCTTCATCACCTTGATTTACCGTTACAAGTTTATAAAATTTTGTTGCTTTATAGTCCAGTGTCACTTAGTAATAAACCTACCTTACAGTCTTGATTGTTTGTATTGATCTCTTTGTAGATGTTTAAGTATGTGTTCAGGTTTGCAGTGCTTCTTTACAAGGGAACATAACTACTGATCTGCCATACTTTAGTTGTTAGAATTTAATCATCTTCATGGGTCCATGTAAACGCATACCCTTTTAACAGCATTGTCAGGTGTACATGATATTTTTTAATAAACAGAAAAGGAAAAGAATTCAGTTTTCATAGTCTGAACTAGAGTTCTAAACGGGTCAGGGTTTGGGTCAAAAATATTTAATTTATCCACTCAGTGAAAAAATGTATTAATTATTACTGCTGTTCACCGTAAAGAAAGTCTGGCTGCTGTGTGCAACGTGCATCATGGAGAAGGGTGGGGGCAGACCTGATGCCGCTGCATGTACGCCTGTTGCCTGGAGAAAAAGATGGAGTTAGATAAAAGTAAACTTGCCACAGGTGAATTCACGTTGCTACTACAGGAGAAGTAGCTGCTGGCTGGATACATGTTTGAGTTCTTTTTATTTATTATTGTGTGATTTTTATTTAAGGCATATTTATATAGCTTATTTGTATATTTAAAGTTTATTGTTTCAGTTATTTGTATTGTTAAAAGGCGAGAACATTAAAAGTTGATTTGAATTCCTGTCTGCTGGTCATGATAATACGTGTATGAGAAGAAAAGGGGGGGGGGGGGTTGGCAGCGTCGGGCCGCAGGTCAGACAGATAATTCATCTTGATGTGTGGGGTTACATCAGGACCGCCACGGGCCGGGTCCGGTTGTAATTTTCAGGCCCATTGAGAACTAGTCTGAACAGGCTCAATTGAGACAAATCAATTCCCTGCTTGTTTAGGACCCCATAAAATGCCACTGATCAGAACCACTGATCAAATATCTGAAATAAATGGTTTAAAACTTAACATTGGAGTTTTTTATTTTTTATTTTATCATTACAATGCACGAGCCTAGTAAAAATGAGTCAAGTATTAGCAGTAGTAATTAAGTTTGTTGGTAAATATGTCAATGCAGTAGCCTAGTAAAAATGAGTTGAATATTAGCAGTAGCAGTTAAAGGAACAGTATGTAGGATTGTGACCAAAACTGGTACTGCAATCACAAAACTTGTGGCTAAAACTGGTACTGCAATCACACAACTGGTGGCCAATACACAACATGACAACATAAACATCAGTTGAGGGCTGCTACTCCACTTTTTTAATGACAATATCCTGGCCAGACCACTGTTGACAGTAATATAAGTATTTGAAATGAAAATTATTTCTTAATGTCTAGTGACGTATCAGGGCCATTTTATGATTGATTGATATAAATTTCTTACATACTGTTCCTTTAAGTTTGTTGATAAGTATATCTTAGGTTAGGGTGGATGGGAGTTTACAAAAGCAAGTAGTCTTATTTGTGATGGTTATAACAGTAGGCAAAATAATCAAACATTTTGCTCTATTAATCTTTTCCTTTATCTTTTTTATGGCTTGAATTACAATGAATGTGATGCTGGTAGTTGGAAGTTTTATTTAGTGAATCGTGCAGGTTCATTTTTTCCTTTATCAAAAGTGCAAAGGTTGATTGCAGTTTTTTCAAAACTGTGTGGCTCATGACCCCATGTCATTGACTGGCCTGTGACTAGCGTGCTGTAAAAAAAGCTGATAACATCACTCTAAGACCCATTATTTTGGTCTATAAATGCTTTATTAAGGGTTCATTTATATGCTTTATGACCAAAGTCTCGTTAACTCTGAGATACAGCCTAATTTAATTGATACTCTAATTCTACCTCAAACACAATGTTTAGTTAATTTAAGACAAAGTCTAATGTTACTGTACATGGTGAACAATGGCTTGATGTAAATGGAAGGTTTTAGCACAGACTGTTAAGGTTACATGATTCAGAAAAAAGTCACTTGAGATGCATTAGCCATCTTGTATATTTCCTAAACAATTTCACCAGATGCATTAGTAAACTTTAGGTCAGGTCATGTAGACTGTGTCCTAAGAGGTTTGAAAGCCCTTAAAAGACTAAAAGTAGCTGTGCACAGCCCCTGAGTTTTGCAATCAAGAAAACATCTACAAATATTACAACAGCACCTCCTACCCCCTTTAATGGTTTCCCAAGATGAAGATGAGGAACTATTTGGGGTGGTAGTTTTTTTTCATGTAATTGGTTTGTTTGTCAAACTTTGAAGTAATGTCTTCGAGAGGTTTAAGCCATAAACCAACTGGGCCTGTCCAATTAAGGCATGGAGAGGGTTATAAACATACCTGTTTCTCTCATGTTAAAAGCCCCCTAGACAAATATGAGAGAGACAGCGAGAGATAGAGACAGAAAGAGAAACATTGCAGATAAGGCATGGGCAATAATTACACATTACCAGCTAATGCACTCCACCCCCCTCCTCCTCCTTACCCTCTAAACACCTCTAACTCTCAGCTAATTGCTTATTCAGTTATTGCAAAGCAGATCCAGAAGGATAACACAACAATGCCAAGTCATTCTAAAAATGTTTTTGGATTCAACATTGTCGTCGTTAAAATTTGCTCAGTTTCACAGATCATGGTCATAGCAAAATGCAGATAACATAAATAGATGTTGAGAATAATAAGAAGAATCAAAATACTGCATGTTTACATGAATAAGGAATTTGTTTCATGTATTGATAATGACAGTCACAAGTAAAATACCTACCATACAATACATTTAAAATTATTTATTCAAATTTTACAAACAAATATACCAAAATAAACAAAGGTACATTCATTGTAGTTGATGGTCCTATGGTGTCTGTAGCATGAACTCTAGCTAACACCGTCCCGTTTGATATAGACTTCCGTAAAAGTGTCATTGCACACAAAGACTCGAGCTAGCTTGCCTCCATGGCTGAAAAGGGAACTACCACAGGAGAAATTAACACTCCAGCAGGAAGAACATCATCTTCAGGACCCTATACCAAGTAACTATCTTTTCCCAGAGGGTACTGACAGTCCATGTGACCAACCACACATTTCTCCTACATGTCTAAGGAGGGTGTGTAAAAGGGCTATCTCCCACCCAATTCACAGAGAGGCTTTTTTCAGAAGCGGCAATATTAATTGAAGGGACTAACCTATCTGTTATCCAATGAGATTGTATCCTCATAACATGAGAGGTCTTAGGCCCTGAGCTCCCAGTACAAATTTCAACAATCTTTGGAAAAAGCTGGTATTGGTCCCCACAAATATTGGGGTTTGATCAGGTCTTCTAAATGGATCTGGACACACCAATGCAAGTACTGTAATTACTTCAGATGAGCCCATTAGAGCCTGTGGGAAATCTATGTCTACCACAATATAACCATGGTAAGGGTAGCTGGATGAACTCCCAGATAGCTAACCCATCAAGGTTATTTAAGGGTACTTCGGGTAGATGACATATGTACCACTTCTCAAAGACAATGGTCTTTTAATGTCATCCTCCCTGAAGGCCGTGACAGACTTGTCCTGCCCAGTTGGAGTCGTAACTGACAGTGAGCCTCTTCCTCTGTCTTTTACTGGCTTATCTTTAACACTGACACCAAGCTTACATCTAGCCAACCCATTCTCACCACACTTGACCATTCGTCAATATGTGACGGGGAGGGTATACCTTTCGCGTCATTTTTTGACGAACTGGGGACTTCAATACTATAACGTCCGTTGCATTCTCTTTCCTATTTTCTTACCATTTTTGCATCGGTTTAGGGTTAGATTTACATAATGACATCCCTACCCAAACCTAACTCTAACCCCAACGCCAGGTGACAACTGTCGTACCTAACTCTAACCCCAACGCCAGGTGACAACTGTTTAATTTCGCGTACACTGTTTAATTTTGCGTAATCTAACCCTAAACCGACGCGAAAATGGTAAGAAAATAGGAAAGAGAATGCAACGGACGTAATAGTATTGAAGTCCCCAGTTCGTCAAAAAATGACGCGAAAGGTATACCCTCCCCGTCACATATTGACGAATGGTCAAGTGTCATCAAATATTGACGACATGGGGTGAGGATGTGTTGATCTAGCCTCTTTGTTTTCTTCTTCTCTAATCTCATTGAGAAGTTTAAGAAACATAAAGGGAGTTTCTTTCTGAGCGGGGCAGATTTTCTTGCTCCACTCACACAATACCAAGTGTCCCAGGAACTGTGCCTTCTTTTGTTGCGCGAGTCCGCTCTCTACCAAAGATTTTGACAGTTTGCAACATGTCTTCGATAAATGTGACACCGCTGTCAGATGGCACACCAACAAGCATCAATTTTCTCATTTGCGCACTAGCTGCAAAGTTCCTGTGAAAGATCGTTCTCTGACATTTTTCTTTTACCCTTAGTTTAGAAGACAGGAGATCCCAGCGGTGGCTCCTTTATGTAGCCCCTATCCTTCAACCATTTGCACCTGACCAGAGTTTATGATAAGGTCTTGAGTTCTTTTATTTCTAAATGATTTAGTCCTGTCTTCTAATACTAGTAACTTTCAGTGAATCACTTTATACAAGCAGTCTGTTTACTTATAGCACATGAGTTGTTTATGAATGACTTTTAAATTGCAAAAACACACACTGCAAACACACACACTCACAAATTAACGTTTAAACAAATATATACTGTATTTAATGTTAGTAAAATGGAAACTTTTGTATTTAAATGAAATTAAGTAAATCAAGTATTTAAATTTGACAATATAAATGAAAACAAAAATAGGAATGCACCGAATCCAGGATTCAGCCGAATACTGGGCTTTTTGACGAGATTCGGTTTTGGCCGAATCTTAGATTTTTTTTCCACTGAACCGAACCCTAGGCTTGCGCTACGCTGGTCGACGTCACGTGGCCATTGATTACACACATCGGGTGCTGACGTGGAGATAAGCTTTTTTTCAGTGAGCCTTAGGGGCGGTTCACATTTCGCGGACGCACCTGGAAAAAACGAGCGTGTCGCACCGCAATGCTTTAATTATGCATAGGCTTATAATAAAAAATAGTTTTTCCCACTTGTCATCCAGGCATAATGTTGCCTATCCTTTTTTTTACAGTTAAAGTCAAATAAAATGAAAAATACCCTGCCGTGGACGTTGTTTACTTCATTAATGTGTTTTACTGTGTTAATGGAATAAGAATGCGAGTAGGATTCAGTATTCGGTTTCGGCCGAACACAAAAACTTTTTTCTCCCCATTGACTCCCATACAAAATAGCGGAACAAAGCAACGCTCATACACATCCGGCAGGCGTAAATAACTTAAGAAATCACTCAGATTAAGCATGTTGAGTAATTATCTGTCCACCCTGCCTGCCAGAGAGCGCGAAAGATACATTAACACATTTAATTTGGTCAATATAAAAACATGTCCCTTTCATTCTCACAGCGTCAAATTTGTGTAACAACGCCCCATTGGCCAGAGGTGTCTTACCCGGACATTTATTCGTACCTCATCGAGTCAACAGGGAGCCAGTGAATGATTTTACTTCGTATTTGAAAGTTACTTAATATATAAATACGATGTCTTTATATTTAGAGTAATGAGGGCACTTTTCCATCGAGCCATACAACTAACTGGCTTAGTGATATTTCCAGCAATCACTGGATGGCGTTGTTACACAAATTTGACGCTGGGAGAATGAAAGCACGTGTTTTTTTGCTTTGTTCCGCTTTTTTGAATGGAAGTCAATGAGAAGCCTAGTTTGTTTTCCCCCAAAAAGGGGCGGTGACGAAATTTACAGTCAAGTTTCCAGATGTGCCGGTAGTCTGTATACGGAAGTGACTTAAACTGCAATTCATCGACTTGCTGCTTGAGGTTGGCTCCAAAAGGTCAATTTCCATAGACAGAATACAGTAAAATTTTCAACTTTACAGTAGAAAATAATATGACACTACGTCTATATTTTTTTACAGTCTTTTTTACAGTTTATGTTAGTGACAGAGAAATTAAACTGGCCCCTTCGCTCCAAATAGCAAACAAAAAGATTGTTTAGATGGTTGCTTCAATCAGGTTGCTAGTGTGCATTGAAACATGTCTGCATGCATCACATTGAAATGGTTCTGTGTCCCGTGTGTTGCAACGTCTCTTTGTGCAACAGTTACAGTTATTGTTTGAGCTCCAGATGCTCATAAGGTTACTGGCTAATGCTCACCAATTTTTCATCCCGGTAAACAAATGTCTGCATAATTGTCTTAAAAAATTAACTCGGTTTAAGCAGATGACAACAACAGTTTCAGTCTAGAATGTAAGTTATGCTGACATGCACAGCGTTCAACTCTGGCTGAGCCAAACATGCAGAGATCGCAAACAAACATGAAACAGTCCTAAGTATTCCCCGAGCCACCTCCTCAGCTTAGAAATATGAGCAGTACTTCTGATTGCAGGCAAGACAGTTGTCATAAACATGCATAAAATTTCCTTCATATTTATGACACATGTCATGTCATGATTATGGAGATGTTTCATTCTTTGTCTAATTATCTGAAAGTCTTATTTTATTATAGGTAATAAATCACATCCAGGAGTGATTGGACTAAGTGCCAGCACACATTAAGAATCCTGAATTTATTTGATTTATCATCTTCAGTTCAAGAGATTAATTAAGGTGAAATTTTAATAGAAGTTAAATCTGAATTCAATCTGGCCTTGAATGACAATGATGAGGAAGATTATGTTATCATAGAGTGCCCTAATTAATTTGATGACTGTGACGACAGTATAACTCTTATCACTCATCACTATTCACTATTCATGTGATGAATAGCGATGAGTTAAACTGTGGAAGATGGTGATAGTAGTGGTGAGGGCAAAGATGATTGTGAAAGACTATCAAAGGTGCTCTAAGGAATTATGTACCACAGAACACCCTCTCAGATCTTCTTTATGCACTACAGGAGTTCCATCCAAATTAACCACCGCACCCTGTTATAAACAGCAAAAATAGCAGCCAATGTTAAAAACATCAAATAAGGTGAATATATATACATTTTGGCATTCTGACTTATCTGCAGACAATTTCAACAACTCTCATCAACACTATAGGCCTCCAAATTAATGTTGATGGTTTGTCCTTGTACAAGAGTTCTATTTTGCAGTTGTGGCAAATTTTTGGCAAAGTGTTATTTGACAAGTAACCTTTTTTTGTGGCAATAGCAAGCCCCTGCATTTGGAGGAGTATTTCTCTTACTTTGTGCAGAAGGTAGCTGGCCTTGAGCAAGGCTTTGAGGTGGCACAAAAGAACTTTAAAGGGCACCTATTTCATTGCTAAAAACACAATACAATGTGTTTGTGTGCTTTATGGTTAAAAAACACATTATTTTTCACATACTGTACATTTTTGTAGCTCCAGAGTTCACTGTCTTCCTGAAATGCACAGACTTCGTACAAAAATCATCGATTTGAAAACCCCTAATTGGCCAGCTAATCTGTATGTTGTGATTAGGGATGTCCCGATCAGATATGCTGGATCGGTATCGGGGTCGATCCGGGCTTTTTGGCTGGATCGGACATCGTATCGATGACAACATTTAAACAACATTTAAATCATCAGTCCAGTTTATTACTTTATCTGGAGGTAAGGCTCCATTAAAATAAAATAAGCCGGTGTTTATGTCCTGATGGCTTTTAGCTGCCTTCCAGCATGTTTGCTTGTGCTTCACAGTGTTAAACTTCCTTTCTTTGTGTTTATTTATATCTACTTTCAAGATGTATATGATCTTAAACTTCTGTGAGGTTTGAAGATTGTAAACAGTTTATTTAATATTAATTAACAGTTGAGTAACTTTTGGCCCTAAGTTGGATGTTGATTAACACTAAACCAGTCTAAAAATTAGTCCAGTTTCCCCAGCTGTAAACCCATTGGCTGTTAAAGTCTTTTTTTCTTATAATAAACTGACATGTTGACAACACATTCAGTTTATGTGTTTACGAGTACACTTTCAGAATGCTCTCAGTTACATGAAAAGCCATACTGTATGCATCTGTGAGTGTGGTGGTGCTTATGGGGTGTCACGCTGGGACGAGTGAGCATAAGGGTAAGAGGGAAAAATCACAGTATACTACAAAAATCTAGACTACACCACTGAAAATAGGTATTTTCTTCACTCCTGTTAATGTTGCCGACAGTTCTGTTAAGTCAGCTACTGTCAACGACCAGGGCAACTCAGCTTGCCAGGACTTTTCTACATCGCCAGCTTACATTTACAGCCCGGAGATTATACAGATGCTGATGTGTTTTGTTTTCATATGTGAGTGACTGTCTTTGATAGAGGACATAGTAGTGCATTTGTATGAGCATTTAAATATTTGTTAATCAAAATACACTTGATGACAGTTAGAATTTGAAGTATTGAGTATATTTACTGTATATTATAGTAATATATTCTGTATATGACCATATTTATGGTGATCCTGGGGTCGTGATGATGGGGCCCTTGAATATTGTTGCCCAGGGTATAACAAAGTGTTAACCTGGCCCTGCATTTAAAGATATTTAAGTTCACAGAAACTGTAACTTAATCGCAAACTCAGTTAATAATCCACTGGTGAAGCTGACGGATGAAACGCGTCATTCACACACGCACACACAAGATAACTTCACTCTATTTTAAAGATCTGATTTTATAAAGTCTCAGTAAGCCGTTGGATGGATGCAATTGACTTTGTGCTGAGCACACAATGCATCTATTCTGGTCACCAGCTTACCAGCACCAAAACACAACATATGCTGGTCTTGCTGGTATGACCAGCTTGGGATGCTGGTGCTTATGCTGGTCTGTGCTGGTTTAGCTGGTGCTAATGCTGGTTTAGCTGGTGTTCACTAGCAAACCAGCACCAAAACACAACATATGCTGGTCTTGCTGTTTTTTTCAGCAGAGAGAATGCTTCAAGGGCATCAATTCTGAACCCAAAAAGCCCATAAATGACCAGAAAGCCCAGTATATGACTTATGCTCATCAATTCTGCACCCGGGAATGTGCATAAAAAGTCCGGTCAAGCGCATATTCCCCAAAATAATCGTCTGCATACTAAAGCGATTAAGAAAAATATTTAGCATACTTAATTGATCAAACGTACCTATTATATGTTCTCCTTGTCATGATTTCTGTCTTACCAGCTGCCGTGTGCTCTGCTTTTCCTGTGTTTGTTGTGTTTTGTTGACAGGTCACGTTTGCGCGTCTTCACAGGTGATTCCTTTTGCTTGTTGATTTCTCACTTACGTCATCTCACAGCTGATCCTCGTTGATCGCCCAATCGGTTTGCTATTTAAGTCCCCTCAGTTCTCTGTTCTGTGCGAGTTTGTCTTTGTACCTCGTCGCCTAGTCTTGTCTTGTCTTGTCTTGTCTAGTTATCTGATTATTCAGAGAGTTTTTATTTTCTCTGTGCTATCTGTTGCTTTCCAGCTTCCTAGTTTCCTGCCTGTGACTATATTTGTCCAAAGACTAAACGGACCTTTATTATGTAAAAAATTGAAGCATACAGACAGCAAAACACATTTGCTAAAAATGGAACACTCATGTGGTCCATCAATACATAACCTGCCTCACTGCACCCAGTACAGAAAATCAATCTTTCAACAGTTCTGCATTGCCACAACTACTGCGTGATGGTTCAGGGGAATTTGGGACTGGTACAGAACATAATATGTGATTAAAAGATACAAAGTGCAATAAGGTTTTCAAAACTAGATTTCCTTTACTCCACTCCTCTAGATTCAAAAGACAGCAGAGGTTTGCAACAGGTAAGCTGCTAGTATGCGGTACTAGAAATGGCATTTTTAAATTACTTTCCACGCATAGTGGTGTTACAAATAGACCTATTTGCTTTTCAGAAAATGCTCCTTTAAGCAAAGTCCTCCTGATTCCGAAGTTGAGAGAAAAATTAAGGTCTGGTTGTGGAATTGAAGAGACAGAGCAAGTGGACGAAAGGAGTGCTACCGTCAGCTGAGTTGAGACCTTGGGGGAAGAGTGACCTCTCCTGCAAATTTTTTTATTTTAAGGTATTCATTTGCAAGAGCATTTGGAGTCCCGTTGAGAATGTGAATTAAATTATACGTTTTTTTGTTTGTTTTGTATTTAATAAATCCATTGGCTTGAAAACCATTTGACTACTGTACATTTTTCACAATCAATTTTAGTTGTATAATAACTGTTTTTATCGAAGACTAAAGTTGTAACAGCCGAAAAGTTTTTATAGTGAAAAAGATTTATTGTTGTAGATTAAGGGCGGGCTTCCTGAAAACTAAGTGAGGGCTGCCCATGCAGGGCCGATGAGGGCTTTCTGTGTGCTAAGTAAGAGCTTTCCATGCAGGACCTGTGAGGGCCTGTTGAGGGCTTTCTATGGGTTAAGTGAGGGCTGTCCGTGCAGACTTCCTGGCGGCTAAGTGAGGGCTGTCTGTACAAGATGTGCACCTTGCCAAAATTTAACAGCGCCTCAGTTCTACGCAGACCGCAAGCATTGTGATTGGTCGACTAGAACCCCTCCAGTCAGGTAAAAAAACTGTGTCATAGGTATTTCCGTTTGCGACGGTCAGAACAGGGACGTCGTTAGGCCTATTTTAGGGGGGCTGAAGCTACCCCAAAATGTTCCTAAGCCCCCCTAAATGATTATAAGAACAGTAAAATTTGATTTATCAAAAACCGTTTCCTCATTAATATTTAGACTCAACAAATGTTATATATCCAGCTACAAAAAAACATCTGAGAAGTCGGACAGAATACGCTAGATGTCGAACGTCAAGTGACCAAACCGGAAAACGGCGATCGCTTCCGGTTGCCTGTAGTGATGGGTCGTTCGCGAACGAGCGGCTCTAAGAGCTGATTCTTTGTAGCGAACGAGCAGAGCCGAATCTTCAGACGCAGGCAGGGGAGCCGGCTCTTCTAAGGGAGCCGAGCTAGAAGAGCCGAATCTATGAAAAGAGCCGGACTGCCATCACTAAAATGTAGAGCCAGCGCTTGAACCGAAAGAGCCGAATCAATGGAAAGAGCCGGACTGCCCATCACTAATACACACGCTAGTACGCACGCTAATGGTGAAATAAAGATTGGTAAGTGTCGTGATACGGAGGAGTGAAATTGTAAGTTGTTTTTAATTACCTGCTGGCTGCTTACCTTTAGCTACGTTTTCTTGAGGTAACGTTAAAGGAATGGGAATGTTTTGGTTTGCTATGTCATGAAAAACTTTAGTCTTGCACAAGCAAAATACAAGAAATTGTTAACTTAGCAATCTAATCACAACTCTTTATTCTTTGCCAACAATATAGGCCTAATAATCTTTAAAATAAAATATCTCTAAAATAAAATATTTCTAAAAGAGGCATATTCAACAGTATCAATCCCCATAGAATGTTGTTGTCACTGAAAACTAAATGTCATCAGAGTCCCTGTTAATGCAATACTGTTGTATCCTTCAATTCATTGAGCAGATGAGATGGATATTAGAAAATATTTTAGGAGAGAGAAAGAGAAGCAGCTGCAGGAGATTGGCAGGCCAGTTGATTCTGAGGGAGCCGGACCCGGTGTGATTGAGGTCAGTAATGGTCTATAGGTCTAAGGATTGTTTTTCTTTTCTTTTCTTGAATTTCTTATAACAATAAGCATTTGTTGGCAGGTCTAGGCACTATGCATAGCATACACTACATTTGTTTCATTATAGGCCTATTTAATATGCTAGCTATATTCTAACTAGGCCTGAGACTATTTTAATCATATAATGTGATAAATTAAATATTAAATACGTAGATGTTACCTAAAAGTAGGCTAAAGATGAGTAAATGCCCACACTCTCCACAGATACACATGTGAAACAAAAATGAAAGCAGTCATACAGTACATATTATACAGTAATCATTACTCTAAATCTTTTATTCCTTCTGCCATCAGGTTATTGTATTTATACAGTAGCCACTTTAAAAAGGATCCATATCAATAGCTTACCTGGTAAAATACTGCCTTTTTGTTGTTGATTTATATTATACATTGTATTCATTTGGCAGAATAAATCATCTTTAATTGAGAAATGCTCAAACCTGTGTGTTGTCAAATATCACTATGACTTTAAAACTCTAGTTCTTGGGTTAAACTGTATGCAAGTCAAACAAAATTGCACTCTGATTGAACCTATCCACCATAGCATTCTGTGTGTGGACAACTTAATATAGAAATTAGATATAGTATGCTATTACTTTATCATATATTTACAAAAGCATACAGATAGCATTTAAGTCATTGCTTATAGAATAACTAATCAGGAGCAAAGTCTGGCCTAAATTCCCCCATGCAGCTTTGATGTGTCTAAAAGCTAACATTACAGTAACTTTTATTTAACAGAGTAGAAATGGAAGAGGAGGATATGTCTGTCATGTTTTACTTGTTAACATCTTGGTTTCTTGACTGGTTGTTGACATAATTGTAGCTCAGATGTGAGTGCAAAAATTTAGCAAACACAAGTTACAAATACTCTGTGGGCTGAGCCCCCCCTGTCTTCCAATCCTAGTGACGTCCCTGGGTCAGAACAAGTATTTGCCAAGTTGAGGAGTGATTTAATTCAAACTGCAACAAACGTTGCTGGCTATTTACTTACATCACTGCTGGTCTTCTCAAAACATACACAAAAAGCTGTTGCTCATTCTTCGTTTGTGTGTTTTCTGACCAAGCTGCTTTTTCTTTGGCGGTTGTGGTTAAATGTGTGGATACTACCTACCTGTGGTCTGCGTGTGTGTTTGGATGTCGAACACGGACGATGATGCAGAAGTATAAATGAAAACCAACGTGTAACCTCCAGTGTTGGGGCTAGTTACTCAAAAAAGTAATATATTACATATTACATATTACTCTCAAAAATAGTAATGCCTTACTTTACTTTATTACTCCCTGGAGAAAGTAACTAGTTATATTACTAGTTATATTACTAGTTACTTTTTTTTCTTAATTACTCTATAATTGCCCGAGATGCATCAGATGGAGGGAGAACATACAAAGGAGGAGTGTTCTTTAGGGTCTTTATTACGCCAACAACAGACTGGCACTGTCTAGCACAAATAACTACAAACAACCGTACTTGTGCAATCAAGTACAAACAAGTATTAACTTCCTCAATGTTTAACAAACACCGTCTGGTGCAAACAATCAATGAATTTGATTGTCAATTTATAACAAGTCCAAACATATATGAACTTCCTCAATGTTTAAAAAACACTGTCTAGTGCAAACAATCAATTTGATTGCTAATTTATAACAAGTCCAAACATATATGAACTTCCTCAATGTTTAAAAAACACTGTCTAGTGCAAACAAATAATTTGATTGTCAATTTATACTAAGTCCAAACATATATGAACTTCCTCAACTTTTAACAAACACTGTCTAGTGCAAACAATCAATTTGATTGTCGATTAACAAGTACAAAAAAAATATATTAACTTCCTCAAAAAATATATATCCATAAAAGACTGGCCTTACCAGCACTGTGTAGAGGAGAGGTAAATTGTTGAGAAGCAAAACACAGTGCAGAGGAGAGGTAGGTTGTTGAAATGAGTTAAAGCAAATACAGAAGACTAAAAGTAAATAAAAGGAAAATACAGTTGGCATTTACTGTAATGCATTTTTCTGGTGCAAAATATGAGCTTCTGAATGTGTCGGCTTATTTGTCAAAGTAGTGGTTATACCTCATAAGGAGGAGTCTCTCAAAGCGCTTGTCTCCTAACCTGTTCCTCCTTGGAGTGAGAACAAGGCTTCCCAGGCTGAATAGCCTCTCCACTGGAGCACTGGATGCTGGTGCTGTATTGTATTTTAAAGATAAGTTCTTAATTCTGGGGAAGTTGTCTAGGACCCCCATCTCTGACCCAGACTTTAGGTACTCAATGACCTCCCTGTCTGGGCCAAAAGATCCTGAATCCTGCTCTTCTTCAAACACAAAAAAGTCATCCTCACTACTGCTGGATGCTGGACTAATCTGTGGAGGCCTGACCTCATGCTCCTCATTGTGGGGGGCAGCCAGGGGTGAAGCACGACACTCTGTTATCAGCAGATTCTTTAGGGCCTCTCTCCTGGTCTCTTCCCTCAACCACCTCATCTTGAACTTCGGCAGAGTGACAGCAGCCATGAGACCCTCCCTACTGTCCAAAACAGTAGCAAAGCGGGTTTTGATGGCCTGTAAGAAAGAGATTTCTAAAATTAGATATTTCTCTTAAAGAGGAAAAACATACCTTCCTGTGGAAGGAGTTGACATGTAAATGATGCATATTGACTATACCAGGTCTTCAGAAACACAGTACCAGTATACAATTCTTACATTCTCTAAGAGCCTATTTCAGTGTGAAATTTATCAGTGATAATGGAAGCATCTGTGATAGTGGAGGGATGTGCAATTGTGCATATGACAGGCTTCTCTCATATCACACTTAGTTACAGTCAGTAAGTCTTAAATATACACTCCCAGCCTACCTGCACTATGACATCAGGCAGATTTGCCATCATCTCGGAGAGGTCGGGACGCAATGCCGAGGTCTTTGACATCAGAGACTCCAGTGTCGGTAATAGATTCCCATAATAACAATCATTTTCCCCTGGAATTAATGAATATGAATCAATGAATGAATGACTTGTTTGATTCAAATGTTTACTATTCAAAAAAAGGAAAGGCAAGAAGCCACAGGTTTACATATACCTATTCTTTATCTCACCTTGTAAACAGTCCAAAGCTTTTGTAAGCGGTTTTGTGACTGTGCAATACTCTACAAGGAATTTGTACTCTCGCTCGGAAAAGACTCGTACACCTAACTGACTGCAGAGAGTTGTCAACTGTGGTCTGGATATCTCAGTTATTCGTGCAACTGCATTGTGGAAAGAGTTCCATCTCGTCACTGTAGGCACCATGAGATTTTTTCCACAAAGGCTTTCCACTAGCTCTGCAGCTACTGTAGACCGGCTGGCCTTAGTCCAGAGGGCAGAGCACTTTGCAGTGGCACTTCTGTAAATTGTTTTGTTTGTCACTGTCAACCATTTTTCAATATCAACAGTTGATATCAAATTAAGTGTGTGCGAGGCACATCTTAAGTGAGGGGGGAGAGTAAAGTGTCCTGGGTCTTCTTGTTCAATGGAGAGCACTTCTTGTACATCGGTAAATGACACTTCTTCATCCTCCCCTGATCCCTCTTCCTCTGAATCAGATGCTGCTGCTGCTGGCTTGGGCTCATACTCCCTGAATGTGAAAAGTGCAAGAAGAAAAAAAACTATCATGTGTGGCCTATTCAATTCAAATCTTATTTTTGTTATAATTGTGATTTTATAGTATTTAGATATGAATCCAACTAAATCCAACTTGTGAAAAGATATCTTTCAGGTAGTCAAAAAGCAAATAGCACAAATGTTGAATAAAAACATTAACAAACAGAATGAAATTACATTTGTAAAAATTTAATTAACTCTGTGCTTCCCAAACTGTGGTCCGCAGCCCCCCAATGTGTGGTACTGCAGGTGGGCCTTGGCTAGACTACATCAAAATATTAAAATAATTAAAATATTTAAATTGTTCTGAAATGTTATTTTCCCCTTCCAATATAAAAATAAAGCATATAAAATATTTTGCCCTTTATAGTGATGTGAGATACATTGCTTGTAAATGGTTTTAGATTTTATAATTTTTTTTAAATAGATTTATAAACTGTTTGTGAACTATGTAACTTCTGTTACACACTGTGTATTTAGTATTATGGATTTAAACAAATTCGTAAAGAATGTTTATGTCATTTTATACCAGAATATAAAAATATTACTCATCATTTTTAAAAAATTTCTCGTAGTTCTCATAATTCACATGAGATTCTTAAAAACAGGTTAATAAATGTTGATCATTTTTAAAAAAGTAATCTGCTTTATTAAAAATATATGCATATAAATATATTTTTGGGGGGCCTTACCACACTGAAGTTTGGGAAGCTCTGCATTAATTTATACATTTGCAAATAAGTACAAGTAAGTAAACTATTATTCAACTGACCTGAAAGCCTTAACAAAATTCGATCCATTGTCTGTGACTGTTGCTGTGACCTTCTCTGACAGTCCATAAGATGAGTGAACCTGCTCAATTTCAGTGGCCACAATGTCATATGTGTGTCGTCCTCTGATTCTTTTGCAGGCAAGGGCTGCTTTTTTACGATGGAAGTTGCTTGGATCAATCCAATGGGCAGTCATGCCTATGTAGCTTTTGTTGTGACAAGTCCAGATGTCAGCGGTCGTTGACACATACTCAGTGCTCTCAAACGTTTTCTTCAGCTCACTTTCCATCATGGCGTAACATTTATCTAGGTACATTGCGAAGGTTTTCCTATCGGACAACGGCTGGTCTGTCCCTGCTATCGGTATTTTACAGAGTATCTTTCTAAAAGACAGTAAAGACAGTGAAAGAGGTAACATTTCTTCTACTACGTACGAGGCAACAAGCTTATTTATCTCGGATTTTGATGTTGGTAGTACTTTATGTTCAAATGAAAGTTTTTGCTGCTTGTGGGGCTGCTCGTTCATGTCACTCTGTCGCTTCGCAACGAGCTTGATGTGTCCGTGCTGTCGCTCCAAGTGCTTCTTCAAGTTGGAGGTAGAGTTACGAGCGGTGGAGAGCAGCTTTCTCCCCGGGCAGAGTGTGCACTTTACAGTCAAGTTGTTTTCCTTCGTTTGCACATATTCAAAATAATGGCTAAATCTCCACCCGTCGAAACTACCTTTCTGTTGCTGCCGGGAACCTTCCTCTGAGAAACAGCTTGCTGTTGACGCTTCCATTTTCCCCCATCTGAGTGTGCCGCTCTGCTGCTGGCTGCCGGGTGTCGACCAATCGGTGATGGTAATAATACCTCGCGTCTAACTTAGACCAATCACTGTTCCATTCACGCCCTCCTCCCCTTCCCTTTTGTTCTCTGTGTTGTGTGCCTTGTGTGATGAAGGTGCTACTGGCAAATGTAACGCAAGTAACTAGCTCGGGAAAACTGTAATAATATTACCATTTTCAGACGAGTAATGCCTTACACTACTAGTTACTGAAAAAAGTAATATTATTACAGTAACGCGTTACTTTGTAACGCGTTACACCCAACACTGGTAACCTCTGCTGTCGTGGCTACACCGTTGGACGTACGCACAACTTTAATTGGCTCTAAAGATGCCAATATTTTGCCAATGGGCAAAATCCTACAGGCCTAAGGCTAGCCCTAAGTGGGTTCGTAAAAAACATGCATATGCCATTTCCCATGCAAAGATTGAGATCTATAAAAAACTTGTAGAATGTGCACACTTGTAAGTCATTTTTAATTATTAATACTTTTGATTTGTTTTCCTAGGACAGTGGTTCTCAATTCCAGTCCTCGGGACTCCTCTACCAGATATATCTCCTTATATGAAACACTTGATTTCACTCATCAGGCTCCTTAACTAACACACTAACAAGCTCATGAACTGAATCAGGTGTTTTTATATATGGAGACATCTAAAATGATCCCGAGGACTGGAATTGAGAACCACTGTCCTAGGACACAATTCTGTCTGTTTGCAGTACATCAGCTCTTATTTTGCCTGTTATTTATTCCGTTATAAACAGCTGTGAAGCTCATTGTATGTGTCAAGTTGTTAAACCATATCTGTTCTGGCCTGCAGGTGGTACTGTTGACACACTTAGTAATTTTATACTGTCTTTCATCAGGTAAAAATTAAACTGTTCGGCCAAATTACCAACTTATTTCTCAATTCTTAAAAGCACCTATTGTCAGATTCACGTTTTTAAATTTCCTTTGGTGTGTAAGTGTGTATTAGTACATGTTAACGATATGCAAAAGGTACATACCCAAAAGTAAATGACGCGAGTTATCGTCTCCAAAGTAAATCTCTTTTCTTGGACTACAACGAACACACGAATTGTAGGCAACAGTTTACTTCCTGGGATTGGTGATGTAGACAAGCTGACATAATTTCTCGTGACTGTAAGTTAACTCCTGTTAGCAACCGAATCTTTCAAACATGGTAAGGAGCGTCACATTTCCTGCTGACGTCAGAGGTATTCAGGCCAATCACAATTTACAAATTAGCCGGCCAATCAGGGACACAGAGCTTTTTAAATCTGTGCATTTCAGGAAGAGACTGAAATCTGGAGCTACAAAAATGTACGGTATGTGGAAAATAATGTTTTTTTAACTCTCTTCTTGCCATTGACTAGTTATCTCATTAATTAAGAGAAAAAAAAGCATAAAAAGTGTGTTTCTGAAGAATTTTTATGTTAACCTCCTAAAACCTGGATGTCCACAGTGGATGGTCAGTTAGAATGTGTTGAAGCATCGAAAATACAAAAATTTCGATCCAAAAATAACAAAAATTACGACTTTATTCAGCATTGTCTTCTCTTCCGCGTCTGTTGTGAAGCGCATGCGCAAGACTAAAGTCATGTGACTGCAATGACGCGGCTGACGTGTTATCTGGTGCACCCCCGCTGTTTTTTTGTTGTTGTGTTTTTTTGCACCTGGGCTTCATTTAGGGAGACACACGCTGTTAGTTAAAAAAAAAACGTTGCAAACATGTCTGAGGATAACAAGTCATCCGCGTCAGAAGAAAAGACAATGCTGAATAAAGTCGTTATTTTTGGACTAATTTTTTTTTATGCTTTAACACGTTCTAACTGACCCACTGATATCACATTGACTACTTTGATGATGTATCTTTATTACCTTTCTGGACATGGGGTCAACAAGCTCTCAGACTAAATATAAAACATCTTAAACTGTGTTCCGAAGATGAACGGAGGTCTTACGAGTTTGGAATGACATGAGGGTGAGTCATTAATGACATTATTTTCATTTTTGGGTGAACGATCCCTTTAATCTGCAATACCGCGATTATCCACTAGACCTACTTACCTAATTTATGAAAAAACTGAAGCCAAAACGTTTTTACTAATTTTAAACTCTATGTATGTTTTGGAAAATCACTCTGAATCTGATCTCTAACAAAATTCCTTCACAAAAATGCAATTATTTCAGCTTTTTACTAAAAAGAAAAATACCCATATTTAAGAGTTTATAAGCAGAGACAAAAATATAGACAGGATATAACGTTTTTTCTCCGTTTTGTTTGTTTGTTTGTTTATTGTTTGAAAGCAGGGGGTCTGTTCTTTCATTTGATATATGTGTATGTTTATATATTTTTAGGGGAACATTTTCCTGGAAGGCCTTTTGTGAAAGCAAAATGCCTTAAGTTACTATAGCGACAATACACAAGAAACACACAGAGGCAATATGGCGGCACCGGGTATAACAGGTATAGCTGCAGCTCTCCTTGTATACGTGCTGATTACAAGTAATTTCAGTTATACCATCACCAGACAAACTTCTGATAACAGATACTTCCCTTATGGTGACATGAAACTATCTTGGGCACCTCATCTGAGGACAAGCCGTGTAAATAAGCACTTTGGATTCGGGAGATATGCCTTAGCTGTCACCCTCATTCATTCACATGTTTTCAGCCAAGTAAGAGGTCGAGTGTACAAAACTGCACTAAAACAACAACAAAGCCTCGCGTTCATTATTCTGATTTTTCTACTATTATCCGGAGACATCCATCAATGCCTGGGCTGTTCAGCGCACCAGCACCGATGGGACCTTGTGAATCATCTACCTGCATTAGGAGCAATACTGGAAACTTTCAGGTATGTTCACCGCTTTTGCAAAACTACATATTCGAACAACCGACTCACCTACCTGATTTTATCTTTTCGGCGAGCACCGTGGATCCGGTGATGGCCGGCATGGTGGCGGCGGACGGTTCGATGGAGGAGGAGGCTGGATTCTCCTGGAGCGATGGCTTGTTTACCTGGACAGCGCCACGCGTGCTAACTCTTCCAGCACCTTGTGCGACGGCGAGGAACTCGGGAAACGTTGCCCATTCTGTCTATGACACCGCGGTACAGCAGAAATCACCAGATGGGTCTAACAATGCAGGTGAAAATCCACCAACTCGAAAACAGTTACAGTTACATCTCCATCCAAGCGAAAATAAAGTTAACATAAGTAGTTTAGCTACGATCGGAAGTATTACATAGCAAAACAGGAAGTTGACGACAAATCTAGCAGTCATTAAAAACAGGAAATGGAATGTTTTCAGATCTGTAAATAATTCTAAAATAATATGGGATTCCAGTATAAAACCAAAGGGTTTACTTGGTGGACACCTTAATGTACGTAGTCTCATATCAAAAAATGAACAAATCCAACATCTGTTAACTCAAATTTGTCTGAAACCTGGCTTCATGCAAATTCACCCACTGCAGCTATTACTATACCACGTTATCAAATTTACAGAAGGGATAGGGTGAAATCTAAAGGAGGCGGTGTTATGGTGTACATAAAAAACAGCATTCGCTGTAAGGAAATAGATTTGTCAAATAGTGACTTGGAATGTATCGGATTAAAAATTATTTTGTCTTCACAAATGTATTTAAGCCTGATAGTAATTTATCGCCCACATTCGGCCAAAATTGATTTTTATGAAAAATTTCACTGCATGCTTTTAAATTGCAACCTTGATAAAGAAGTAATAATAATGGGAGATTTTAATGTTAATTGGGAAGACAGATTTTCCAGGAAAAATCTCAAACAAATAAGTGATAACTTCGATCTAACACAGGTAGTTAAGGGCCCAACAAGAATAACCCATAATACTGGAACTCAGATTGATTTAATATTTAGCAACAAACCAGAAAGAATCACAAAATCCTTTAACATGATCACAGGTCTATCAGACCATAATTTAGTTCTGGTAGCAAGAAAATTAACCAGTAAAAGATTTTGTGTTTCCACAGCTAAGGAGCAAGAATCATTTAGAATACTTAATAGAGAGCAGGACCGGTTCAAAAACACAATAAATACGTTTGATTGGAATAATTTGCTTGCAGGGAAAGATGTACATGAGGGAAGTATTGTGCTCTCAAGTAATAGTCCATGGGCCCAGGCCAAAATTTTCACTAATCGGTACCACCCAAGGTGGCAAATTCTAGTTTGATTTTTGTTTAAGTCCATATCTCTAGATGATATTTCAACATGCTAACCTTTTGTAAGTGGTAGCTTTGTCACAGAAATCAGCCTTCAATGACACCAACTGTTGAGCCAAATAATTCAGTCATTTTACTTTATTTGAACAGAACATGTCATACAAAAAAAAAAAATATATAATTCTACATTGTTCATGAACTTATTTGGTCATTGCAAACTGTTTCTGTTTATTCATCATCGTCATCATCATATGAAGAGGTTCGTTGCAAAACGAGATAACTCAGTTTTTAACATTTTTGTCAAAATATGTTTATTATTATGTTATCATGTTATTATTTTGTTTTATGGTGCTACTTAGCTGTATTTTTTAAGTCATGAAGGTTTAAATCAAAACAAACCAACTGCAGTTGAATTGATATTAATTGGAATGCACGACCAAAAAACGAGATTTCTGAAAAATAAAAAAACGGAGTTATCTCGTTTTGCAACGAAACTCTTCATATTCAACCAGTTTCATGACATCAGTATCCTCCTCCCTCTAATTGCTGCAGGGTTGTAGCTTGCAAATTTCTGTGCACTTTAATTTATTGGCAAGACAAGAACAGTCAGGAAGCTTGCAGGTCCGTGAACACTTGCAGGCTATAGGCTCCAGAACAGCCATTGGTGCTGGTGGTCCACGCATCCAGTCTAACATTAGCATACCTGTACAAATAAGTGGGAGATATTTCTCATCCATTTCAGTGAGGTGTCCAAATGTCTAGAAATGAACTATACATATTATACTATTTTATTATTAGTTATAGGAAAATGTAATTATTGTATCCTGTAGAAAGGAGGCATGATCAGTATCAATCGTCTGTATAACAGAAGAATTGGCACGGTCTCCTGCATTGTAAATGGGAAGTACCATCTCTACTGCTTCAATGCTTCTCTTCTTGGTTTTAGGGATGCAAGGCAAAGCTCTGGTCTCAGCAGGATGATCAGCAGTAGGCTTTGTTTGCACAGCAAGTCCATTCACTCTATGTGATGTCCCTTCACCACTGATTGTCTCCTCTTGTCTCTCTATATAGTCCCATGCCAATGTTGTGAACAGACCAGGCTTGATGTTTTGTGGTAGTGGGATGGCATCTCCACTTGTTGCTTGCTTCTGAAAGGCAAAGGGCTGTGTCATTTTTTTCTACCTGAGAATATGTTTCTTTGTAGAAGATGCCACTTGTGTTACACCACATTCTGCCATTTCTGTCACCAGTTTAGAGGTCAGGTCTGTGAATGGTACCACTGTAGGATGTTCAATCAGTCCTTCCATAATGTATTCAAAAACTTTATAAAGCGCCATTCTTTCTGCTGCTTCATAATGACATTCTGCTTGGTCCAAGTTAATTTCACCTTTGTCTGTATTTGGATCCTTTGTGTACACCCTGTAGCAGGATCTGTGATAATGACCTTCAGCTGCTACTAGTTGATGGCTGACTATAGCTAGCATTCTGTTGTCACATTTCCTGACACCCGCTCCATCTCTGCATCTCCACACACTCATCAATCTTTTCTTGAATAAAACAGGTATCAAATGAAAAAGTGTGGACCTACTTCACAGTGACACAAGTATCTTGCTTGTAGAACAAAGATGGTCTGAGTAATCTTGATTTGAAAATGCATCAAATTAAACAAAGTTGCAATAATTGGTAATTTCTTCACTCATTAAAACACTGCTGAGTCATACTGAATAAGTCGCAAAGTGCTAGTAGGCTACAAGGGTAACACACATCAAAATAAACAGTAGGACTTGCCTTTTCATGATTACATGGCTTACATGTACTGTCACGGTAGGAAATCCAATGTTTCCTCCGTGTTGTGTTTTGTGTTTGTACTTACGTAGTCTCCATGTGCTCGTTTGGTTAAGTGTTGTCACCTGTGTATTGATTGCCTCGCTCCAGCTGATCCTCATTACCCATCTGCTACATATGCTCACTCATCTCTCTTCCCGTTGTCAGATCCTCATTTCATGTTCCAGCCTTACCACTTGGATTATCGTCTCTCGTCTTCGTGTGTTTGGATCAGTGTTCATGTTGTCGTCTCCGTGTGAGTGTTAGGTCCGTTCCTGGTTTCGTCCATTGGCCATCATCACACTCTTCACCGACTTCACGCTTCATCACTCTTCAGCCACCGTAGACCTTCGATCACCATCGCCAACATCCTGGACTCGGTCACATATTCTGTTGTTTCTCTGCCTTTACCATCATTTATAATAAACCTGTGTTGATCGCCTGCACTTGCTTCCTCCTCTTTAATTGTACCGTTACATGTACAATGAAGTATGGTGGAGTTATCTGAAACTTTTGAAATTAGCACCAGTCGTTGTTATTGGATAATATAAAATTTTCATATACAGTACATACTACATACATATTTTTTCAAATTGCTAGGTCATGGATTGTCCCACCCTCATGGTTCTGATATCACCAGATTACAGACAGTCTTGTCTATCCATATCTGAAATGATATCCCCCCACACCAATATCTTTTGAGATAAGATTTACAAATATAACAATTTAAAAGATGCTTTCTTTAATATGAAGCTTAATATAAAACTTATACAACCAATATCATGTCAAATGATGGCAGATCTGGACACCCTTGACTGTCCTGAAAAAATTAACATACAGCATGTATGGCTACCTCTTACATTAGACCTGCTGTGCAGATACTGTAGGACTATACTGGCAAAAATAATGATTGTCCCAAAAGATAAGTAAAGCTACTCATTTAAAATGGTTATCATGTTTCAAAGTACTTATATGGACTCTACAAACAAACTGGTACCAAATATATTTTGCCACCTTAAGTGGTACCAAATTCTGGCTTGGCCCATGGACTATAAGCTGCAATATTTTATTTAAGAGTTTACTCAGAAATTTAGAAATAGAAACTCCAAGAATAGTCTTCCATGGATTAATGTTGAAATCCTGAAAATGATGAAAGAAAAATGCAAAAAAGGGCAAATAAATCAAACCTGTCTTATGATAAACACCGTTTTACAATGCTGAGGAACAAAGTAACATCTATGTTAAGAAAGTCAAGGGCCGACTTTTTTTCTGAGCATAATAAGTAAAGCAGGGGGCAATTCAAAGTTGATTTGGGATCAATTAAAAAAACTGATGGGGCAGGAACTCAAAGAAAGAAAACCTGTCAAACTTTTATTAGATGGAAAACGTATTTCTGATCCAGCTGTTGTTGCTACGGTATTTAACAACTATTTTGTTGAATCTGTTGCATCTATAGCACTAGGTTTTCCACAGGTAGATACAAGTGTTTGTCCAGTTCTGTCATTAGAGCCTAGCCTTGTGTTTCCCAGTGCCTTTGAAAGAAATATAGAAGCCTTAATCAGGTCACTTAAACCATCAAAAGCTAAAGATGTGTTTGGAATAGATACCCTGAACCTAAAAGATCTAGGTTCATCATTAGTTACCCCATCACTAAAATTATAAATCAGTCTATCTCCAAGGGGTAATTTCCAAATATATGGAAGTCAGCCATTGTTTCCCCAATATTTAAATCTGGAGACAGGCAAATCATTTGCAATTACAGACCAATTAGTATTTTACCAGTTATGTCAAAGGTTTTGGAAAAATGGGTATCTCAACATATTAGAGATCACCTGAACAACACTATCTTTTCCCTCCATCCTTTACAATTTGGATTTAGGCCAAATCATTCGACCGAGATGGCTAACTGTTTTTTCATTGAAAATCTTAAATCAATGCTTGACAAGAATAGCGTTGTTGGAGCCATCATTTTAGATCTCAGGAAAGCTTTTGACACTGTAAATCATAACATTTTACTCTCCAAACTTTTTTCAATTCAACTTTTCGAATAATGCTCTTAAATGGGTATCCTCTTACCTTTATCACTGATCACAAACTGTCCGTATTGGTAGCTATCAGTCTCATTCTCTTCAATTGTCCACTGGAGTGCCCCAAGGGTCAATTCTGGGCCCTATTCTGTTCTGCATATATATTAATGATCTACCACGTGTGTGCCTAGAAGTAAATATTCAAATGTATGCAGACGACACAGTTCTATACATACATGGACCATCAAAAATAGCAGTGGCAACGTCTCGGTGACGGATGTAACCCACGTTCCCTGAAGGAAGAAACGGAGATGTCACGTCGTGACCGACGAATTGGGAACTCGCTTAGAGGGACCAATCTGCTTCGATAACTACTAAAACGCCAATGAACTTGGCATTGAGATATTTGCATAATGCTGGCGCCGCCCCGCCAGGTGCGTATATAAGCAGTAGGTGCAAATATGGAAATTAGCTTCTTTTCGCTGAGAAAGCCGGGAGAATGTGACCGGCCGACAGCAGGGAGCAGCCCTGTGGCGACGGGACGTGACGTCTCTGTTCCCTCCTTCAGGGAACGAGGGTTACATCTGTAACCAAGACGTTCCCTTTCAGTCGGTCACTACGACGTCACGGCTCACAAAGGAACCCCGCTAGGGGATGCAATGTGGAGCCTGAGCCAGACACGTAGGTTTGCGAGGAACCTACAGCTAGTGAAAGGCTGACAGCCAATGCTCTGCAACATAGGCTGCCAAGGCAGCGGAGGAAGAACAATTCAAACCATTACACGTTTTTGCTCTGATGGCCTTCCATACTGACACTGCTATGGAGCATCAATCGGAGGCTGCAAGCCGACCTGCGAGTCTGCTCTCCATGCTCCCCCTGATGAGGAAAGAACACGAGAGGATACAGGCTCGATACGATTACTGTAAAATCTAATTAACGTATTAGGTGTCGCCCAACCCGCAGCTCTGCAGATGTCTGTTAGCGAGGAACCACTAGCGAGAGCCCAAGATGAGGCAACACTCTGTGTGGAGTGCGCTCTCAAATTAAATGGGCAAGGAATACCCTGCAGATTATAAGCCAGGGCGATAGTATCAACTATCTAATGAGACATCCTCTGCTTAGTAACAGCTTTCCCTTTCTGCTGACCACCATAACAAACAAAGAGCTGGTCTGAGGTCCTGAGGCTTTGCGTGCGATCCACGTAGAATCGCAGTGCGCGCAACAAAGCCATGGTTGGGTCTGCCTCCTCCGGGGGAATCGCTTGCAAGCTCACCACCTGATCTTTGAAGGGAGTGGTGGAAACTTTGGGCACGTAGCCTGGTCTGGGTCTGAGTGTTACACTCGAGACAGCAGGACCAAACTGAAGTCACAAATCGTCAACAGAGAATGCATGTAGGTCCCCTACTCTCTTCACGGAGGCCAATGCTAACAGGGTCAGAGTTTTCATTGATAAAAACCTAAGACTCACAGACTGCAAAGGCTCGAACGGGGGACCTGCAGGGTTTTCAGCATCATGGACAGGTCCCAAGGAGGAATAGAGGGAGGGCGCATGAAGGGTTCAGCCTTCAAGAGTCTTTTAAAAACCTAATTACTAAGTTGTGCTGGCCTTTTAATGGTGGAGGGTGACAGCCTACGCTCCAACGGTGTTGAAGATATAAAAGCACAATGTTAATGGGGCATTCTCGGGGGTCCTTGCGTTGCGAAGAGCACCAGGTGACGAAAAGGTTCCATTTAAGCATGTAAGCCCGTCTTGTGGACGATGCTTGTGCCGCATCGATGGTGTTAGATACCGCTTGCGTTAAATCACCTAAACCTTGCGCGAGCTCAACGACCATACATGGAGATCCCACAGGTCGGGGCGTGGGTGCCATAATGTTCCCCCTCCTCGAGAAAGAAGGTCCTTTCTCAGGGGACTCCGCCAGGGAGGTGCTGTCGAGAGGAGCATTCATTCTGGAAACCAATTCCTGGCCGTCCAGCAAGGCGCGACAAGTAAAAGGCTCTTCTCGTCCTGCCTGACCTTGCACAGAGTCTGTGCGATTAAGCTCACTGGAGGGAATGCGTATTTGCGGATCCCCCGCGGCCAGCTGTGTGCCAACGCATCCACGCCGAGGCTGCCCTCGGTTAGTGAATTAAATAGGCAGTGGGTATTGTCCGACGGCGCAAACAGATCTATCTGTGCACGACCGAACTTCCTCCAAATTAGCTGAACTGTCTGGGGGTGGAGTCGCCATTCGCTGGGGCGCGCCGTGAATGAAAATGGCACGAAGGGACCTCAGATGCTTCTGACTCCAACGGAGGAGATGACGAGCGAGATGCGACAGGTGACGAGAGCGCAAAAACCACCTTGACGGTTGATAACGCAACAGTCGCAATGTTGTCGGTGCCGGCTAATACATCCTTCCCTCGCATCTCCGTAGCGGAGCGTACGAGTCCCAGATACAGCCCACCGCTCGCTGCAGTTGGGCTGCTTTGCACACCCCTGAGACTGCAAGCCCGTCATACGTGGCTGCTCACCCCGTGCTGGGGGCATTGTATGTGCTACAGAATGCCAGGAGACCCGACTCAGGGGCATATCTTGCCCTCAGAAATGCTGGGTCTGACCACAGGGTAAAATTGAAATGAAACGGAGGTGTAATGGTTACATGGTGTATGCCGGTGCGCCATGCTCTCCTCGAGACTCAATCGTAAAGCCAACGCTGAAGCTGTCTCATATGGAGCAACCTAAGCGGTGTCACAGCCGCAGCTGCTGCCATATGCCCAAGGAGCTTCTGAAATTGTTTCAGAGGGACCGCGTTCTTCCCTCGAACTGAACCGAGGCAAGTCAGAATTGACTGGATGCTCGCTTCTGTAAAACATGCCAATAAATCGATCGAGTCTATTTCCATACTGAGAAAAAAGGATCCTCTGCACGGGGCAAAGTTGCTCTTTCCCAGTTGACTTGATTTAAACGAGCGAGATGCCGAAGCATTAAATCTCTGTGTTCGCGCACGTCTGCCAAGAACGAGCTATTATAAGTCGACGTAAATATAAGCAGAATGTGAACAATGCTCTCTCTCGAAGGTCTTAATGCCGTGACTAGCACTTTCATGGAGCCACGGGGAGAGAGAGACAGCTCGAATTGTTGTACTTAGTATTGATATGCCCACCCCACGAACGCAGAGCGAAGAAACGGTCTGAGGCGAGATAGACACATGAAGTACACGTCTTACAGGTCTAAGGCTGCAAACTGATCTGAACATTGAAATATGTGCCTCAGCGTTATTATCCTGAAGGATCTCATTTGTAGAGCCGGTGTGTAAATCAAATTGGTCGTAATCCGCCACGTATTTGGGGTACTATGAGATAAAGGCTGGAAAACCCTATCATCATCTCGGTAAGAAGGACCGGCTCGATACGTCCTTCGCCAGCAGGACATCGACTTTTGCACGCAGTACATGTGCATCGGACGCTTTCACTGTAGTGAAACGAATGCCCGAGAATTTGGGGGTGTGCCGGTAAATTGTATTTCGTAACCGAGGCGTATCGTGCGTAAAACCCAACGAGACGGGATGGGAACTGAAGCCAAGCACCCAAGGACCGGACTAGGGGAATTAAGGGCACTACCGAAGTACCCGCGGTGGGCAGCCGAGCGCGGCAGGTGTGACTGCTGGTGCGTGTGCTTTGCGAGCACAAACATCTATGTTACCAGCCGGAGCGGGCCAGTAATGCCCCTCCGCACGTTCCACCTCGAGGAGGTCCCCAAAAGCACCCCAATGACCAAGCAACGAAACCAGATGAGTGAAATTTAAAACAAACTTTATTTAAGTTAATTAAAATCAAGTTGGGAGGGGACTTTAAAAGTAATGGCCGGTGTGTTCTTCTTTGCAGGGAGAGAGGGGGGGCCAAGGGTCAGAGGACGGAGCTCCTTCGTCCTCAGGTGAGTATCTCCTCTTCTAATGGTCCTAATCTTGGCTTCCTGTTTTTATTTCAGTGCACACGTGGCGCCCTCCTCGGATCCTGGAGGCAAACAAGAAACACACAATAAATAACTGGACGTCCAACAGCTACCTGGGACGCCGTTCCTGTGTGAGGCACCCTGGCCTCGCCTTAGCGACTTCCAATGGTTGAATACTTCTCCTCCCTCTAGGTCCCGTGCCGACCGCAGAGCGGATCAGGTAAGTGTCCCTGTAGGATCGCCGATGGAGATAGGCCCTTGCTTGTGCTCCTGAGGTCTGACTTTCCAGCGGCTTGTCCTAGTGAGCGGGGCCTGGCCGGCGCCCTTCGTCGATAGAGCACCGGGGAGGAGAAACCACAAGCTTCGTCCGTGCGGCCGGTACCCTCAGCCTGTCCCGGGGTATAAGGCATACCTGGTTCAGAGGTAGATGGCAAGCTTTCAGTTCCTTTCCACGGCTGAATACACGCAGGCGGGGGGGAGGTGGTAATCAGATAAGCCCACGTTGGTATTACGGTCGCTGCGCTTTTCGAGTCCACACACACTGTGCTTCGCCGGATCTGGGGGTAAGTATGGGCGACAGGAGACACGGCCTAACACTGCAACACTCTAAGTGTACACTCGTTAAACTTGCACACTCACCCATAGCAGCACACACTCTTTTGTGAATTTTAAGGCCGATACTTCCACACTTGGTCCAGCTCGGCCCCCGGGGGAGTCGTTGGAGCACTGTCACAACGGGCGGAATGAAAGTCGTAAGCCCCCTCGCAGTCCTCTGCGCGTCTCGCACTTCCCTGGCTCGCCCACCGGCTACAATCCTCCACGGTGGGGCCACTACGGGAAGAAATGTCCTCCACACAACAGTAAGTCTCTTACGTAACGATCGTACTTTGAAAGTAAACAATGCAAGTACTCACAACCTTTGCTGAATTCTGTCTCACGGCTTCCGTGTCTTTCTCTTACAGCTCTTCAGTGCTCACCATGCTGTTATAGTTCCGCTGGAAGCGACTTCTCAAGCAGCCTTCAGGACAACTTAGGAAAGGGGAATTAGCTCAAATGGTAGAGTGCTTGCTTAGCATGCGAGAGGTAGCGGGATCGATGCCGGCATTCTCCGCGTGATTGTGGTTTGTTGTTAATTGCTGATGTCACAGACCGGAAGTGTGAAGCTTCACGTTGGGTCCACACATGAACGTCTCCGATACGGATGTCATTTCACAAAGCAACATGGAGCAGGAGCTTAACACTCCAAGAGCATTTTGTTGCCATTTAAAATTGGAATCATTTTCTTTCAATGTTCATTTGTCTTTGTGTCATTTCTGGTAAGTCTTTTTAATGCATTTCATTGTCAGATTGTAAACAAGAGCTGTGTGTTTCCTTTGGCCTGTACACATGAGCTGTGTGTTTACTTTGTCCTAGAAAAAGTCCTTTGCAAAACTGTTGCAACATAGATGGAAACAAAATTATTTGACATGGTCTGTAAGGTATAGCATTAATACTTGTTTTGATTGGAGAAACTGGAATAGATAAATATGTTCATTTATTTTTAATCTATGGCTATATTCATGGCGAGAACTGGTTTTTGGAGATGTCAAATTGCCCTTCCCTCGGTTTGTGTGTGTGTGTATAGATCAACGTGTCTGTTGTTTTTGGACTGTTTAAGAAAACCAAATAACGCAGTGCCCCAAACAGAGAGGCCTCCTGACCCAGCCAGGGCTTGAACAGGGGACCTTCTTGCTGTGAGGCAGCTGTGCTCTGTTTGGGGTGGCAACTGTGTCGCCCCAAACATCTTTATTTTCAAAGGGGCATCCCAACACTTAGTGTAGTTTTAACGTCAAGTAACATCTTAGAAGCCATGTCACACACTCAACTCAAAACAAAAAAGATGCAGAGCAGTGGAATACTGCGAGCGTCCGCTGTGTTAGTAGTACTGCTTGTCAATCAACTTCAGCAACCATTCCCAGAAGAGCAGGTAGCTTCTCAGTAGCAGATAATGCCGGCTTTCAAAGCGAAAAAAAAAACGAATTTCCATATTTGCACCTGCTGCTTATATACGCACCTGGCGGGGCGGCGCCAGCATTATGCAAATATCTCAATGCCAAGTTGGCGTTTTAGTAGTTATCGAAGCAGATTGGTCCCTCTAAGCGAGTTCCCAATTCGTCGGTCACGACGTGACGTGGTAGTGACCGACTGAAAGGGAACTAAACTTACAAACGCTATGGTAAAGATCAGCGAATGGTTAAACCAGCATAGTCTACAGCTAAATGTCTCTAAGACAGTTGGTATGTTCTTTACTAAAACTGCCAACTCCACAACAAATCCGGACATTGTAATATCTGGTGAAAAACTTCAAATAGTTACAGAATTTAAGTATCTTGGTATTCTTATAGACTCCAACCTCAATTTTAATTCTCATATCATGAAAACAGTTAAGAAAGTAAACATTTATTTATCAAATTTTCGATTTATCAGAAATTCAATGTCCACCCGAGCAGCCAAAATGTTTATGCATTCATTGATTTTTTTCGCATATGACTTACTGCCTCATCAGTTGGTCCCTGGCCAACCATACTACTTTGAAACAAATACAGTCCCTATATAAACAAACACTTGAAGTTCTGGATAAGAAACCATGTCATTTTCATCATTGCAATATTCTGTTAAGATCTAATTTAAGTTGGGAAAATCTTGTTAAGTTCACAAATATTTGTTTGGCATATAAAATCCTTCATGGCCTGGCTCCTCCACCCTCCTGAGTTTGCGGTCCAATACCAGTCATCTCACTAGAGGAACATCCAGAGGAGACTGTGCCATTCCATTTAGGAAACGGCGTTTAGTCAGTCAGCCTTTTCTATTAAAGCTTCAAAGGAATGGAACAACATTCCAATATCAATTAGAGAAATTAATAATTACAATGCATTCTGCTCAACATTAAAACATTGGCTCCTTAGCAATCAAACATGTCAGCACTTAACTTTCACTGCTGTTTTTCTGAGTCATCTAGCATGTTTTTTCTTATCTAATTTTATATTGTTACGCATTTACGCATTTTTATGTGTACTCTCCCTTTTAAGCTTTGTATTATAACTGATAAATGTTATTTACTGTGTTTTTTAATAGTGATTTAAGTTGTTTCATGAACTGTTGCTTTGCTCTTGTATGTCCTGTCGCTTCTAGCTGCATTCTAGTTGCTTTTAGCTGCATGGCAGAGACTGTTACTTGTGCTTATGTATGTTCTGTCGCCTCTAGCTGCATCTACTTTTAAGCTTGTAGCACATGAATGTTTTGTTGCATGTTTGTTTTGGTATCTTTACTTGCTGCAGTAGCAAATGTATTGTTTATTGTATTTTAGTCATGTAATTATTAACGCATTTTACTTATTACTTATTAACTGTTTTCAGGGTGCCAATTGTACATCTGGCCTAGGACTACAGATGAAAACTAGCCTTTCGGCTAACTCTGGCATATTTTACAGCTGTGCTGTTATGTTAATATGCATTGTCCTTGCATAAATAAATAAAAATAAAAATAAAAAACTTTTGTGAAAGTACTGGTGGACAACTTTAAAAAAAATGGCTGGCAGGGAATGAGCTAACCATAAACCACGCAAACACATTATACCAAATATAATAATATAATATATAATATAATAATAATATAATAATTTTTTTTATCATACACTGTGTGTGTATATATATGTGTGTGTGTGTGTGTGTGCAAAGGAGTAATATCAGGATTAAAAAAGTTAGAATGCAAAAAACAGACACAAAGCAAAGTAAGGGTTGATCAGCAAGGAAATGACAGGCAGAAGGCAGTAAAAAAATAACATGACAAACACCACGAGGAAAGACAGACCAAAGCTTTAAGCAGTTTTTTACACTTTTCCGGCTTTATGTTTATATTACAAATAATAAAACTTTTTATGTGTTTGTGAGGTCATGTTCTCAGGGGGCTAAGCCCCCATCCCATTTGACCCTAGCAACACCCCTGCAATGAAGAACAGATTAATTATTGATACAAAAGGGAAATCATTCAGTCTTAGAAAGGAATTTACTGCGTTTTGGAACTCTCGTAATTTCGTCTGGGAATCAAATGTGGTTGGTCTGAGGCTTGACCCAGATTTTTATTTACTGCAAAAATTGTCGGATAATTACTGTCAACCGCTTGACATTCAACCTGTTTGACTGTTTGAATGTTTACTTTCTGGTGACATGAGATATTTTACATACCATGCATTACGGAGAGTAAATTATCTCATCATGTTTGCTAAAGAATTTTATGTGTCTTTCTAAATAGCATATTCAACTTTAGACACATCCCTTAGTAATAACCCTAGGGTCATAAATAAGTCAAAACTGATTATGAATTTATTCTTTTTTTTTGGCGAAACTATTCCTTTTTAAGCTATCTCTTGATCCAAAAGCTTTAGTGCATCAATGTTTATGTTTTTATGTTGTCGCACTGACAGCTTTTGCTTCTAATCTAAGTATTTTAAAATTCAGCTGGTCTTTGTATAAGTGTTTCTGCTAATGACTGCCTCACTCTCTGCATGAAAGTTGCAGATAAATCATGGCGCCTTTGTCTGTTCATTAATAGGCACAACATGCCTCCATATAAACCCCAGCTATTTTGTGAATGGACTTTAATTAGAAGCTGGCACTTTCAACAGTGCCATTCTTACACTGTATCAGTTGGTTTGGGTGTCATAGCACTCATTTTTTAGTACGTAAAGATCGTAACATAGTTCTTTGTGAGTAGCTCTTACTGCAATGTACTTGAGTGCTGATTGAGGCTGAGAATAGCTTCCTTTTGGCTAATGTACAATGGGCTTTCGGAGCAGTTGGGTGATGAAGTATATTGGGGTAACAGAGGAGTTTGTTTGCTTTTCATCTACTTTATTCTTAATTACTTTTTATTTTAACTCTTTCACTGCCAGCATTTTTTTAAAAAGTTGCCAGCCAGCGCCAGCGTTTTTCATGATTTCCACCAAAGTTTAATGCCTTCCAGAAAATGTTCTTCTTCAGATATATAAACATATACCAAATGAAAGAACAGACCCTCTGCTTTTAAACAAAAAAACCCGTTTTATCCTACCTTGAGTAGTTCTTTTGTAATCAGCTTTTGAATATGGGTAGGTTTCTTCAAAAACACCACATTTTGAGCAAAAAGCAGATATAATTCCATTTTTGTGACGGACTTTTCATAGAGATCCCATTCAGAGCGATCTTTAAAACAAACACGGACATGCAGCAGCTTGCCATAGGGAAATACTTCCGGTTTTAAAAAGTTGTGGAAGGGCGCCACCTGGTGGATAATAGCGGTATTGCGGAAAGACAGAAAATCTCGTCATTGGCGGGGAAGCGTTTTCTCTTAATTGACGAGATATCTCGTAAATGGCGGGGAAAGAGTTAATAGTGATTTTATTATACTAAACTGTTTTGTTGTATATGCACAATGTATGAAGCTTGGTAAAAGTTATGGCATGCAATCACAAAATTATTCTTTCATCCCCTTAGAGCACATTTATACTGTATCTGGTATTAAGATGCATTTTGGTCAATCAGATCACAAGTGGATGATCTATGTGCACGGTTATAGCGCACAGTCTAAAAAGGTGTGTCCGAATCCACTTTTAACAACTGGAAAAATTGTCTATCTGCCTGGCTGAAAGGGGTTTTCCTATTCTTCCAATGAGTAATGGGTGTGTTTTGGATGTAACGTTTAGTAAACCAATGAGAGTCTTATCTCTCATTCCCTGTAAAAGTCAGTTTTGCTTGCGCCAAGGTGGATTGCTTATTTACATGGCGGAGTTTATAAGCGGAAAAACTTTAAGCAGAGGAAGAAGACCACCAGTTTAAGATTGATGTTAAAAACTGCATTGTGTTTTATTTATTGAAATGGTTATTTTTGTAATTAAAGCTTTGGTTCTCTTTACATTTCAGTATTTCAGTAATGGAGTAATAAGTAAAATAAGCAGTAATTTAACTGCTGATAAAGTATGATGCATGATCACTGTAATCTTAAAAAGTTTTTTATAAAATAATTTAAAGGGGACAGAGAATGAAAAACCATTTTTACCTTGTCTTTGCTGAATAATGGTAGTCTACCCGCATTCACGAACATACAAAAAGTGCTAGACATGCTAAACATCTCAGTCTCATAGAAATTCCTCTTTTAGAAATGTCAGCCAGAAAACGGCCCAATCTGAAAAACTGATGCTTATGACATCACAGGCATCTCACTGCCCCTCCACTTTAAAATAATTGGCTAATGAGATTACAAGTTTAGCCAGTAGGGGGAGCCAAATAGGTGCAAAACCACTTGTTTAAAATCCCCCACCCTAATAGAGCTATCTGAGATAGGTTTTTAGGAAGCTTCTAAGGCATTACAGACCCAAACAAAAAAAAATTGTCTACATGTCACATCACAGAACAAGAATAAATACCCCGTTCAATAATTCTATGTCACCTTAAAGGACAAGTTTGGTATTTTACACTTAAAGCCCTGTTTTCAGATTGTTTATGGTTAAATAGAATGGTTTTGACTGAAATTTCAACATATGCGGCTGCCCCGAGAATTTTCGAGTGTTTGTGTTTCACCTCCCACCTCTACACTGGGTTTAATGGTGCACTGGAACAATCCTTTCTAAAATGCATTAAACTTTCGTTTACAAAGACATGAAACACACAGAGTGGTCAGGGGTGTTTATTGATATGCTCACACAAAAATCGCTGCAAAAGATGCTTTCCAACAGCTGTTTTAGCATTCGTTGTTAACTTGTGGACCAAACTTTTTTTCCAAACGCCTCACACCCGTATATTCTTCCGCTGAATAATAGACACTCCAGCCCAGGTGGTGGCGTTAATCTGCCTTTGCCAATTGCAAGAATACAAACAAAGTTCCCGGCGCGGAGTAATATCGTACCTCACAGCACATCTAATACAAGTCAATGCAGTTAAACAAAAACTACGATAAAACCTGTTGGAATGTGTATTTTGCAGCGATTTTTGTGTGAGCATACCAGTGAAGACCCCTGACCACTCGGTGAGTTTCATGTCTTTGTAAACGAAAGTTTAATGCATTTTAGGAATGAGTGTTCCAGTGCATATCAACCCATTGTAGAGGTGGGAGGTGAAACACAAACACCCGAAAATTCTCGGGGTGCAGCCGCATATGTCGAAATTTCAGTCAAAACCGTTCTATTTCACCATAAACAATCTGAAAACAGGGCTTTAAGTGTAAAATACCAAACTTCTCCTTTAATAAAAAGCTAAAAAAAGTACTTTTTTGTAACAAACAGGAGATAAAAAAAACTTACAAAAGTGTAAAGAGGCGTTTCAGCTTTTGAACAGCGCCCTGAGTGTTTTGAAAAATATTACTTAAAAATGGTTCTCAGCTCATCATTTCCAAAGGTACAAAGGCATCATATACAATAATATACAAAATAAATGCAATATTAGCACTTTTTGAAAGCAAAAAGAGAGAAATCTGCATACCAGGCTACAGGTGAAGCAGCTCTTCACGCTTTCTAAAGTCCTGTAAACTGTCCTAATTTATATCCAAGAGGCTCAATAATAATCTTTTACATTTTATTCCTTTAATTTTTCATATTTAAAAATGTTTGTGTGCTGCTGCTCATCCATTGTGTGTAATACAAACACAAACGCACGTTGTCGTCCTCTTTATAAGTGTAATGAATGGGAGTGTACCATTCATCCCACCACCAAGTGGCACCCTATCTTCAACTGATGGACACACTCTCTCCTACTTTCAATTCCTTTTCAGTGTATATTTAAACCATGCCATTTCCTCATTCATATTGTGAAGTATTGTCAGTTTACCTGCATACCGAGCGTTCATTGCTATAGTTCATTGTTTCATGTTATGACCTTTGTGCCTGTTTTTGGATTACCCTTTTGTCTTGTTTGCCTGGTTGTTTTTAATAAACTTCTGCACTTAGATTCTACCCAAAGTCTCACGTGACGCTGGACATGAAAATGATAACTGTGCCGGGCTGAAACTAGCAAAAAAAAAAGACTTGCGTTGCACATTGATAAAATTAGTGTCTAACCCTATATTAGAAAGCTCCATCAAATGCTTGACAGTGCAATGGCTTATCTTGCATTATTGGAAGACTTGGCAAATCATCTATTCCGCCAGGAGCGCGTTTTCAAAGATCGCGCCAATGATGATGGTTATGCGGCCGTCCAAGGAAAGTTCTGTCGTTGTCTGTCCTCCTACAGTTGCACTGATTTCACCACGGTGTGCTTTGACGCGTTTTTTTTTTTTTTGGCTGATAATTTAATGTCATACCACTTTTTTATTTCTAGAAGTGTTCTCATACCCAACGGAATTATACTCACTGGTAACATGTTCCCATGCAGATTTGTTTGTTAGTCATTCCTCCCGCACTAAGTAAACCAAACAGGATGTGTTATTAGGATTTAACCTCATCCACCAGTAACTCAATTTCTGTGTCTGTAAAGTTACTCTTTTTCGCTCTCTTTGCAATTAATGCAGTGAGGGAAAAAGCACAACCACGTGACTTATAACGGGAGATGTTGTCACCATATATGGTTCATTGGAGGCGTTTCGGAATGCAAATTACCATGAACGTGCACGAGCATGGTGCTTAACTCATTCACCGCCAGCCTTTTTGAGAAAAGTTGCCCACCTGCATTTTTGTGATTTTAACAAAATTTTCACAAAATTCCTTGCAGGAAAAATCATTTTCTATAAATATATAAACATACAAATTATATCAAATTAAAGAACACACCCTCTGCTTTCAAACAAACAATAAACAAACAAAATGGGGAAAAAAACGTTTCATTATATATTTACTTTTTCTACTTAATTTGACCACTGAAATATGGATATTTCTCTTCAAAAATACAAAATTTTGAGCAAAAAGTTTAAAAAAATTGCGTTTTTGTAAAGGAATTTATGTTAGAGATCAGACTCAGAATGACTATCAAACATAAAGGCAGTTAAAAAAAATCGTTAACTCTTTTTAACTTCCGTTTTTGATAAATTCGATTTGGCCATCTGGTGGATAAAAGCGGTATTACACTTTCACTTTGAAATTCGTCCAAAATGGCATATTTATTAGTTAAATATGAACTCATAAATGACGAGATAACTCGTCAATGGTGGTGAATGAGTTAAGAACAAATGGGATCATCAAGGATTACTTACTGATGTGCGTACGAACCCCGTGCGCATGTTTGATAAATCCCAATTTTTTGTACTTACGCACATACTAAATTTCATTCGTAGGTAAAAATATAGAACATTTTCTACGCAATGTTGATAAATAAGGCCCCTGGTGTTTAAATCCATATCTTTTGTCTACTTTTGGTTCTGTCCTGATTACTTCGAGGGGATGGTTTATGGGCAAGTCGGTAAAACATGAGTGGAAGTAATAAAAAGCCTTAAGATTAACACCTTAATCAATCTGATTGAGGATGACGGGATGCAAATTTTGATCGAATTGAAACGGGTGGTGTAATCCGATATGCGATCTAATCATTAGGACAAAAGTACACATGTTAACGTCTAAATCATAGGATTTTATCAATCGGATGCAAAAATACCTTGTGCACATTTACAGAAGACTTGTGCTTAAGTTCACGTCTTACCTCTTATTTGCTTATCACATGATTCTCATCACAGAAATTTGCAATAGCAAAACAATGGCAACACAAATTATTAAGGTAATGGGGTCACGCACTGCACATTGATCCAAACAACGTGATAATTACCAGTCACACACACACACACACACACACACACACACACACACACACACACACACACTTATGTATTTGGATAGACATTTATTTATTCGTGGTACAAATATTACATCCAGTATCATAAAACTATAGCTAAAATTCCTGTTAAATTCTAAAAGCATTTATCTTTATAAACCTAAGGAAAGCATTCGATACCATCAATCATTCTATTCTTGTTCAAAAAGCAGAAAAATATGGCATTCGGGGAATAGCTGGGAACTGGATTAAAAGTTATTTAGATGAGAGACAACAATTTGTTAAAATGGGGGACGATGAATCAGAATGTATGAGCATTGTTTGTGGGCTGCCTTAAGGGTCTATACTGGCTCCCTTGCTATTTAACTTATATATTAATGACATATTTAAAGTATCAGATCTATTAAAAATGGTGCTATTTGCTGATGATACCAACTTATTCCATTCTAATGATAATTATAATAGACTTATAAGGGATGTAAATCAGGAATTAGCTAAGCTTAAAACGTGGCTGGATTGAACATACAAATATTTTGTTTTTACAAAGTAACATGCTTAAATTTATGGACTTAATTGATTTTTACATTGTTCAATTAGGATATAAAGCAAATCGGGTTCTTTTATCAGCGAATATTCAAAAAATATTAATGGAAAGGGATAGCTGCTACAATCTGAGAGGTTATACCCATTTTAAAGTACCTGCTTTTAGAACGACAAGGAAAAGTATGTGTGTGTCTGTGTGTGGTGCCAGACTCTGGAATACCCTGAGTGCCCAACTTAAGCAGTGCCCATCCATTCATCAATTCAAAGCGAAGTATAAACAAGTAATATTGTCTAAGTATAGGACGGAGGAATGGCCATAGGGTGGAAGTGGAATACACTATAGAGCTATTTATTTATGTTGTATTTTTGAGACTGGTAAACTAAAAAAGAGAATGTAAGTTAATAAAGATAATATAATTAATCTATTATAGTTCAGAATAATTGTGGTTAAAAAGACCTTGGGCCCTATTTTAACGATCTGAAACGCAAGTCCGAAGCGCAAAGCGCAAGTGACTTTGTGGGCGGATCTTGGGCGCTGTTGCTATTTTCCCGGCGGGAGAAATAAATCTTGCGCCGGGCGCACATCAATAAGGCGTTGGTCTGAAGTAGGTTCATTATTCATAGGTGTGGTTTGGGCGTAACGTCAAATAAACCAATCAGAACGCTATCCAACATTCCCTTTAAACGCAAGGGCGCAAGTTCCATGGCGGGTTGCTATTATGACGGATTTGACAGGCGCACGCCAGGAGCGGTTCACAGCCGAGGAGACCCATGTTCTTGTAAGAGCAGTCAAAGACAGAGAAGTTGTTTTCTCATCAGCTGCGCCAAGCACTACAATGATGTCAGGAGACGGGGGGGATCCCAAGCTTGCCAGCATAAATCGGGCACGCCGGGCACACAGGAGGACATCGCTGCGTCCACCCTCACCGCTGAAAGGATTTGGGGGCTTTGAAATCGGACACAAGAAACGCAAGCAAGGTCCAACCCCAAAGTACACTTACAAATCAAGTTCACATACATGAAGGTTTCTTATGAAAACATTTTAATTATTATTTAGATAAAATAAACGTGATACAGCCACACAACAAACTTATGAAAATATTTTAATCGTTATTTGAATGATAATTGTTTAACACTGCCACACAAAATAAATAAAAACTATCACCACAATGCTCACCACAATGATTTCCCTTATCTCATGTATTAATATTTTTATTGTAACAATTTATGATTTAATGATTTTCCTTATCTTATATTTTTTATTATAACAATTTATGATTTGCAAAAATAACTACACGCTAATACATTATGGTCAAGCATGCGCCCTTAAAATAGCATAATGAACCACGTGCAACGCGCCACTGACTTTAGACTAGTTTTTTTTGGTTAGTAGCGCAATTGTTTTTTGAAACTGCAAAATAGCATAAGAGATGGTTTGCGCCGGAGCACGCCTCCTTTTTTGCGCTTAACCGCCCAGGGAGCGCAAGTTCATTCCCTAATTTGCCGACGTGTTCGTCTGTGGAGGGAAAAACCCGCTGTGCGCCAGTGCAAAATACGAAATGATACATGCGTCACTGACAAAGTCAATTGCGCTGGGTGCAAGATAGGGCCCCTTGAATCTTTGACAATAAGGAACAAAAGATCAAATTAAAAGATGGGTGACTAATTTTTACAGGCAATGTTTTTTTTTCTTGTACTTATTGAAGAGGTTTTCTTTTCTTTCGTGTCTTAATAGAAGGGTTGTGGGTAAAGGCGGTTTCACATTTGGTGCGATTGCCTGGTCCGAACCCAAGTTCGATTGCTCCCCCCTCCCCATGCCTCCCATGGATTGTGTTCACATATTATTTTTTCATCCGAACCGCGGTACGCTTGCATCATCAAGCTGCAGCCGGCACGTTCTCATGTTGCTTGGCAACCGCTGTAAACAATAAGACGGCAAGCGTGATTGATGAACTGCAAGCAGAGAGATGATTTCTGAATGCCTCCGAAAAAATTGACGACGGCGGACAGCCCGTTGTCATCGAAACGACATTAGTATGTTTGCGGCAGACAGACGCAAGTTCGTTTCTGTATTATTTATTTGAAAACAAAACCAAAGGTTAAAAAAAAAAATAAGAACAAAAGTCAAGCAAGCATTCTATGCATTTTATTGTCAAGGTAAGTGCACGCACACAAACGTCTGTTTTGGTGGGACATTCCATTTAATACGTAATTAACAGTGGTTTAATTCCGCGATTTGGTACGATTGCGCTCACATTAGCAGCGAACCGATCTGGAGTTCACATGAACCGGACCCCAGACCACCCTTTTTAAGACTCGAGTACGTTTCGCGGTTGCGCACCCGAGTTGGGAAGACAGCGTTCACATCATCCAAATGTATCGAACTCTGATGTCAATCGAACCCGGGTGCGCACCAAAAGTGCTAATGTGAAAACGCCCTAAATATTGTTGATTGTACAGTCACTGGAACAGGATAGCATATACATGTGACGAATGTCTTATTGGTTTAATAAGTGTAATTGCGGCTCAATGGTATAAAAGGGGGTAGGTGTTAATAAGCTTAAGCTTCTACCTACCCCTTTTGAGCATCATTTCTATTTTTTCTGCCTTTTCTTTCTTTTTTTCCCCCTTACGTGTATTGTAATGAAATGTGTTATTATGTTGATTTTTATGTAATTAGATCCTCAAATAAACTAAAAATGATGATGATGAAGACCGCAAGTGGGGGTATTTCGTTTATTCTCATTAGTTTATTGCACGTTACGCACTTACCCAATTTATAAAAAAACTGAAGCAAAAATTATTTATAAATTTCACATGTATGTTTGGATAATGGTTTCTGAATCTGATCTCTAACAACATTCCTTCACAAAAATGCAATTATCAGATTACCCTGAACTCTGGGTTGATTAATCCAAAACTTGCTTACTTCGGGTATGTCGGTTTCAAAACACAGTTTAAGAGTTAGTTCAATCAACCCGCTGAATGTAGCCCAGAGTTAATGTGTGCTCATGGTAACAACATAAAGGCATTGGGTATGTCTACATCAGCTCCCTTGTTCAGTAGTCAGTGCACTGATCGGGAGTCGGCCATTTTAAGGGCTGTCTCAATCGCAAAATCCTTCCAGTGCACTGGAACGTTCGTTCCCTAAAAATTCCCACAATGCAACGCAAAGCCCACTGAGCATCGATGGTCTATATGTTCCCTTACCGGAAATCACGTGACCTTTTCTGAAGCTCGCCAACCAAAAATCACGTGATCCAACTCAATAAACAATAGGCTTGTTCGACTTCATGCGGCACTGCAAGAATCGACAGCCGGATGACGTCAAAGTATCGTGAGAGCCAGATGAAATATGATTTCTTGAATCATTCTTGCAGTACTTTGACGTCATCTGGCTGTCGGTTCTTGTGGTGCCGCATGAAGTCGACCAAGCCTTTTATAAAATGTGACAGAAGTTTTAAAAAGACAAACGTTGGTTTAAGTTTTAAATATAAACACACATCACTACACAGTAAGGGACCACAATCTACTCAATATTTAGAATAATTATATTTATTTAAAATAGTGAAAAAAATATTTAAAATTAAGTAATTATATTCCCCAATTTTATGCACAGATATGTAAGAGAACAATGACTGCGTTTTCACAATGTACTGTTTAAAATTAAGTCAGAGAGATGTTGGTTTTGCTGGTTGTTGATGAGTAACAGCTGTGAATGATCAACACACTTAAGCAGCCACGTGACAGAAAAATAAGTGAACAGTGTCCCAATGTCAAGTGAGCTAGGGTCCTTACCAGCAGTGTTGGGCAAGTTAGTGAAAATTAGTAATTAGTTACAGTTACTAGTTACTTCTTTTAAAAGTAATTGAATTACTCTACCAGTTACTGTATATCAAAAGTAATTAGTTACTAGGGAAAGTAACTTTTATGGCTTTTTAAATGTAAATATGAACAGTACTGAACAGTCAAACAATAAAATTATATGGATAGGCTATTTTACATACTGTAGAAGCCTATTTTGCTTTAGATTCAGCAGTTGAATATTTTTGTTAGAAATTATCTTAATATGTAAGCTTAGTTTATTTATGTATATCATTTAGACCATTTAGACAAATATTTTGTATGTTTACATTGAAAATATATAATGTGTTAAAATTGTGTACTGTCTCTTTAAGAATTTTGAGACAGTTTTGTCATATTTTCTAAAATAAATTATTATTATTTTGATTCCATATATAAGTCAGAAACGTCTTCGCTGTGTCCTGCTGACAGGCGCTGTGTGCGCGTGCAGCAGCTGATGCAACTTATGGGTCCTCCGAAGCAGTGGCGGTTCTACACGGAGGCCAGGGTGTCACGGTGTGTTTAACACCGAAAAAGGAAAACTAAAGAAGAACCCAAACGCAGACCAGATATACAAAAATAAACTATGAATTTATTTAAACAGAACAGAAACACCCACGTGGGGGTAAAACAGAGGATAAACTAAACACTGTGATGAACACAAACTTAAACAGGAACAACGGGAACAGATCAGTACACACAGGAAACATGCACACTGATTGCGACAACACACGCGCACACGACAGAGAAGGAGAGGGCATTATAAAGACACCACATCAATGGGGAACAGGTGAACATAATTAATTACGTAAGACACGAGTACATAAGGGAGTAGGGTAAAAGTGACAAGACACTGGAAACACGTGACACAAAAACATAATGTGAAAACACGTGTTCCCACACAGAACACAATGCTGCCATGGCCTTGCCCTCAGAAATCAGACCTGAATCAAACCCCAAGGTCTGGCAAGACCATGACAGCCACAAGACACTGTGAACACGTTGAAGCCACACATACCATATGACTCCACATGTCCCCACACAGAACATTGTACTGTCATGGACTTTCCCAATGTACTCAGACCTTAATTTAGTACAAAAGGTCTGACAAGCCCATGACACAGGGGTGGCCCGTGCCTCTGTAGACATGTCCCTCCCCGTGCTGACCAAATAAAAAAGTATACATTTATTTAGATTTTACACGCGAGCGCCAAAACCGGAACTAATGCGATGCAACGTTCTACACGGGCAAATTAGAGTGGCGCACCAACCACTGTCTGCCTGCGGGTTCTGCTCGACAAGTGTCTCAATTCGTACCCAATCTCCCGATGTTGTGAATGTGTATGCAGGTTTGGGCACTGGTCAGTGTTAAATCATGCCTGTGCTTCATGGGTAACTTTACCGGGTGTTCCAGGATGCTTTCAGTAAACAACTGGCAACTAAACTCCCCCCATATCGTTCATGGGACTGTCCTATCGACCTGCTACCTGGAGCCTCATTACCCAAGGGTTGCATCTACCCGCTGTCAATTCCCAAACAGAAGGCCATGGAGGAGTAGGGCTGGGTATTGTTTAAAATCTTTAGATCCTGTGCCAATTTCGATACCTCCGTTTCGATGCCGGTTCCTAACGATACTTTTTCCAATACCATATGTTTTAAAATCCATTGAAACATTAACAAAAATACATTAAACACAAAACTTTTATTTTCACCTTAATTGAAACAAATTCTGGGTAACATTATTAATACAACTGGTTGTGCTTTTTGGATATGGTTGCGCCAGCAGACACACTTATCAGTTTTTTTATGAAAATAAGGAAGCAAAAATAAAGAAATTAAGAATACAATTAACACTGCTTTATTTTATGAAATGTAAAATGGTATTTAGCTCAGACTAACAGTATTTGTGGGTTCTTTCATTATAGCTGCAACTTTGACAAAAAGGTAAAATATTTAAATGGGTGACTGAGTTTTACTGGGAAGATTTGTATGCATGTTTGTTTTTTATAAACAATACTCAACTTCATAATTATCAAAATATTAAATACATTTGGGATTTTTAAAATGAGTAGAAAATGTGTTCAATGTCATTTCATTCAAGTAAAATTAGCAAACCAGTTAAACGGAATTAGTTTTGTTTTAAATAACGAGCTTTGGGCTGTGCGTGTGCGTCAAGTTTAAACCATAGACTGTAAAAAATAGGTTTAAACGCATCGTCCATTTTGCGAGATGAGGGCATGAAGGCTTTGCGGTGCGGAGAGACAGGCGCGAGTATTTCATAAGCATTGAGAGACACAAGCTGCGCGCCTGGGTCAAGTTTAAACACCTTGTCGAGACTGTTGTGGGAGACGTGCGCGCAAAGCCTTGCCATGTGGATCCAGGCGCGAGTAAAACATGCAGAGACACAGGCTGCGCATGTGCTTTAAATTGAAACCCCCCATCACTTTAGGAGAAGCACCGTTTTGGTTTAAGTGCCTTTCATGGAGACAACACGGCCATACTTGCGCTAACTCTATTGGTAAGACTGTCACAAAGACTTTCTTCTCATATTGCATCCTTTGTACACTTGTGTTGGGTGACTGCGAGTTGGACTGCGAGAATCCTCCCCATCACGTGGTGGTGGACAGCCAATCGCCGGCGCTTTAGGTCCTTACACGCAAAGTACAGGCTCACAGACACAGCCGCTTTTGGAATCGAAATTTGGCATCGAAAGATAAATCATTTTTCGATACTCAAAGTATCTACGTATTTCATTCGATACCATAAAAGTATTGACGTTCGGTACCCAGCCCTGTGGAGGAGTATGTGGAGGAAGCTCTTAATCAACAGTTTATCCGACCATCTACATCCCCTGCTGCTTCAAGTTTCTTCTTCGTGGCTAAAAGGATGGTGGCTTGAGACCCTGCATCGATTACTGACACCTCAATTCTCAGATGGTAAAGTTCAGTTATCCCCTTCCTATGGTCCCAGCTGCTCTAGAACAGCTGCAAGGAGCTTTTATTTTCTCTAAACTGGACTTAAGGAGTGCCTATAACTTAATCTCCATCTGTCAAGGTGATAAATGGAAAACTGCCTTCGTAACCCCCTCAGGTCACTATGAATACCAGGTCTTGCCCTTTGGATTATCCAACTCGCCTTCTGTATTCTAGGTATGTAAGAATGAAGTCTTCCATGAATTTAAATTTGTAATTGTCTACATTGACGACATCCTGATTTATTCCTCCACTCTCTCAACATCAACACCATGTAACCCTGGTACTTGAGAAATAACGAGAGCACCAATTGTACCTAAAACTGGAAAAGTGTGAGTTCCATACCCCTTCTGTACAGTTTTTAGGATACATCATCAACCAACAAGGAGTACAGATGGACCAGAGGAAGGTGGAAACTATTCCCAACTGGCCCTTACCCATTACTGTGAAGGATCTTTAATGATTCCTTGGATTTGCCAACTTTTATCAGAGGTTTATTAAGAACTACAGTCATATCAGTGCTCCACTTACCTCATCCTTAAAGGGTACTCGCATAAATCTTGTTCTGTCTCCCAAAGCCAAAGACTTCTTCCACCTCCTCAAAGAGGACGTCCAGTCTGCCCCATCCTCATTTATCCAGAACTTCCTTTCCACGTCAGGGTAAATGCCTCATCCTTAGGAGTAAGAGCTATACTTTCTCAGTGGCAGGGGAATCCTCCCAGACTTCATCAATGTGCCTTCTTTTCCAAGAAATGATCTCTGGCGGAGCAGAACTACGATATAGGTAACCGAGAGCTGCTCCTATCAAATTAGCCTTAGAAGAATGGAGAAACTGGCTGGAGGGGGCAAACCACCCTTTTGAGGTTATAATTGATCACCATAACCTGGAATATCTTCATGAAGCCAAAAGGATAAATCCATGCCAAGCTTGTTGGTCCCTGTTCTTCACTCGATTCAATTTCACTGTAACCTACAGACCCAGAAGCAAGAACCTCAAGGCAGACATTCTCTCTCTACCTTACGGTTTAACTTCTGAGGATCTTCAGCCTGAGCCTATACTCCCTCTAGCCATGTTCATCGTCTTATCATCTGGGACATTGATGAACTTATCAACCAAGAGAACCTAAATAAGATATGGTGGTAGCCACCTTAAAAACAGGAGCAGGTGTAACAACAACCATCCTGGGTACAGAGACAGGCTTGGTGGTGGCCATCTTGGTAACAGAGACATGCATGACTTGAAAAAACTCCAGTTTAGCGGTTGCTCGACAGGGCAGTTTCCCTGGTGAACATCAACAATCAAAGCTGCTGGGTCTATGGCTGTTGAAACTTCCACTGGATTCTGGTTAGGCAAAGTATTCTGTAACGTGCTGAGACTAATGGTAGACTCCAAATGCAGAAGTTTATTAATATAGCCAGGCAAACAAGACAAAAGGGTAATCCAATAAACGTAATCCAATGAACAGGCAAACAGTCATAACAAGAACAAGGTGACATTAAATAATGAACACAATGGCAAGGCTTGGTAATGAAGGTTACAGCTGACAATACTTCGCAATGTGAATGAGTAAGTAGCATGGTTATATACAGAAGAAACAGGAAGTGAAAACAGAAGCAAAGTGAATGTGACCATAGTCTGGTTGGTGGAGAGGTTGACACCTCGTGGTAGGATGAATGGATAAATGAGCAGAGAGAGCCATGATTATTACTGACACCAAGAATGCTCTTTGGACCTATACAAAAACAGTTGATAAAACAAACTTTGTTTAAAATTAAGGTTAAATAAAGATTTGATTGTAAACAAGCCCCACAAACAAAGCCTATCTATACAATAAGATACAAAATATGGGCACCTCAATTGCATCAGCCATTGCAGTCCAGTCCTGGTGGAAAGACATGGGTAGGTGTTGGTCATTGCTGTAGAGAGGGGTTTCCGGAGGTTAAAAAACTCTCTAGCATTAAATAGGTGGAATTCCACCTAGTTTCAACTTCCTGATGAACGCGCAGTTTGGGAATTTCTTTCATCAAGTTGTCTTCTCCTTTGCTGTGCAACTGGATCTAAACAATCAGTTTTACAATAAGATTGAGAGTGTATGCAAAGCATGGCAGATGTCTCATGTTAATGTTTTTACTGCTAAAACCACATTTGCTCTGTTGTCTATAGTTGCACAAAAAAGACAAATACTGAGGAGGTGTGTAGCTATGTCATCAGCTGGGTATTTTTTCTTCAAATCCAACAAAGAAATAAGATATACTCAGCTCAGATTATTTGTTATGCACATAGTTTCCTGACTGGGTTCTTTGCAGGGTCCTTTTCCTGTGATCTGTCATAGCACACAGATTTATGTTAAACATGGAAAAAGTCAGATTTTACATTTAGTTTTAAGATGTGTTTTGGTCGACCGGATCACAAGTGGATGAGAGAGACACATCACGTTTACACCTGGTATTTAAATCCGTCTCTTTTGTCCACTTTTGACAGCTTCTGTCCTTATTACTTTGAGGGGGTGGTCCAGGGACGGATTGGCAATCTGTTCGTTCTGGAAAAGTCCAGAAAAAAAAGTCTAATAACCCAATATGAACAGCCAACAGCAAAGGCACTAATACGATCACTTATATGCGCGTGAAAAAAAACGAGGAAGAAGAGTCGGCCTACTAGCCGTGATTGGTCCACGGATTCCCAGAATTCGCGAGCCTGAGCATCCACAGCCTGGTCATGATGAGAGACAGACAGAGTTAACTTCACACCAGCAAGAGGTCGTGTAAGTGCCAGTAGTAGCAGGACAAGTGACATTATAATATAAAATACACGGTATAAAAATAAATAAAACTTGCGTGAAAATAAACATTATGTGCACCTACTGTTAGAGAGAGACGTGATGTGTGTGTGTGTGTGTGTGAGAGAGAGAGAGATAGAGAGGCGTGGGTGCGATTGAACAGTGGAAATGTAAAAACAGTCATTTTGTTCATATGGGACATCATTCAAACTGCAAAATATTTACTTTTATTTGTGTACAGTCGCAATAAAACAAAACATTGTGCTTTTGTCAAACTGTAAACTCTTGTCAAACTGTAACCTACAACTGTCATCTAACCAAAATCACACACACCAAAGCAAAAAAATATTTATCCAACCCCATTTAAAAACAGTCACATTGTGGACATTCATCGTATTGCATTGGTTTTCATTTCTTTCATTGAGTTTATTGTATATAAGAGGTTGTAGTGAGCTCACATTTTCTGCTACAATAAAGACTAAGGTATTGAATTAAACAGCAAAATGTCAGGCATGCTTTAATTGCTAATATACGAGAAAGGGGGCTAAATAATTGACCAAATATTAGTTTAACCAAAAAATCCTAGCTTGCACTTTCTGTGTCTTCCATCAGAGTGCAGTTTTTCCTTGTCTTTCATTTGTGTTTAGTATTGTGGAATTAGCAAAGACCTGGTGGTTGTTTGTGAGAGCTTTACAGACTAAATAAGGCCTAGCCATTTTCATTATTTCACAGCCTTATTATACATCAAAGTGTAATATGACATTGACAAAATATTAAATAACCTTGTCTGATAGTCTGACAGTATTGTGGCATAGTATCAGGACATCTTTGTGTCTGTTGCGCACGGCTAAGGGCGAATGGCCAGATGATGGGCCTATTTGGGAGAAAGTCCAGGGCTGATTTTTAGCCCCAGTCTGTCCCTGGGGTGGTCTGTGGAGATTGTGGGCAAGTAATAACGGGTTTAAATAGACGCAAACTAATATTATGTCAGAGTCCGCTGCTTTGGTTTGAAAGAAAACATGCTGCACAGTGTTTTGTACAAGTATATGTTTTTTTCAGCGCAATTGATGAAATAAGATCGCACAACTTTCACATGCTCGCAAAATGAAACTAATGAAATACCCTGAGATCAGCCACTTTAGTTTTATAAACGAAAGCCTAATGATTGCGATGTATACTGTGTGTTCGCGCAAGAAGTCAGAAAAGATGTAAAACATTGTTCTCAGTACCTCAGATTACATAAATAGGCAGAGAGAAGGCGGTCCGTGTGGCTGTTCGAACACATTTAACCACATATGCATTTACACTACAAAAGCAATCCAATCGAAAGGGTTTTCGACTACCTCTGACTCACGTAGTGTTATGCACAACCATGATATTGTTAGCCAAGCAACTATAAAACTTCGTGTTTACACCATAGACCAGGGCTATTCAAATCTTAACCTGGAGGGCCGGGGAGCTGCATAGTTTAGCTCCAGCCCTGATCAAACACACCTGAGCAAGCTAATCAAGGTCTTCATGATCACTAGACAATCACAGGTGGTTAAGTTTGATCAGAGTTGGAGCTAAACTATGCAGTGCTCCGGCCCTCCAGGGTAAGATTTGAATAACCCTGCCATAAACTGTATAAATTTTCACGAATATGCTGAATTACCTGTGCAGAGATAGAAAGCAGGAAACTTCGGCGTCCCTTGAGCCTCATGAGCTGTTTCCATCTTGGAAAAGAACTCCAATATTGATTTTGTTTTTTTTCCTGTAGCATTGTTGTTTAAATCTCTTTTTTGTTTCCTTGGCAACTTGTTTTCCTCGAGAATAGGGTCCCGTTCTTCGTACGTCGCTAACTCAGTTAGCTGGATTTGATTGTTGATGATTTGGCATGATCTTGGATTATTTGGTTCTTCGAAGCTCATTCTAAACTTGCTGTCATAGCAACAGGTCCGTAAGCTCAAACCTGCTCAGGAGCAGGCTTATTTCATGTAAACAAGATTAGTTTGTACCTTTTTAAGCGGATGTGATACGGAAAGTCTGACGCAGTCGCGTATTCTCCATTATACGAGCGCAATCTGCGTAAGATGCATGATTAATATAAAGAGCTTTTCAAATACAACACGTAATAAAAAAGGATATATTAATTAAATCTTTTAGAGATGTTAATTAAAAAATATATAATATAACAAAAATATTTTTTCTGTACTTGTGCGACTTGTTTTTGTGTAACAGGTGTTTGATTATTATTCTTAAACGAATGACAAGACAAACATGCTGATCAGATTCACTTTAAATTTGTTTGAATTTTCCTTAATAAAAACAGCAATTAATCATACCCAGCACTAATAGATGTTATGTACAATAAAGACTATTACTCAGTGTGAAATAATTTTCATTTGAATAAACTAATCTCCTATTTTAGTTTTTTCTTTAGATTGTCAAGTAGCTTACAATGTCATGCATGAAAGGGTTTTCGTTTAATAATTTCTAACTGTTCTATCTTTAAAACGTTGTCTACAAATATGTTACCCTGTTTTAAAATTGTACATTATTTATGGTGATTTATGTACTAAAGTAGCTTTAACTGGGATTTTAAATTCAGTGTCATAAAAAGTTCACAACCTTTCATCAATAGCTCTCAGACTGCAGGGGTTAAAAAATGGGCGTGTTCTTGGCCATTGTAACTGGCCAATCACAGCGTTGCTGATCAGTGTTTCTACTATCGATATGTATTGCCTTTTCTTGCAGTGCACGAACGCGCAGTGATTTCAGATAATTCAATCCTGCCATACTAATCATCAACAGCAGAGGTGTTCAAAGAACCAAATAAGCGAGATCATAATTAGTGAGATCTAAACATCTTAGATGTCTCATTTGATCTTGGATGTATTAAACGACGTACGAAGAACGGGCCCTAGGTCTTCAACAGGCTTTCAAATCAAAGCATTAGATCACGAGTTCCTCATGGTAGGCGGCTGTTTTTCAATCCAAAGGCTTTCAGCCTACGCATGTGGCATATGCAGGCTGCATACGCCATCAAGCCTGGATTATTTAAGTTAACTGAGACAGAGATGCGCACCTGTCAATCAGCTATTACATAACAGAGCGAGACCAGAGATGAACGTGCTCATAAATGGGAGTAATATGGAATACTTTCTTTACATCTTTGAAAAACTGTAAGAATTTTCCCTTTAAATATCATTTTTGTCATATAAAGTTTTGAAAGATAATAATGTTTTTTCCACTGCTATTGCTAATTTATTTTAACGTGTTTGGCGCATTTACCTCAGAGTTTATTTCAAGTATTGTGCTGTTTTTCCGGTAATAATAATACAATTTACATGCCAATCCTACTTCCTTGTCTTTTCATTCATTTAATTATGCTGTTATATTAAGTTATGTGGATATTATTGCCGTTATATACTCTCGACTAATATTCAAATCATATGCGGAATAAAGTGTGTATCTTTAAATGAATACAGTTAATTCTTAAAAATAATTTTTGTCAAAGTTTTGAAAAATAATAATGTTGTGAGGATATATATTGCAGTTGAATACTCTCGTTTATAATATGAAAATCACATAGTAGGAAATATATAATGTGATACTGCAAGGTTACCCTTCTTATTTTTATTTATTATATAGCCATATGGAGACAAACATTAGCAAATGTGCTGATTTGATCCATTCATGTACTGACCACCAAGCTAGAGATTTTAAACATCCTTAATCCACACTTACTATCAAATAGTCTATCTGCTTGATGGATCAATCTGACCGCATATGTACTCCAATAAACAGGCATTCGGCGGCGCGGCTTTTTACATCAAAGGCCGTCAGGCAATGCCATTCGGGGAGCGCCGTTCAATGATCCCCCTATATTTGTAAAAATGCTAAACATGGTTGGACCTGTCGAACAGGTAGAGCACTTTTATGTTGAGCAAAGAGGCTGCACAGTTTGACCAGCGGGAAGCGGCCGCACATCAAGCCGCCAGACGGGGTTGCTATAACTCGCAATGTATAACTATTATCAGACCGACCCTTGCAGCCTCAAAACACTACCGGCCCACCGAGAAATGTCCCGACTCTCCCGATGGCCACTCCGCCACTGGTCATAAGCATATTAGATCAATTTACTATTAACTAAGAATAATTGTCAGCTTTATAATTGTCTTGATGACGAATGCTGCCTAATAAATTCAACCTCTGGAGGGTTCAGCTTCAGATTGAGAAGCGGCCAGCGTGAGTGTAGTCTGAAAAGGAATGTCCCTCTTTGGCAAAAGTATTTTAAAGATGGAGGCACAACATGGATTCAGCTATTTGACGAACTTGCCTGTATGTTTTATAAATAGCAGATTATACACTTACGGAATACTTTGATTAGTAGGTGGAAGTAATTACACATGAATGAGCACATATTTTTGAAAGAACACGTGAGTTTTTGCTAAAAAATAACTCAATGTACACAGTGTAGCTTTAACATTTTGCATTTAGGAAAGCATAAAACAAAACAGCATATTGAAATAATGACAAACAGTGAGCTGGTCCTTCAGAGCTTGTTTTTCTTTTTAATTTCTTTTCAAAAATTGTTGTTTGTCTGAATGGAATCCTGTACTTTGGATCAAGTGTATTCACAAATGCTCAAAAACCTTTATTCTCCACAACAGATAGTGGCTGCATGTCCTTGATTACGAACTCAATTAGCTTTTGATCCAGTTTTAGTTTGGAAAGACTATGAGCTACAATGAAAGAACAGTCATTTAAAGAAGACAGAGTCAGAGAAAAAAAAGACATTTTAAATCTTATCTGCAAAAAATAACCTAAACTAACCAACTAAGACTCAAATTACTACAGCACTATTATTGACATACATCATAACATTCCTCTTCCACGGTTCGTGCCCACAGCTGATCTTGTATAGTAGATGGTCGGTCAATCCATTGCTTTAAGAGGTTCACATGGAAGATCTGTTTGGAGCGACATCTGTCTGGTATTGAGATTTCATAAGTAACTTCACCAACCTTGTGAAGTACCGTGTTGGGTTCTTGCCACTTCGCCAGCAGACTGCTTTCTGATGATGGCAACAGCAGTAGCACTTTCTGTCCGGACTTGAAGCTGCGACTGCGTGCTGTCTTGTCATACCACGTTTTCTGCCTCGTTTGAGCCTGGGCCAGGTGTTGATGGGCCATAGAGCTCAGCTGGTCCAGCTTCTCATGCATCTTCAGGACATAACTCGCAATGTTGGTTGGTTGGTGAGGAGCGTCCCCCTCCCAACCCTCTCGGAGGATGTCGAGTGGGCCTCTCACCTCCCGTCCGTACAAGAGTTTGAAGGGAGAGAACCCGGTGGATGCTTGTGGTACTTCTCTATAGGAAAACAACAGGTAAGGAAGCCACTGATCCCAGTCTGCTCCTGACTCAGATACAAACTTCCGCAGCATCGACTTCAGTGTCTGATTGAACCTTTCAACCATGCCATCGGTCTGCGGGTGGTAGGGTGTGGTCTTAATACCCTGAATCCCTAACAGGGAGTATATCTGCTTCAATGCCTTGCTTGTGAAATTACTTCCCTGATTGGTTAAAATTTCTTTGGGAACACCCACATGGGAAAAAAGTTGAATTAAACTATTGGCTACTTGCCTTGCCTTAGTATTTCTGAGGGGGAATGCCTCTGGGTAACGCGTTGCGTAATCTCAAATTACCAAGATAAAGCGGTGCCCTGTCCTACTCCTCTCTAAGGGACCAACTACATCCATGGCAATACGACTAAATGGCGTGTCAATAATTGGGAGACTGACGAGGGGAGCTTTTAAGCCTCTTTTGGAGCGAGCAGACAACTGGCACTCGGGACATGATCTACAGTACTCTGCTATGTCCTTGTTGAAACCTGGCCAATAAAATCTTTGCAGGATTCTCTTCTCTGTCTTCTCCCTGCCTAGATGTCCTGACCACGGAATGCTGTGCCCTAGGTGTAACACTTTGGCTCTAAGATTCTCAGGAACCACTAACTGCTCTGTGTCTGCACTCACTCGATAAAGTTTCTCATTATTGACAACAAAACATACGTCACCCTCCCTCATGGCTTCTTTAGCCTTCTCATCGGTCTTAACCGAGGAAAAGCAAGAGCTAAGTGTGGGGTCTTCCTGTTGAAGTCTTCACAAAAAACTTCATTGCCATCTAATTGTGGGAAGGACAGACTTTCAAGCATTTTGGTACCTGACACCTTTGCTCTGCGCCTCTCTGCCTTGGACTTTTTAGGTTTGTTATCAGAACAACCCTCAAATGGTAAGTCTGACCAACCATCAGTGTCTGGTTTGTCTCTGGCTTGTGCTCTAGTTGTAACATAAGCACTGACTGTGTTAACACTTTGCAATAGCTCTGTAAGAACTGGTACATCCTGGCCTAAAATGACTGGGTAAGGGCATTTATCCAAAATCTCCATGGTTAATAAGTATTTTTGGCCATTAATCTCTATGAGAACCTCACTGGTCTGGTGCTCAGACTCATCGCCATGGATACAGCGGACCCTCACTTTGCCCACAGTCTGAAAATCAGACTTTAAACAAGATTTAAGAATGAATTATTGACTACTCCCTGAGTCAACTAAAGCTTGAACTACTTTTTCTTTTATCTTCACAGGGACAGTAACATCCGAAGCAGTACAAGGTAAGTGTTTGCTAGGGCCAGGTAAATAACATAGTCTTGAATCAGACACTTTCTTCAGTGTACAATTGGGCCTAATGTGACCTTGCTGGCCACAACCATGACATATAGGTACTCTTGGTGTTTCAGCTGGAGTGGGGTTAACACTGGGGCTTTTAGGGTTGTTAGAGGACCTAAACATACGACCACTACCCCCCCGCAGACCTACCAGAGGATGTCTTCTCCGGCTCTTGCTGGGCTACTTGGTATGGTCTTCTCCAGTCCTGCTGTTGTATACCCAGGTGATAGCTTTTTCTGGATTGCCTAGCGGCCATGAATGTCTCCACCAGGTCTGCAGCTTGTGCCGATGAGACTGGGGTACGTTCTCTCACCCACACCTGAAGCTCAGGGTACAACATGTCCAGAAACTGCTCCAGCACAATTTGGTCACACACCTGCTCTTTGGTCAACCTGTCTGGAACTAGCCACTTTTCCATCAGGTCCTTTAGCCGGGCTTGAAGTTCTTTCGCCGTCTCGCCCTCCTTGATGAGCTTGGAGCGGAAACGTTGGTGGTAAGTCTCTGCACTGATATTAAACTTGTTGAGAATGGCTTGCTTCAGTTTCATGTAATCCTGACTGTCTTCCAAACACATGGCTACGTAAGCAGATCTGGCCTTACCATTTAACTCATTCACCACCAGCCTTTTTGAGAAACGTTGCCCACCTGCATTTTTGTGATTTTAACAAAAGTTTCACAAAATTCCTTGCAGGAAAAATTATCTTCTATAAATATATAAACATACAAATTATATCAAATTAAAGAACACACCCTCTGCTTTCAAACAAACAACAAACAAACAAACAAACAAAATGGGGAAAAAAACGTTTCATTATATATTTACTTTTTCCACTTAATTTGACCACTGAAATATGGATATTTCTCTTCAAAAATACAACATTTTGAGCAAAAAGCTTAAAAAAATGCGTTTTTGTAAAGGAATTTATGTTAGAGATCAGACTCAGAATGACTATCAAACATAAAGGCAGTTCAAATTGATTTAAATCCTTTTAACTTCCGTTTTTGATAAATTGGCGGTTTGGCGCCATCCAGTGGATAAAAGCGGTATTACACTTTCACTTTGAAATTCGTCCAGAAAGGCATGTTTATTAGTTAAATATTAACTCATAATTGACGAGATAACTCGTCAATGGCGGTATATGAGTTAACAAGGGAACGAGGTATAATGCCCAAGTCTCATGGGGCCACTGACTTGCTGCTGCGAGCCTTTCAAAGGTGGTAAAACTGTGCTCAATATCTTCATCCTCTTCATATGGGGACATCTTAGGAGGTTTCCACCCCAGCTGGAGGTTTAGTGGTGCAGCAAGGCCGAGAGTGGTGGAGTTGAGGGAGCTCTGTATCCTGGGTGTTGACCTGGATGTGGCTGAGGAGTTGGTACATCCAGAAAAGGCATGTTGTGTAGATCAAAAGTTGTCGAAGGGCGAGAGCCAGGTGAATCTATCTGCTGTAGTCCGTTGAGTGGCTGTCTCGACGCCTGCATTGATGCTGGATCGCCTCTCACCAGTTGTTGTAGTTGCTTAAATTGGTGCTCCATACCTTTCCATCTGCGCTCTTGCCGGAGCGCGTCTGCCTCTATCTGGTCCTGCTGACGGCGCTGAGACTCCACCATCGTTCTCACCATCTTCTCCAAGCGGTCTGTTCTGTCTTCGACCACAGGAGTGGGATGTTTAGATGACTCTGTGGATTTGGGCCTGGTCCCCATAGTTGAACCATCTCTAGGGGGTGCCATACCTCTGCCTTGACTGTCCATCTTGACTCACTGAGTGCTGCTCGGACACTGTTTACCCGGAAACCGCTGCCACCAAATGTTATGGGTAGATGTGACTGAGAAGTCGTGAGCAGATGTAAACACTCAGGAGAAGTTGGATGAGTTTGAAAAGATAGGATTTTTTTATTTACCCCAATTCAGGCCAAATAAAGGCAATAAAAATCATCAACATTAAAGAAGAAAAAAAAAACGATTGAGTAAGAAAGTAAATTGACATGAGAGTCAAAAAAAGAAACAATCAAAATTTATAATTTTCAGCTGTTTAGAAACAGAGCTTAAAAAGAAATCACTTTTAAGAGCCTACAACAGACTTATGTCTTCACCTCTCAAAGACTGACACTGTTCGTCTAGATATAGACCTGAAACACACCTCTGAAATTGGCACATACCAACACATAATACAATACAGGGGTGCCTCAGGTGAGCAAACAATAAAACCTTAACAACAGCCAAAATACTAAATATACAAAGCTAGAAAATTGCAGACCATTATTTTTATAATGCAAGCTCATATTTGGCAAAGCCACAATATATATTTACAGCTAATAAATTGAATTAAATTAGTAAATCAAACTCTGGGTCACTTCCTGTTGACCCTGAAGTAATAGCGTCATTTCAATTGCAGCAAACTTCCCTTTAAACAGACCAAACGTGATATGCTGGTAAGACCAGTGCTTTAAGTGGGCCGGAACGCCCCGGTACTCAGTACCGCCACTTCTAAAAATAGCTCTTGAGCGTACCACCACCTCTACGTGCGCCCAGAACGTGCTTTTAGCGTACCGGAACGCCCATCTGTTTAAAAATCAGAGGTTTAATTTAATCATTTGGCTGCGCTCCGCTTTTCAGAGCGCCCTTAATGTACGCTTCCTAATTCGTTCCACCGAGAGCAGAGACTACATTACCCATACACCCTTGCGTTTACAAGTTAAAAGCGCATGCGTCCTTCAGTCAGTGTCAACGTGCTCTGGAGAGGTGTGTGTTTGTGTGTGAAACGCGCAACCATAGCTGCTCGGTTAAAATGAAAATACAATGAACACGTAATATATGCCCTCCTTGTTTTAGACTCTGAGTAGTAAAAGAACGCAGTCAGAATCAGAGGACTCGCTGACATCCCACCAAGCCAGAATGATAGCTGCAGGTCAGACGCAAGCCTTGTAGGTACGTGATAATCTCCGCTATCGCAGCTTTCAGTTTGGTTCCCCTCGACGCAACTTCGGATTTCCTCAGGCGATGTGCAGAAAACACTCTTGAAATTGTAATATACATTTAGTTTAATTGCTAAACTAAAAGTAAACGAAATTTCAATGAATTTAAACGACGTGCACAGTAGTTTTACCACCCGCAAAATGGAAAACAATGGGACACATAAATGACTTTAATCAGAATTTCAAATGGCCAGTATTTTGTTATTCTTGACCCCATAGACATGGTCTTGGTGTCATTTTAAAGTTTTTTTTCAAGCTTTTTCTATCTGAACCACTAGTTTTAGCATTTAACCATGCTGAAAATTTCACTCACATATCTACCTTTTGCACATTTTATTTATGTTCAAAAACTCTATCTACAGTAGCTCTTTCTAATGGTATTTTTTTTCAAAAATCCTTTTGCACATTTTATTTATGTTCAGTAGCTATTTCTAGCTCAAGCAAATCCACAAATTTATAAAAGGATTAATTAATTTTTACAAGGTCGTCGTCTGTTGACTGCTAAATATAAAACCCCTTCAATATAGGAGTCGAGTCAGCAAAAAAAAAAAAAAAATAGAGTACCGGCACCTCTTTTGGGCCACTTAAAGCACTGGGTAAGACACAATGATGGTACGTTGAAACTCTGTTACCTTTTAAACTAAATAAACAGACACATAATTAATAAAAACATGTGTTGCGTAGTTATTGTGATCAGCTATTGTTGTGAAGTGAATGGCATGAATTGAACAGTAAGAGATGTATAAATGGCTGTAGCTATAGCATATGAATCACCGTAGTGTTAGATGTCAAAAATGTGCACACAAAAGCTACGGGATAACTGAGTGTATTGATGAATGGCTATAATTAACAAATGATTAGAAACAGTATGATAGTTAACGAAATACATAAACACACTATACCAACATATAAAGGTAACATACTCAGTCTTTACCTTATGGTAGGTAGCGCTCCGCTACCATGACGGTAGCTATGCGCTCCGTCACACTCCTCAAAAGTAAATTCACAACAAAAGCCTTTCACTTATAAAATAACATGCTTATAGGTTTTAGGTTTGTGTATGGTCGACCATTTAAAAAATAGGCCTAATAATATGTGACCAGTCACGGAAAGTAGGGACACAAGTCGGATCTGGGGCATTTTGAGTTATTCATAGATTCTGAAAGTGCAGATTCTAAGCTTTCCAACGATGTGTAACACATGGAAATCTGATAAGATTTGGAGAAGTTGTGGCCATTTGAATGTAACACATTCAAGAAAGAGAATGCTGAGAAATTTAAGAAAGAAAAAAAGTTAACACTTTCCCTTTTCCCTGGCTGGAGAGACAATAGGGCTCATTTACATCTCATTTAGCTAAGCCATACCCCCTGTAAAGCCGTTTTGAGATACAGATGTTCTACCATCATATGTAGTATTTTATTACAGAAGTCCGAATGACAAAATGCAAAAATAAACAGGACTTTTAACGTTACCTTTGTGGGGATCACAAGTCGAATCCAGTCTGTTTCAGATGTGTGAATCATCCAATGATTTTTGTCCACAAATGCGTATAATCCGTGAAATATAGATATATAGTCTATTTCGCATGAACTTCTGGTAATACAATATAATATACAATCTGAGGACGATTTACATCGTAACATGTAAGGGTATATCAGATTACACTCCGGTATTTACGTTCCATTAAACACATGAACCCGCCTTCAAAGTCTGTATTTAAAATAATATATAATCCAAAAACAGCATCGTCGAAAACGTGAAGTCCTTAAGAGACGCTACCAATCGCTCGCTCGTTCCTCCATCAGCCAATGACTTCATGGAAAATATTGATAGACAAAACATGTAGCCAATTATATAAAGAATACAACGATCTCTGTGTAACTTCTGTGTGTTTGGACAAATAACAGTCAACCGCATTTTACGTCAGCCGCGTCACTTATGGGGCGCCGCAGTCAGATGACATCAAAGTTTTCTTAAAGAGCTCTCGCGGTACTTTGACGTCATCCGACTGCGGCGCCCCATAAAGTCAGTGATGCGGCTGACTGTTATTTGTTCCGCCCCAGCTTCTTTTATATTTCTTTTGTTTTGTGCGCCCGAACTTCATTTACAGTCTGGGGAGACGCACGCTATAAGTTTGAAAAAAAAAAATAAAACTAAGCAAACATGTCTAAGGGACAGAGCAGCAACGTCACTACAGTCACGTGACTTCACGCTCGAGCCGGAAGAGAAGACATTAGGTGTGTTCGACTTCATGCGGCGCTGCGCAGACCGATCGGCGGCTGACTTGAAGCAGTGCATTTTGGTTAGTACTTTTGTCCGACTTAAGCTGGCGCTGCAGGCACGTGACTGTGTCATATGGTTTTTAAGTACCGCGAGAGCGATTCGAGATCAGCCGCCTTACTTAGCCAGCGCAGTTCCCGAAGAGGAGCTGCACGGGCTGTAATGACGACACAGCTGTTTCACGATTGGTCGGATTCACCACATGACAACAATCACGTGTGTTCCGTGTGTATTTTTACGCCCTTAGTTCCACAAATGCTTACAAATCTGTATTTTTATTACAGTTAAAGCTCTTTTCATGTAGTCGCGATGTTATATTGTATCATCTTCATCAAAATAAAATGGATAAAAAACGTAGACCCCACTACATTGGTATTTAAATAATATATGCTTATGTTAAACTTTATTCTTGTAAAAACAGATGTTGTAATCCTCTTCAGTTCCACTCATGCTCACGGACATTCAAAACAGTATAATTCACTTTTTATGTAGTTTACATCTTACAAAACATGTTTATTGCGATAAAGCAAGCAAACAGCACGTGATCAGCCATGCCTGACGTATAATGCAGCAAACTACGGGAACCACAGCGCGTCCGACTTCACGTCTCCGTTTTCAGCTCCTCCCCGCCTGCACGCGGCTAATCTCGCCGATCGGTTACATCCAGCCACAGCCGATGTCGAACACACCTAATGCTGAATAAAGTCGTAATTCTTGCTATTTTTGGACCAAACTGTATTTTCGATGCATCAACACACTTTTACTGACCCACTGATGTCACATGGACTACTTTTATGATGTTTTTATTACCTTTCTGGACATGGAAACCGTACATAGATTTTCAATGGAGGAGACAGAAAGCTCTCGGACTAAATCTAATGTTAAAACATCTTAAACTGTGTTACGAAGATGAACGGAGGTCTTCCGAGTTTAGAACGACATAAGGGTAAGTCATTAATGACATTATTTTCCGTTTTGGGCGAACTATCCTTATTTAGTAGTCACGCTGTTCCCTTTGGGGGCGGAGGTGAAAACACAAGCTTATCCAGTATGTAAATAATAAAAACGCTAGAATCTCCGGAAAAACAAGCCTATTTTAACCACAAAATGTACGCTTTTAAATATACATAAACTGCTATCTCAAACATGGAGAGGCTTCTTCGTGATCTCAACTAACAGATTCTGCAATAAAACGAAAATCACAAATTTTGAAAAAAACAACTTTGTTTCTCATTTTCTTGAAACTTGTGCTGCCGACTTGTGTCCCTGGTTTCCGTGACGGGTCACATATAGAGAAAATATATGAGTTAATACCAGGTGTAAACAGGGCCTTGGAAACAGAGACATACAGTTACAAAAGGGATGCAGATGAAAAAAGGTCAGGCTGGGAAGAAAAAGTGGGACCAGGTGAAGAACTGATATTGTAGTGAAGCAGAAATGAGACCTTGTGAAAGAGGAAAGCCGGTGATGGCTTCTTTCTCTGAAAGCACTTGGTATGCAAGAAACTGAAGGGGCTGAGAAGCCAGGTTCTTCAGAGGTATTTTCTTGGAAGAGGGTAGGGTATAGTTTTATTCAAATACGGTCAAAAGAGTGCATGACAAGAACACGGAAATAGTGCACTCACACAAGGCATGAGTGTCTAGATCTCAACACCAGAAACCACAGGAGGTGTCACGATCCTGTTGCTGCACACTGAAAACGACTCACAGAGGTGATGGAAGAATGACAAATATTTTAGTGTAGGGATTTTATCCATTGAGATCTGAGTGGATTAGGTATTATGTAGGGCACAACATACCAAAATTAGAAAGACTTGATTGTATTTGTATAACTTCTGACCTTCTCTAGTTTATAACAAGAAATGGCACAAAAAAGCTATTCAGGCTTCAGGTGTAAGGGTGTGTGCACACCAAAGCTTTTAAACACATCTGAAAACACATGGATGACAGCAGGTTTTTTCAGCTGAGCACCAGCTTTCTTCAGCTGAACGCTTTGGTTGCTGTGATACTTCTGCTTTGTGTATCAGTCGTTGTATGATGCGCCGGTTTGTTGTAGTGATATTTGCCCAGCCCCTCCTCCACTATGATTGGATGGCCGTGTGAGAACTGACATTGACGAGCGGAGTTTTTCCACCAAAGTTGAAAATTTGTAACTCTCGGCACTGGAAAAAGCGCACCGGCTTTTAGCACGGTAAAACGCAGAGCTTCCGTTGGAAACAATTGAATACATACACCAGCCGCGGGTGTAAAAGCTTTGGTGTGCACGCCCCCTAAATTAACTATAAGTGTATGTACTTTTTAAATGTGTAGTACATGCTCTAGGATCAGTTAATACAGGTCAGTTAATACAGGTCATACATCCATGCGTGTTCAGCGGTTTGGTTAGTATGGTAGTAATTTTCAAATTAAAACATAATATGTACTCTCGTGTGAATAGCTGGTAAAGCATGTGTATGGCTGCTCAGCAGATACAGCAAATGTAATATCAGAGAAAAATATATTTTTAGCATTTGTGCTGTGTTGACGCATACAGCAATCTCAGGGCACTTGTACACTGCATGGATGTTTTGCTGGCACATAAAATGCTTTTATTTGGTTTGAGGGTCTCTGAAAAGACAGCAGGGAAATTGGTTGGCAATAAGTGAAGCCCCTCAGAAAAACATCAGCCTGTACGCTCTGATAAATTGGCTTGAGTTTTAGAGGAACACACCAAGAAACACAAGTAATGATGTTGAAGATGCAACAGTGGGGAATGGAGACTGTTTAGGATAAGAGAAGACACAAACATAGGCACACACTCAGACACACCCATGGACATAATGGAGAATTTTTTCACTGTAACAGGGGCGCATCAGGATTTAATCTCAGGGCACGCACAGGGTAATGCTGCCAAACCTCCACAAAGCACGTAAACTCATATATCAGAGGATGTGTTAGACTTTTTCCATTGTCCATCATTTTACAGACATGCCGTAAAAATATGTTGAAAATTTGTAATCAATATTATAACCCATCATTTTATATTTTGATAATAAGACAATTAATAGCTTTTGTTCTCAATCACATTTTTATTTTTAATCATTAATTTACAGGATAAGCATATAAGATAGAATATGCATTTACTTCTTTATAAAGAGAAAAGATAAACAGAGACCATGCAGCAGTCAGGAATGATTTTTTTCTGAAGGGACAGCGTCCACGTGTGGCAAAAAACTCAATATTACAATAAAACATTTGCAGATTAACATTATACAGAAAAGATATTTAGCTAATTTTTGTTGGGGGTCAGTAAGGGACCTAGATAATTGATGAGGGTTGAGAACCACTGCTCTAAATGCACACCTCAGCTGTGTCCGAAACCGCTCCCTATCAACTATATAGTGTACTATATGGGGTGTAGGACATTTTGTAGTGGTGTCCGAATTCTAAGTGAAAGACTTCATTCCCTACATTCGTTCCCTACCTTTACCCACAATCCTATCTGATTTTGAGTGTATATTCGATGTACACTTGTTAAAGCGCCGTTTCCCAGAATCCAACGTGATAGAGCGCGAAAGTCAATATGGCGGATGGCAACACACGAGGCGGCAACTTTTACAAATGTAAGTCTAATTTTTTATTAATTATTACATTTTTGTAAAGATATTTTGACACAACATTACACACATTTATTTGACACACAGTAGTTACTTTTCAGACACCAGTTATTGCAGGAACTATTAAATATGCAGTTGTATACAACAGATGATAAGTTGGCCGATTGTTGTTATATATGTTCAACGTGATCTTATGAGAATACGTGTGTATTTTTACGTTTCAGTATGGTTGTACAATACGTACATTTACTTACTTTTAAAACACACTTAAACGTACAATATCGACGTTTTGACAGGACTTATACGTAAATTGTTTACGCATTTACAGCTTTACAAACGTACAAATTTGTACATAAGTTATTCCTATTCATAAATATTAAAATCGCGGGCATTGGCGTTTCTCATAACAATGTTTTTAGTCATATTTTCTGACTTATTTAAGACAGTTTACCCACTTACCTAATGAAATGATTATGATATTCAGAGAATTTCACAATATTTAACATTTTAAAACTTTAAAATTAATAGCATTTCTGTATTTATATTTATTTTGTTTGCCATGACACACAAAAACGCGTTTTCTCCTACTGTCTTCTATGCAATACGTTATTACTACTAAGCAATAATTACAACATACATTCACAAAAGATGTTACTTTTATTCATTTGCTGTAATCCACATCTTTAATATGCATATGATAGCGAGGTACAGATCCAAATTCAACCCTTTATCCAGCGATTTTGATCCGAGTTCTCATCAGCAACCGTAGTCAGATCGCGCGTTCGTTAAAGTGAATACAAATATCCCGCCTCAAGAAGCTTTACGACACATTGCTTTACGGCAGTGATATCAAAAGCTCATTGGCTCTTTGAGTGCCACGTGACATATTTGCGTCATTTACATTTCCGTTGGTGTATGTTTGAAATGAAAAAAGCGCGCCGTTACAGAGGGAAGCCGGATCAACGCGGATCAAACTCTTGGATTAATAACTTTAATACTTCTCTTTACTTTACTTCATATACTCCAGAAAGGACCTTGGCTGCAGCACATCGTCATTTTAACTACTTTTGGTACTGATTTTAATATTCGCAATAAATAAGTTGTTGTGATTACACTTGTCTGTTTGTTATGATTTTTTAAACAGTAACGTTAAATGATTTTAATAAACTGTTTTGCGTAGGACTGTACCACCTTAAATTATCTTTGAATGCTATATTGTTACTAATATGTTCCTAAACATTATCTGTCCGTTATGTTGCATAATTTAAAAAGAATACATTACGTATTTAAACTTTTTGTATAAAAAGATTTTGGGTTTAGGGTAAGGTTTGGGGTAGGGTTAAGGTGGTAACATATCGCTAAAATGGTTAAAAAGAAAATATACAGCAATCTTTATGGAATGAAATATACGTAAATGTTTTACGTTTTTTAGCTGTCAAAACGTAATAATGTTACGTTTAAATGTTGTAAATACGTCTATATTGTACGTTTTAGCATCTTTTAAACATACAAAAAATACGTTTTTGGTTGTTTCAAGTTACGTGTAAATACTACGTATTAACAGTGAGACCAGGCTGATATGTTAGTGAACGTAACTTACAGTACTTTTACCTATGACTTAGAAAATTACCTATTGACAATTTTTTTGTTTGCCTTAGGGATGGATGAGGATGTTAGGCAGGATGGCAGTGAGTTTTATGAATATATATATATATATTTCTCATAAATTTATACAGTTGATGTTTTATTGATGTGTATTTATTAATATGTAAATCATTATGTTATTTGTACTTCAGAACAGTACTTAAGGAGATGGACCTGCAGGGTGTGGTAACCCCTGCCAGAGAGGGAAACTTAAAAAACATACAAGGCAAAAGATTTAAATACAGATTTGCTTTACATCCTTTGTGCAATCGAGAAATATATTTTTACTAATTCAGGAAGAGTACATCTGCACTGTAAAAAGTAATACCTAGATCTAACTTATAAAAAGTGAGGCAAGTGACTGCATGGGAAGTTTTAGGTTGAGTCAACTTTCAACCTTTTTTAAGTATATTGAACACACTAACATTACTTAATATGAATGCAATAAAATTGAGTTGAGTTAACTAATTGTGCTAGTATTACTCAGTTAGATAAGCCTTCTTTTCTTGGTACAGGTAGCGTATTTATGGTTAGTTGTTGTTTTTTATGCCGTCAGATGAGGGCTAGAAACGTTTATTCAAACAACACACCCACTCAGTTTGGTTTTGGGCAGCTGTAAAGCGCGACATACTTCAGTATGCAGTCTATGCACAAGCACCAGTCTTCTGAACAATGGTAACTACAAAACTCAAAGAAGAAACAGAAACTCTTCCAAATATCGAAGATAAATGAACATTAAACACTAACAAGTCTTTCTTTTTAGTTAAAAACAAAACAAAAAAAGTTTAAATTCAAATTTCACTCTCCAAATGCAGTCCCATGCAAAGCATGCTGGGAACTGCAAGTCCACTGCCTAGTTAGTTGTGTTTACTCAAATAATTCATGTAGTTTTAACACAAAATTAATAAGTTAATTTCTTTCTTACAAATTTAAATCAATTAAAGATAATAAAATTAAGTTGAATTTACTAAATAATGTGCTCATTTAGAATTAATCAATTTATTCCAATTTTTATTTTATTTTAACTCATATTTTGATTAAAAAAACAAGAATTACATTTTTTTTAATACAGTTTACTCAATTTATTTTTTTTAAATCTACTAAGGCACAGAAACACTTTGAACAAAGGGAAAAAAGGTGTTATCACTGATAAGATCCATATCGGGTATCATAAAACATTTTCAAAGTTCTCAAGTAGCTAACACAGATCTGACTAAATATAAGATTCACAGACAATTAGCCTATACATATTTTAATCCACAATACATCTATGTATTGCCACCATTTGGAAAACTCCACCATACAGAGATGGATTGTGGATTATGTATAGTTGCGTGTGAATGTTACATTTGGTCAGATCTGTGCTACCTTGAGATATCTCAAAATGTTTTGTGATACATTTTATTTTATTTGTCAAGTCCATGAATAAAATATTTGTTTTCCCTTGGCATCTGTTCACATGTTTTTGTGCTGATTGCCATTATTTTGCTTGTTAATGGTCGCAAATATCCCAGATGATCGTAAAAATTCATGTGACCAAAGCTGATGGATTTGTTTGGGTCTATAATTAAAATAAAATCTCCTTTTTAATTAAATTCTGTCATTAATTACCTTTGTTCATTTCAGAACACAAATTAAGATATTGTTGATAAAAACCAATGGCTTCGTGAGGCCTGCATTGACAGCAAGACAGTTAACACTAGGTCATTAATGAAAGAATTTTCATTTTTGGGTCAAATAACTCTTTAAATATTCACCTTAAATTACTTTACCCAGTCAGACCTTTTTTGATAAACTGTGTTAGGTTGTACTTCATTTGCTTATTTGTTTTTAGAAGTTAAGGAAGCCACCGACTGAGGTAGGGACTGAATCAAGGGAGTCTACTGCAGGAACATGGAAGTGGTTCAACCTCATGGATGAGGAAAAACTGCAGTAAGTTCTTCTGATTCAGTCCCTAAGGAGCCAGAGCAGCATGACCGGCGAGAGAGTGGGGAGGCAAGGCCAGCAAAAAGACAGACAGCAGATCCATTAATTCAATTTTTAGAAATAGAATCAGAAAAAACAGAAGAGAGAATGAGAAGAGAAGATATGCGGGAGGAGAGGCTTCTTGCAATTCTTGAAAAAATTATTGAAAAGATGTGAAATCTGAAACTTGTTATGGAGAAAATATTTAAATTGTAAAAATAAGTTAACTTATTATTAAGAAAATTGAACTTTTAATTATTTATACTAAGAATATAAACTGAAACAAATGTACAGTTTTAAGTACATGTTAACACATTAACATATGATATTAAAGTACAAGCAAGTATTTGAACTGTAAAACATGTTTTATGTTTTATATTAGCTATCATTTAAATTGAATTTGGAAGAAAATCCCAAGTACTGTAACGGGTGGTGCTTGAAGAAAGCGAATGAGAAATGAATCCATGTGCTAAAAGGTGTTTATTAAAGTAAATCCCCCAAAAGGGCCAGCAAACAAATCCAGAGGGTAAATCCACAATCAATATCCAAAAACAGGCAATAGGTCAGGGCAGGCAGAGTAGAATCACAAAATCCAAAACAGGCATGGGTCAAACACAGGCAGATACAGAAACAGGTAACAGATGAACAGATAACAGCCTAGGCTTACGTATGTATTAATCAGCAGGGAACTAGTATACAGGAAGTGGCTTAAATACAAAACAGACAGGAAGTGTGAAGCGTGACATGGGAAGATGAATTTCAAAATAAAAGCCGGAACAGAACAGGATGTCAAAATAAAAGTCCAAAACACAACATAAGACAGAACAAAACCTTACAAGTACTTAGTTTAGCTAAGATAACTACACTATTGTATTAACTACATACTAATGATATACTATTTCCATACGTCTTACTATAATATGTGAGTGATTGTGTATTTTAACGGATCTTACAAATAATCACAGTGGAATGGAATAAAATAATTTTCTATTAAGTTAGCACATAGAATCAGCAGATGGAGGCTTGATTCTAATGTGACAGCCATCAATGCTACCAGGAACTGAACTGAAGACAGGACTGCCAACCAGGTTTGCAAAGCCTGTGCTGATTTCCTGAAGCTCTTCTAAAGATGGGAAGTGGGTTACTTTGCGTTTAATATGGAGGAGTAGTTTTGAGACTTTGTGCACAATTATGTGAACAGTTGAAGGGGCATATCAAATGCTCTGCAAACAGCTCGTTAAGAAGTTCCACTTGCAAGCCAGAACAGAAAGACCAGAATTTCTAGATCCTGACCCCAGCCATGATCACGATCCTGTCGAAGGGTGTTAATAAGGTATGTCAGGGTTTGTCTGTTGAGACGAAAGTCTGGCCTCAGGTCACTTTGCCCATCCAGGTACAACCTGACGACAGGCACAGATTGGTTCAGCAGGCAGTATGGAGCTCGAGTACCAGACTGAAAGGGTAAATATACTAAAATGGGCAATAATGAAACTTGTAAACATAATAGGATGCACTAATCACATATTGATGAATGGTGTTCTATAAAAGATGGCATATATATTGAAACATAACTACATTAGGGCTGTCAAAATTGCTCAAAAATGACGTTCGAATATTCTCCCTAAAAAACCCACGAATATTCGAACTATTCGAATATCTGGTTGCCCATTTTTTCAACGACGTTAACAACGTTTAACGACGCATTACGTCAATAACAGGACAAATTAATATAAAGAGACATAACTACTTCTATAGGTGGTCTATTTAAGTTTAAACATATTTGACAACGTATATTACATACACAAAACAAGTAAATCAAGAGACATCAAAGTGATATGGTACCTCGGTTACATTGCTTGACAAAACTCCCTGAAGCCTGCTCCATCCACGACACTGATCGGTCTCATGTCCTTACAAATGAACAAAATTAATTTCTCCGTTATGACCTCTTGTCGTGTTGCAGACAAATAGCTTGTGGTGGGCGATGCAAAGTAAGTGTTAAGACGTGACTGTTTAGCTGGAGTTCCACACATTGTGGTCTCGTACACACTGCAAACTTTCAGGAGTGACAACCGCATTTAAATTTGAAAATGTGTTGATTGACACGGAGATAACCATAGCAACGGTCTGCCGTCTCACGTGCTTATCATTCACAGCTTTGATGAAAATAATTTAAAAGCATTATGTTTTGCAATAAACCTCCGTCGTGTCGTTGTGTATTGTACGCATTTGTGAGGCTGCGCGCGGTCTTGCAGTGTTGCCAGGTCCTCGTCTTTTTTGTACTCACATACCATTTTAGCGCTTAACCGTTTATGGCTTTTGGCTCATGAAGCGATCAAGTTTTAGGTGTTGTTAAAATGTGAAGGTGCCAGTCCCAATATTTTGATCTTTGAGGTAAAACATTTGGATTTATTTAGCTTTATTATTGGATTTTTCTTGTTCGCTGTTTTTTTAGTGCAAGATCTGGCAACACTGAGCAGCAAACGCTTGTGCCTCTGTCGTTCTCTGTACCGCACATACAGAATACTTTTCCCCCTTGTAATAAGTTATTTCTTCAGAAGAGAGACCTGTCATGTCCATGATGCACGTTTAAACACTTTATTAACTACTAGTTGTTCAGTTTGGTTATGTAGGCTACACACTATGCAAAGTTTCTGTAAATGCGGTTGTCAGTGCAGTTTGCGGGAGTTAATGCGGTTGTAGAATGCGATTGTCAGTCCCATAAATTACTGAAGTGTGTGTGTACAGAACAGGATTAAGCATTAAAAGTTGAAGTGACAAACGAATTAATATGCAGTGTGTACAAGATGCCATGCTCATTTGGGTGCACATTTTCCAGATGTGACATCATGTTGCTAGTGGTCGAATGGTATGCTAACAACTTTATCTCGTGGCTCAACAATTTTACCTCCTAACGACCAAAATCCAAAGTGCTTCCAGACATAGCTTTTTAGATTTTTGGGGGTTAAAATCGCTTTCTCTGCTGCGGTCAACTTTCTGCCATCTTCCATGCAAGACTCATCAACTTTTAACAGTGACAGACAGTGTGACTACTGTGACCTGTCCCTGAACCAGGCGCACAAGTGTGCCCACTCACAAAGCAGACAGCTACGCCTCTACTACCGCGGGCTTTAAAAAAATAATAATAATTTATTCTAATATTAATTTTCATATTCGAAATTCTTTTTTTTAACTATTCGAATATATATTCAAATTTAGAATATTCGTTGACAGTCCTAAACTACATACAGCAGAAAAAAATTCTCACAGTTCTTATAAGACACAATGATTACTGAATTGGTAAACATTTGTTTCTTAGAGGATTTGGAAGGATCATCTGAAGTTATGTGTACTGTAGTAGGCTATGTACTGTACTACTATCTTCTTATCGATAAGTGGCGTCTTCGAGCTAACAAAGCACGCCTTTTAGCTGTTGCTCTTCTTGATAAATTACGTTTTCTTCTCCTCACGGAAAAAGTTTTATCAAGACGGAGTACATTTCTCGTTTACTTTGAGACTCAGCTGTACACTGACTGGAAACCCCGCGAAAATGTTTAAATAACCTAACGTATGCTAATACATTTGTGTAGGTTTTTGTTGACAAAAAATATATTTTTAATATATTTATATTGTATTTATACACTGTTATATTTAATATTTAATAAACAAATGTGACTGTCGTGTTTTCTTTATTTTTTATATAAATAAAAAAATTAAACAAAAAAGACAAGCAGCTGTTTTGTTACTATATAATGCAATAAACATGACAAATGAACATCAACACAAAATTTATCAAGCTAAACATGACGGCCATGGGAAAAGTTAATGACGAAATTGTCCGCGCTCGCTGGCGCATGCTAATAACATCAGCGTCCGAATTCGCTCACTCATTTCGTTCACTTTTTGCTGATATAGGGCACTCAACTGCCACGCACTATATAGGGAATAGTGAACGAGGGAGTGGTTTTGGACACAGCTCTTAATTTATTTCTGATTCTCTCTAGCATAATAAAAAGTGAGGAACAATACACCTAATTAAAACAGACTCTATGATCACCACCCTATATCAACTACTGTATCACTTGTTAGTTATAATCTGCATCATTAGTGATCCTTATAGGTGCCCGCCAAAGCACATTCTATTAATATAGCTTGAGTGACCGGATGGAATTCAAGCGTAGTTCAGGCAGAGCACTGATCGCTAACTACTCCAGCTGACGCTCAGCTGCTTAATCACTCTCACCTGCTTTAATCAACAGTATTTAAGCAGTCAATCAGACGCTCTGTAGCTACTCTGTCGCACAGACAATTTCACAGAGTCTGTCGCACAGACAATTTTACAGAGTCTGTCGCACAGACATTTGCATAGCAGATTGTAGACTGAGCAGTACTCATGCGATTGATATAATTTTATTCCTTACCCTTTCCGGCGTTACCATGGCTTGCTCGGATTCGGAAGATGTTGCAATAGGCTACTCTCTGTGGAAGTGCCGGAAGACATCCATTCCGTACAGGTATTAAGATAATTTGTGCGTATATCTCCTGTCAAGCCCAAAGAACTTATGTTTCCGTGATCTTTGAACGCGCTTTTCAGTGCGTGAGCTTTGAGTTTGTGCACGTATGCGCACTGGAAAAAGTTCACTTTAGTATCTTTGTCGCTCAAATAGTTTAAAATCGCTATGTCACTGTAAACAATAACTTTCTTATCAACAGTATAGCAGGATGTTCTATTAACAGCATTTCATGCAATATTTAGCAGTTTTACCATATTTACATTTACGTATTTACAGCAGTAGGTCAGTAATGTTAGACCAATGTGACTACAAGCAAGGAGTATGTCCGTCATTCGTTCCAATTCATTTCGATATAAAATCGTTCAGGTCACCTTGCAGTGTCAGTGTATATATGTTGTTTTAATTGATTGCCTCAAAATTCGACAGTTATAGTTTACAGCATTTCGTGTCTTATACTTGATTTAACGTCCCGAAGGCAGTCGCTCTACGCATCTTCAACAAGCATGTAAAGCATAAGAAACCAGTGTTGCCAACTATTTTCAATGGAAAGTAGCTAAAGCTTGCTTGGAAAGTTGCTAAATGTCGCTAGATTACGTCATTGCGTCATTTGCATAACAGTGACGTCATCACGTCACATTTGCATTTTACTACACTGGCTTACTACATTATTTCACGTTTCTCTTTCTCTCTGAACTGTCAAAAATGTTATTTTAAGACACATGAATGCTTGGAAATGTTTTCTCGTTTGTTTATCTGCTTATGTTCTCATAAAACGAAATGTGTGTATGTTCATGTTTATATGGCCAAACAGTCCAGTTTCAAACATACACTGATAAATGATGGGAAACGTTGTTTTGTAGGTAAATAGCCCATTAACGCGTCAGCTTCGTACAGTTTGTCTGTTCTAAATGCGCTGCTGCTCAGCTCCCTCAAGGACATTTATTTTATGTACAGTGATTCATTTTATTCAAAGACCATTTTATATTTATATCTCGCCATTAATGTAAGCTATCGCGGGATCCGCCTGCTCCGGCTTCCCGCATTGCACGATTATGCCGTCTGGACGCGGATAGATAACCACTTCTCCTGCCCTGATTGCAACTGGGAGAGAGATTCTGCTCTGCTGCGCAAGGACTAGACCGCCTGTGAATGCTTTGGGTCGGGGGTGGAGGCCACAGAAGCAGCGGTAGCTGCTCATTGAGAAGAGTGAATGTCACGTTAAAAGTCTCCAACAATGCCAAGATGTAAGAAACATCTTGCACGCGTTATCTTGTGTTGGGGGTTCGTTAATTAATGATTAACTAATGTCAACCTCAGCTGTCCTTCATTTTATTTCTCTCCTCTGAACCTGCCTGTTCCAAATCTGATGAATATCAGGGAACCGCGTTCCCTTTTGAGGTATGCTACCCAACATTCCAGGAGCCGCATACTCCGAGACAAGCAGTCTCTAGAAGTTATGCACTCAACTACGTTGTTGTGTTTGGGGGATATATGCAAAGGATGCATCTTAAAGGTGCAGTATGACAACCGAGCCCCTTGATTCCTCAGCCTTTGGCCAAATTCAGATATTTGTTATAATATATAAATATATTATATAATTTGGTATTCTTAAGTGATCCTGACTGAAATATAGCTTGAGTGACCGGATGGAATTCAAGCGTAGTTCAGGCAGAGCACTGATCGCTAACTACTCCAGCTGACGCTCAGCTGCTTAATCACTCTCACCTGCTTTAATCAACAGTATTTAAGCAGTCAATCAGACGCTCTGTAGCTACTCTGTCGCACAGACAATTTCACCCACCACCTCCCCTTCACCTCCAATATCTCAGTTTCACAACCATTGCACCCCTTTTTAATTATTTTATTTGTAGCATACTAAAATGTTGGTTATGACAGGCTGGGGGATATATGCAAAGGATGCATCTTAAAGGTGCAGTATGACAACCGAGCCCCTTGATTCCTCAGCCTTTGGCCAAATTCAGATATTTGTTATAATATATAAATATATTATATAATTTGGTATTCTTAAGTGATCCTGACTGAAATAGTGTTAATTGTAATATTTATATATTACATTTTTTTTAAATTAGCATGGCTTGGTTTAGGTGTGTTAACATTTTAAACAATTTTAAACATATCAACAAGTAAAATCAAATAAAATAAACAAGTAAAACAAAAAGTTTTGAGTAGACTATTTCAAAAAGTAGCCCTCTAGATTGTTTTATCCATTGTGGTAGCCCTTGTTCACAAAAATGTTGGAGACCCCTGGTTTAGATATTAACATTAGACCAAAACTAGTTAGCAGATTTGTAAATTGTGTTTATATATATAAGTGTTTAAACAGTACAGACTTAAAGGATACAATTGAAATTGAGTTGGGTAATTCTCACGAAACCATTAAAACACCACGGCACTTATGATTTTAAATATAAAATGTATAATATAGTAATATTAAAAAGCATCAGAATTAACCAAATACTGTGTTCTACCTTGCACAATGTGTGATTTCAACATAATAATTTATAATTTTTCAATTTTATCTCATTTACTGCTGAAATTCTCATTACTGCAATGCGTCCAGCTGTGTTTGAACATGCGTTGAGTTGTAATTTAAACAAATCAACACAAAACTAATTAGAAAAAAAAATAAATGTATGTTTTGCTAGGCTACTTTAATTGACAGAAAAATAATTTACTGAATATTCATGCATAATAAAAATGAAAAAAATTAGGAAAATTATGTGTCCATGCCTAATGTTCTCATCCTCCGCAACACTTTTTGAGAACAGTTTAAGCACACATACAGAATTTTAATAAAGTCTGATTTTGAGTGACCAAGCACATGGACCAGTTACTTCAAGACGGCTACCACACTGAAAAAAATTTGGAGTACAATTTACTTGAAAAAAGTTAGGAAAGTTTTTTCACTTAGAAAATGTGAGTAATTTCAATAGAATTCCCAAGTAAAAACTAAACACAAGGAACGGTAGCTTTAATTAGAAAATCTCAAGTAAAGTTTACTTGGAATTTTCCAGTAAATTGTATTGACTGTTTGTTTATATATTTTACTTAAGTAATGCTTATAAATTAATTTTTTTACACAATGATCCTAGTTATTTTATTTAAAATTTTGAGTAACCTTTACTTTAAATATATTTTAACATTACTTGATGTTCTTTATGTATTTAAATGGTGTTCAATAAAATAACTCTGACATACATTTTACTTGAATACTTTTATTTCTATAAGATTCCTTAAAGATGGGAACATGAAATACAGTTCATTAAAATGCATAAACATTTAAACATATTAACATTACAACAATCCCAGTTGCAGATATCAAAAACAAAAGTGCAAATAGTCAAACTAGTAGCTGCCTTTCATTAGCTTATTTTAATTTCAATTACATTAAATTAAGGGAACAAAGACATCAAATAAAATAATAAAACTTTATGGTCTCCAGCAGAATAGCATTACTTAAAATGTATAAGAATGGCTATGTTAATAAGTACTGTAGTTGAAGTTGTTTTGTGAATAACCTTTCTTGCAAAAAAACACAACAAACAACAACAACAACAAAAACAGTACAATAAGTGCAAGTAGTGCCCAACTAGCAGATTACATAGAAGCTTTCTATGCACAGTTAACCTTTGGAGAAATTTTTTTTGGGGGGATAGCTTAAGTTTAGGGAGTTAATGCAGCCTGTGAGTGACAGACATGCATTTGTGAGATTCTTACATCCCAGCAGCACCTCAGTTCCCTCAATTACAATGATGACATCAGACATACTGGCATCTTCTTCCACAGATCTGCTCAGTTTCATGACATGACTGGAGAAGGTATCCTTAATAAGTCTCTGCTGATATCCTGTAAAATATACAAATAATTGCAAAGTGGTTAAAATACTGTACAGTATTCAGCAATAACTGTATGATGTTAATTTATACTTTTACATTGAACACAACAATGAGACTTATATGCAATTATATCAGTAGAAAGAAACATTTAGTGATGCTAATAAAGATAACACTATACATTTAAAGTCAGGAGGGTGTAAACCTCTGGAAATTATAATTAGTGTAAATTGTTATGTCTTTTGGGAAACATTAACAATGGTTTCTAAAGACAATATTTACATGAAAGATAAGAAATATAAACAAAATAACAATTTACACTGGTAATCCTGTCCAAAAGTGTGGTTTACACTGGTAAACACCTGACATTTAAATGTATGGTGCTGCGTTCTTGACCATCACTGAGTGTTCTTTAAGTTTTGTAACAATGGTGTATTAGCTTTTAAATTTTCCTCAGTATGAAAAAATGGATCTCAGCATCATCGTCAGTGCTTGACAAGGTTCAAATATGCAAAAAAATTCAGCAAAAAGAAAGATTATGGAAGATTTCCTTGTAGACGTTTTAATGGTTCAGGAATAAAAAGAACAAGTAACACAAATAGAGTATATCAGTCAAACCACTACTGTCTACATCCAAAATAAAAGAAAAATAGAAATGGATGTAGCTGTGTATGTAGCCAGCTAACTGCTAGCTGCTTCAATAATTGTATTTCCATATCTGGACCCCGCCTCCCAGTAAGACATTAGATGATCCAAGACTTGTGCAATGATGACACCAGGCCATGCAAGGACTTTAAACAAAGTCAGCACTAGACTATGAATTGATTATTTCTTTTTCTTTGATTTGTTTCAATTTATTGATCATTCAACATTGTGTTTTTGTAAAGCTGCCTTACAACATTGTACACTGTGAAAAGTACTATACAAAAAATTAGAATTTAATTTAACTGTACTACCTGGTGGTCTTCAGTGAGCTCCTCAGCTGATTCTCCCAGGAAAGATAGGAGGCAGTGAATCACAACGTCTCACCTATCTTCAACGCTTTCTTCTTGCTGTTAAAAACAGAAGGAAAATGCAGTGAACAATAAATGTGTATACATCTACATATAACATATTTACAGAGTCAGGAAGCAGCATATCATCACACAAGTAATTCACAATTGTAAAAAAAACACATTTACATTTTACCTGGCTGAGTGAATCCAGCAAATGTTTAATTCTTATGCCAGCAACCCCACCCCTCATCTCAAACAAAGTCAGGAGTTTTGGGGTATAGAAGTTAAGGTTTTACAAGAATGTACGCTCCAAGGAAATTGTGGTGATTCTTCTGAATTCATTTTTTATCTAAAACAAAGAAAATAAAATGTAACACAATCAAGTGATGATTAGAGTTGGATGCACTTAAGAGTATTAATAGCTGTACAGTAGTCTTTGGTTTGACTGAAAGCTACATTTTTTACATAACCACCTTATGCTTTGGCACCAGGGCCGGAGTGGGACTCATTTTCAGCCCTGGAGTTTCATGCCTTAGACCGGCCCACTTTAGTTCACGACTGATTATTAAAATAATATCTTTAAACCCTCAGTAGTATAAGTCTGCAGTAGTGCACTGTTCTCTGCAGCTTTGCAATTCACTGTATTTTTCAAATACAGTCGTGGCCAAAAATATTAGCCCCCTTGGTAAATATGATCAAATAAGGCTGTGAAAATTCATCTGCATTGTTAATCCTTTTGATTTTTCATTAAAAAATTCACAAAAATGTATTCTTTTATTTGATAATAAGAATTTAGAAGGGGGGGAAATATGATTATGAAATAAATGTTTTTCTCTAATACACGTTGTCCAAAATTATTAGCACCCTTTTATTCAATACTTTTTAAAACCTCCATTTGCCAGTTTAAAAGGTCTAAATTTTCTCCTATAATGCCTGATGAGGTAAGAAATCACCTAACAAGAGATCAGAGACCATTCCTTCATCCAGAATCACTCCAGACCGTTTAGATTCCCAGCAACATGTTGGTGCTTCTCCTCTTCAGTTCACTCCTCTCATTTTCTGTGGGGTTCAGGTCAGAAGAGTGGAATGGCTTTAGCAGAAGCTTGGTTTTGAGCTCAGTGACCCATTTTTGTGTTGTTTTTGAGGTTTGTGTTTTGGTTATTGTATAGTTAGAGGATCCAAACATGGCCCATTATAAGAATTCTAACAGAGTCAGTCACTTACTGATTTTTTATCTGTTGGTTTTTGATAGAATCCATGATGCCATGTATTTTAACAAGATGTCCAGAACCTCCAGCAGAAATATAGGCCCACAACATCAAAAACACAGCAGTATATTTCATTGTACACATGGGGTACTTTTTTTCTCTGTGTTTACCAAACCCATCTTGAGTGTTTGCTGCTAAAAGCTCATTTTTTAGTTTCATCTGACCATAGAAGCCATTCCCATTTAAACTTTCAGTCATGGCTGATAACTGAATATGGTTTAGTTTGTTTTTGAATGAGCTAGGAGAATTTTTCTTGTAACCCTCCCAAACAACATGTGTTGATGTAGGTTCTGTTTGACAAATTTTTAAAAGGTTTTCTGAACCAGAGGCTCAACAATTTTCTGCAATTCTTCAGCTGTGACCCTAAGAGAGTCTTTAGCTACTCAAACTCTCCTTCTCACCGCACATTAGGACCATATAGGCACAGGTCCTCTTTCAGGCAGTTTTGTAACATTTTCTGATGGTTGGAAATTCTTAATTATTGCCCTGATGATGGAAATGGTCATTTTCACTGCTCTAGCTTTTTTCTTAAAGCCACTTCACCAATTTGTGAAGATCAATTATCTTTTGCTGCACATCAGAAATATATTCTTTGGTTTTTCTCATTGTGATGGATGATTGAGGGAAATTAGGCTTTTTTTCCCCTCCTCTTTATATTTTTGTTAAACAGAAGCCAGAGCTGAATGATTTTGTGTTTACAATCATGCTGGAGTTCTGAAAATTGTGAAAATGAATGGGAATATACTTCAGAGATATTTTACCAATAAGAATTTCTAGGGGTGCTAATAATTGTGTCCAACGGGTATTTGAGAGGGACATTGATTTCATAATGATATTTCACCTCCGTTTTAAATTCTTGGTGTCCAATGAAGGGATACATTTTTTGTGAATTTTTTAAATAAAAAATCAAAAGGATTAACAATGCAGATGAATTTTTTACAGCCTTATTTGATCATATTTACCAAGGGTGCTAATATTTTTGGCCACGACTGTATATAATTTCATATTCCGTGCAAATGCAATTATAATTTTTGCCATAATCATGCAGCCCTGCCATAAGACCATAATATTACTAAAGTAAACTTATTCAAAACTATAGGAAACAAATGTGTTTGTGTTTTCCTCTATATTTATATTTCTAAAAAATGGTGAGTCTTGAGATTAACTGTTGGGTTGATAACGTTTGGAAACCTCTGATATACAATACACAAGCAAGATTTATCAAGTATGCATTGGAAACAAATGGAAAAAAGTCTTTTAGTACTTAGATCATGTCTATTGCTAAATAACGTAGGCTAAGGTAGGCCTACATTGTGTTAAAAAAAGAAAACATCATGGATATACTTTTGAAACTACTTTTTTTAAATAAACTAATGCGTTTTGCATCAAATAGATTTTTGTTCCTCTTGCAATAAACGATGAATAATGACTATTCATAGAGAATTCATCTATGACTTGGATAAAAAATATGTTTTGTAAATTATTTTCCTTTTAGAGGCCAGCCTGTTTGTATTAAGACGCGCTCAAGTTTATTTAAAATATAATAGACGCGCGGCCGGCAAGCGCACTCAAAAGACGCGCTCAAGTTTATTTAAAATATAATAGACGCGCGGGCGGCAAGCGCACTCAAAAGACGCGCTCAAGTTTATTTAAAATATAGACGCGCGGCCGGCAAGCGCACTCAAAAGACGCGCTCAAGTTTATTTTAAATATAGACTCGCGGCCGGCAAGCGCACTCAATATAGACACGTCTTAAACAAAACTCGTGTTCAAATAAGCGCTTTGAAAACCAGAAGACAGCGGCACGTCCTGCGTTTCCCATGCGTTTTAGATATCAATGAACCCTAATGCAAGAATTCTTCCAATAAGTGGTTGGGACTCGGGACACAATCAACTTGTGCGTAAAGCGGCAGGGACATCTCTCACCCGCAAATACGCTTCATCCCGGTGGCATGACAACACCGGCCCTCGTGGCCAAAAAAAACAGACCGGCCCACCGGGAATCCTCCCGGTTCTCCCTATGGCCAATCCGGGCCTGGGTATACAGGTAGGTATACTAGGCTCTTAGCTCTTAGGCGTACAGGGAGGCATACAGGTACACTGGGCTTTCAGCTTTAGAGCATACAGGAGATATACATGTGAATACACTGGGCTCTTGTCTCTGGCCGTACAGGAGGTATACAGGTAAGTACACTGGGCTTTTACCTTTCGGGCATACAGGAGAGGTATACAGGTGAGTACACTGGGCTTTTAGCTTTTGAGCATACAGGGGAGGTATACAGGTGAGAACACTAGGCTTTTAGCTTTTGGGCGTACAGGAGGTATACAGGTGAGTACACTGGGCTTTTGGGCGTACAGGAGATGTATACAGGTGAGTACACTGGGCTTTCACCTTTCAGGCGTACAGAAGAGGTATACAGGCATGTTCGACTTACAGGCAGACGAGTGGGTGAATACACAGGACTTTAGCCCTTCGATGCTCAAGTGACTGGAGGAGACGTGCGGGCAAAACAATAAGGCTCCTAGCTTTCCACTCACAGGTAGACTTACGGCGAGTACTCAGGGCTTTGGCTTTTCAACGTACAGCAGAGCAGTCAACCGACGATACAGAGCTTTAGATCTTCAACCTGCAGGCTGGTGGCAGAGGACACACAAGTGCATAAACTGGTATAAGCTCCCATGGACATACAGTGAGAGATAGGGCACCTTAACTTTACACATGCAGAAAAGGCAGGTAGGAACACAGGACTGTGGTTCTTCAGCTTTTAAGCAAGCACACATACCAGAGACGGGTAGCAATGGAAAGAGGCACAGCGGTGTGTAGGTCAAGATGGAGGTTCTTACTGTTCAGCCCACTGGTGGATGGAGGCCAACCGCTTCAAATCTCCTTCTCTTCCAACAGCGGTGTGTTAGAGCATAAACTGGCATCTGACAAAGACAGCCAGTGCACTTCCCAACAGCAACAGGTAAATACAAACACTCCCTTTCTTGACCCCAGGCACAGTAATTCGAAGTCGGCCCTTACTTTCACGGCCACAGCGCCACCACCAAAAGGTAAGGAAGGTTGGACGGGCCCCCAGTCATGTACATATAAGAAACGGCTGTCCAACACCAACACTTGGCTCTTCTCGGGCAGGGCTCTTTCCTCTGCCTAGAATACGATCACTGACGGACACTGACAAAGCACAGCACTACAATTTTCCTGGTGCACACACTTCAAAGGAATCACCCACCACACTCCACACACTCACGGTGATATAGGGTCAGTAACACGTTTCCGGCCCGGGCTCGGATTCCTGAGTAATCGCGCGGCTTGGGCAGAGAACAAGCACATGAGAGTGTCGAGGCCACGATCCGTTCCTTCATGACACATAACAGAATCATGAACAGAACCACATGAACAAATGGTTTAGCACTTATCTCTTCTTTGTTCTCAGCCCCAATCTCCGTCTTCCTTTCAGCACAGCCTGTAAGTCTTCTCTAAAACCCAATCGTCGATCGCCACATTTGCCTTACTCGCTTGATCCGTATCTCTCCTGATTTCTTTGCCCGGAGTCGACCGGAACCGGCCAGGTGTTACTTTTTCTTGCTTGTAAACATCATTGCATATGTTGCACAGCTGTCTGACTGCGCGATATCCTCCGTATTTGAGAGCTTCTGCGGCAATGGGGTAGTCGCAACCTGGTGATTTGCCATTTTTGAGTTCGTCTACGGCTATTTTGACTTCCTCGAACGTGAATGGGCCTATATCAATCTCTAAGCCTCTGGTAGCTGGTATGAAAAACTGGTATGATGTTTCTGATTCTCAACCTGTGGATGTTTTTCATCGCTAAAAGGGAGTTTGGGAACTTATAGCAGAGCAAGGATGACAACATGTAGCTAATCTTTTACATTATAGCGATGATGCTGTAGTGACGATTCTCTCAGACCAATCAGTGATCTACTGTGTTTTCACGTCACGTTTGGTATCATCTCGGGTCGCTTTGAACCCCAAACGAGGTGGTACGAAAAAAAGTATTGGGTACTACGTATGGCACCCAATGGAAAAGCTCCCAAAAGTAAGCTGACCCGACCCAAACTAAACCAAACCGTGGGGTACTATGCAATGGAAAAGTGCCATTAGTTTGTACATCTTGTTCTTCACTTAGCACGCTGAAGTGGTTTTTGATTGTGATCGCATATTTGTTTTGTAGCTTGTTATTTTCTCTTTTAGCTTCCTCCAGTCGTATTTTGGCCTCTTATACTTATTTTCGACTGGTGCGCGTAGACTGACTCTTATTTGGGGGTTGACTATGCGGTGATCTGAGCCAACATTTACTGTGTTATATGCTCGAATGTTCTTCACTGAGTTTGCACATTTTCCGCTTATATCAAGTTGTGCTTGATTTTTGTCATTGTTTTCCTTTCTGTTAATGTTGGGTTGCCACGTCCAGATTCTAGACTTCTTGTGTGGGAATCTGAACTGTGCAGATCTTGTGTTTGTTGTCTCGCAGAACTCTACAAGTCTACTGCCGTTGTCGTTTGTCTTCTCATGTAGGGCATGTTTGCCTACTGCTCTTGGGTTCAATATGCTGCTGTTGAGGCCGATTCTTCCATTAAAGTCACCGGCATGTTGTGTGATGGTACTTATTGTGCACACTTTAACAACTTGGCATAGAACTCGTCTTTCTCTGCTTTTGGCTTTTCTTTGGTTGGTGCATATACAACAATGACACTTGTTAATGGACTGCCAGTAAAATTCGGTTTCATTATTCGGTCTGAAACTTTTGTTGTTCACGTCATAGTTTTGGCTACCTCGCTGTTTGTAAGAAGGCCGATTCCTCCGACATGATTTCCCTGTTGGTTGTATTTTTGTTGTCCTGTGTCATCGCTGCGTTGTCGAGTGTTTACACCGTCATGAGCTAATTAATCGCACAGCGACGCGATGAAGACGGTTTGTTGCCCAAAATGGGTACTTCTTTTGTGACTTTTGAAGAAGTTTGTTTAAGCCATGCGGGTTACTAGCCCTGCCCAGCCGATCACATTTTTACGTCATGCGAGAGATTTCATCCTTTGCTTTTCTTCTCAGCATGGGCGGTGAGGTCGCGACACTCTACTGTCATCTGACACACCTCTAGTGAAACTTACCTCTAGTATCCTGTGTATGTCATACTATCCAATTGGTGCCCCGTGTGAAAATCACCGCTGTACATTCATTTTTGCCTGTGTTAAAATTACAAAACAATTCCACAAAACAAAAGTGTTTTGTGACCATTAATACATCTCTTATCTCTTTGTCATGCTACATTGAGCCAGTGCCTTTACAGCTAATCATACTGAAGCAATCATAATGTAAATACCGGTTTAATGTAAATACCAATAAATGATTCACCAGTCTAATCGTAAAGTACCTTGTAGTGTTTCTACCATGTAGATAATTACAGTGAAGTGTAATTATGTTTTCATGTATTCTACATCCAACGTGGGAGCCATTACATATGGTGCTTAAGCCTCTTGCTTCAAATGAGTGCTGCTTATTATCCCCTGTTATTGTGTAATTGCATTCCTACCAAACACCTGCAGTCTCTGCCACAATGAGCTACCGCCATGGCCTTAAAATAATGACTGCCGGAACATTTTAAATTTAGAATGTATAATTTACTGTAATGAAAGGATTTGCTTTAATGTTTTCTTTTAATTAACCAAATCAATACAAATGATCTGTTCATTTGACTCATTACAAATAATGCATATTTAAGGTTTCCAAGCATGACAATTGCTGGAACCCTATTGTATTTGTATTGGGGTTAATCCCCAAAGGTTAGTTGTCGTATTATTCTTCCACTCTAGTCAATGGCAGCCCATAGAATGGTACATAGTAAAGTTATAAAACAGGTGTAGTGTTTTGTGGGACCAAATACTATATCATGCCATCTGCATCTTATCTCTGGTCTGGCTAGCGTGTAAACTGAACTCTGTAACATATACCTCATTGAAAATAATAAAAGTTTTGGTTTTCTGAAGATGAGTGAAGACGGCAATCATGGATCACCATTACAGTATGTGAATGAAGGTTTGTCATCCGATCTATGTAGTTTTTGATACACTTTAGCTATGATTTGAGCTAAGGTGTTGTTTATTTAGCTTGTTGTCATCATAAACTACTCTAAAAGGACTTTGTTGTTATTGATTCTTAGCAGAGTTTACCGGAAGTTACGCATGTTCCACGAAAGCTGTTTGTTTATGTTGTTACTGCTGAAACCTATACGTGGCGTGCCTTTATCACCTTATTTATTTTGTTTTTTTTACTTAGTAACAGTTATGATTTAAAATGTAGCGAAGTACAATACTTTAAACAAAACATACTTAGTAAACGTTGTAACTGTTATACTGTTACTTCAGTTCCAGTATCTAATTTGGATCTATGCTTAAACCGGGCACGGGGGGCCCTCTGAGTATGGAGTTGCATGATAGCCTAAAAGGGCAAGAGAAAAAGCATAGGAAAGGAAGTGATGTGTGCTGCTTCTAAAAACCGCCTACTACCATACTGTATAGTAGGTGAAAAGCAGTAGGCGAGTAGTATGTCTGAATTCATAGTTTACCAAAAACAGTAGGCGACAAGTACCCGGATGACCTACTACTTCTGGTTAGATTTTGAAGTTGCGCATACGACGGACACTTCACTATCCCATAATGCCCTGGGAGAGTAGTTATCCAATCAAGAAGAAGAGGCTCGTCATATTAAGAAATTTCGGAAAGTGACGATGTGGCTGTATTCACGCTGGTATGACATGACGACAATGTATCCCTGCTGTAAAAAACAGCATCAAACCGGCATGGACCAGCATGGGAATTATGGTTTATGGTTTAAATTTGGTGCTGGTTTAGCTGGTGCTAACGCTGGTGCTGATTTAGCTGGTGTTCACTAGCAAACCAGCACCAAAACACAACATATGCTGGTCTTGCTGGTATGCTGTTTTTTTCAGCAGGGATGTCAAGTGATGTATCATCATGGTGGATTTAGTACGTCCTAATCTCATTCATACTACCAGGATTCATACTATACAGAACCTACTGTTTTAACGGTCAGTAAGTAGGTACTTCATCTCATTCAGTACGTACTGTCACAGTATGCGGTTTCGGATGCAGCCGTGGTTTCAGCATGGAGAAACTTTCTCATCTGTGTTTGTACCCTGTTTTGAGGAACTTGTTGTTCTTATACTCAGGTGTAAGTATCTGTATTGAATAGGGCTGTCAAAATAAACGCGTTAATAACGCGTTAACGCAAATTCATTTTAACGGCACTAATTTTATTAACGCGCGATTAACGCAACACGCAATTTCTGTTTGACCCACAGCTGGATGAATTGAGACGCAGCAAGTGACCAGCGCAGTCTAGATGAGTCGGAGCTTTTCATAAAAATAAGAACATTAAGCTCTCGTCTAGCGAATCCAATGCTCTAAATCAGGGGTCTCAAACTCAAACTGGCTTGGGGCCATTTTTAAGACAGACAGTTCATCGGGGGGCCGCAGAGCTATTTTAACATTCAAAAAAGTACAATGTTTCTGTAAATGTCATGTTTAATTTCTATTATTTAATGTATAATAAATAATACTTGAAAATATATAAGCAATGGTTTTATCTTTTTAATATACATTATTTTATAAAAGTAGCCTAAGTAAATCTTTTCTTAATCTTATCTTAACAAAGACCTATTAAAACCTTGCACTAAACTAACATATTTTATTCCTGCATACATTTATAAACTATTATAAAAATTACCACCAGTAAGTGTTTCTGTTTTGATTTATTTTGGATTGTTTTCAGTCATAGTATTGACTTCATTATGTTCTTTATTATTTCAGTTTTCATAAATTTTCTATTATATGTGGGAAAATATTAATAATTGAAAGTGATCCCATAACTTTTGAATTAGTCCATGTTATATAAGATATATTGGACAGAAAAAATAATAGTACTGCTCTATGTGTAATTGAATAGAAAGCTACATAATAATATATTATACTTCATTATATATAGCAGTATACATAATTTTATCTTCTTTACATTTCTCCTCATCTTTTCTCTTTTCTTAACCTGGGCACTTTGATTGCTCTTTTCTTATCTGTAGTTTAAAATGTGTTGCATTACATCTAACGCTCTGCCTTCCTATGCGGTGTCTTCATTAGATGCTGTGACGTGAGGTGAACTAAGCCCACCGCAGCTCGATCTTCTCTGAGTAACAGCTGATATCCACCCGGAAGTAACAAATCTTCTCTAGACAAACACTACAAAGTAGATTAACTGATCGCATGGTGACAATGGTATGATTGACGCGAGGTTCAGTTGAGGAATTAAAATCCGATCACGCATTCAGTGATCCTCGACATCACGCAGCGTGCGGTTCATGGCTGCGTAGCAACCGGTGACGCGACCCACGCCCCGGAGCGCAACTTCCGCTCTCGAGCACGTTGGAAAGTAATGCTTTGACTCGTTTTAGCGCGTTGTTAGACGCGACATGTGAACGAACACTTGAACGTTTAAATAAAAAATCAAACGAATATAAAAAAAGTTAATAAAAATCTTTCTGCGGGCCAGATTATTTTATATTTTTGAAGGTTGACGCGGGCCGCAGAGAGGGGGAGGGCGGGCCGCAAATGGCCCGCGGGCCGGGAGTTTGAGACCACTGCTCTAAATGGTCATTAAACATCTAAAATGCACGTTTTCTGCACGTGCAGTTTTCTTTATCTGCACGTTTACTGTGAGGTGTACCATCCCAAATCCAAATAAAGCAAAGATGCGTCTTCTTTCACTTTTTAGTTTCGTTTTAAAAAGCATTCAGAAATTATAGAAAATAGACCGCAGGACTTTCTTGATGTTAAAATAATTATTAAGAGAGATAAAGTTTGGGATCTGATTGATGTTAAAAGAGTTATTAAGAGTGACAAGGCTCAAAAGCGATGTCTGACGCAGACGTCTGAAGCGCATGCACACAAACGTGCGAGTGCGTGACACTTCGTGCTATTTATACGCATCTTCAGGAGACTGGGCTCGATATGCATAGACATCTAACACAAAATTACAGGTTTAAAAATATCTGTTTTGACAAGAATTCACGCAGGTATGACCTATAATCTGTTATATCTGAAGTGAATGTTTGGTTAACTGTTAAGGAAAAGTATCTGTTGTGTCATTATATTAAACCCTTGCATTATCTTACAGTCTTAAAGTGGTCTGTCTCAATGTCAAAATGAAACAATAAAAGAAAAACATATACAGTATTGTTCAAAATAATAGCAGTACAATGTGACTAACCAGAATAATCAAGGTTTTTAGTATATTTTTTTATTGCTACGTGGCAAACAAGTTACCAGTAGGTTCAGTAGATTCTCAGAAAACAAATGAGACCCAGCATTCATGATATGCACGCTCTTAAGGTTGTGCAATTGGGCAATTAGTTGAATTAGTTGAAAGGGGTGTGTTCAAAAAAATAGCAGTGTGGCATTCAATCACTGAGGTCATCAATTTTGTGAAGAAACAGGTGTGAATCAGGTGGCCCCTATTTAAGGATGAAGCCAACACTTGTTGAACATGCATTTGAAAGCTGAGGAAAATGGGTCATTCAAGACATTGTTCAGAAGAACAGCGTACTTTGATCAAAAAGTTGATTGGAGAGGGGAAAACCTATAAAGAGGTGCAAAAAAATGATAGGCTGTTCAGCTAAAATGATCTCCAATGCCTTAAAATGGAGAGCAAAACCAGAGAGACGTGGAAGAAAACGGAAGACAACCGTCAAAATGGATAGAAGAATAACCAGAATGGCAAAGGCTCAGCCAATGATCACCTCCAGGATGATCAAAGACAGTCTGGAGTTACCTGTAAGTACTGTGACAGTTAGAAGACGTCTGTGTGAAGCTAATCTATTTTCAAGAATCCCCCGCAAAGTCCCTCTGTTAAAAAAAGGCATGTGCAGAAGAGGTTACAATTTGCCAAAGAACACATCAACCTGCCTAAAGAGAAATGGAGAAACATTTTGTGGACTGATTAGAGTAAAATAGTTCTTTTTGGGTCCAAGGGCCACAGGCAGTTTGTGAGACGACCCCCAAACTCTGAATTCAAGCCACAGTACACAGTGAAGACAGTGAAGCATGGAGGTGCAAGCATCATGATATGGGCATGTTTCTCCTACTATGGTGTTGGGCCTATTTATCGCATATCAGGGATCATGGATCAGTTTGCATATGTTAAAATACTTGAAGAGGTCATGTTGCCCTATGCTGAAGAGGACATGCCCTTGAAATGGTTGTTTCAACAAGCAATGACCAAAAACACTAGTAAACGGGCAAAGTCTTGGTTCCAAACCAACAAAATTAATGTTATGGAGTGGCCAGCCCAATCTCCAGACCTTAATCCAATTGAGAACTTGTGGGGTGATATCAAAAATGCTGTTTCTGAAGCAAAACCAAGAAATGTGAATGAATTGTGGAATGTTGTTAAAGAATCATGGAGTGGAATAACAGCTAAGAGGTGCCACAAGTTGGTTGACTCCATGCCACACAGATGTCAAGCAGTTTTAAAAAACTGTGGTCATACAACTAAATATTAGTTTAGTGATTCACAGGATTGCTAAATCCTAGAAAAAACAAATGTTTGTACAAAATAGTTTTGAGTTTGTACAGTCAAAGGTAGACACTGCTATTTTTTTAACACACCCCTTTCAACTAATACCCCAATTGCACAGCCTTAAGAGCGTGCATATCATGAATGCTGGGTCTCGTTTGTTTTCTGGGAGTCTGCTGAACCTGCTGGTGGCTTGTTTGCCACGTGGCAATGAAGGGTATACTGGAAACCTTGATTGTTCTGGTTGGTCACGTTGTGCTGCTATTATTTTGAACAATACTGTATGTATATTGATATTGTTTTTGCTCTGCATTAACAGGTATAGTTCTGTCATGCTTTGTCAGATTCCAACAATTGTTCCAATTGTTTTGAAGTTTTTTAATAGAGAATGTTAAAATATAAATGACACATTTTTGAAAATTTGCTCATCCCAACTCAATTTGCCAGCACAGGTCACAAATGATGCAGCAGCAAACAGAAATGGAGAAAGAACAAGGTCTTCTAAAGGCAAAAACATTTATAAAACGATGGCTGATGGTTCTGTTGAAAATGTACACAGGCTGTTGTAGACATACATTTGCATATAGTATATATATTGTCCAAATCCATGCTGATTAGAGCATTAAAAACTTAAAAAGTGTTACATTTAGGTAAATTTAGAACAGATTAAAATGTGCGATTAATTTTGCAATTAATCGCGAGTTAACTCAAGAAATCATGTGATTAATCGCGATTAAATATTTTAATCTATTGACAGCCCTAGTATTGAATGAATACATTGTTAGTACCGTTTGCAAATCTGTAGATGTGTTGTAACTAGGGATGGGTACCGAAACCCGGTATTAAACTGGCCCCGGGGCTAAATTATGAAAGACCGTAGTATCAGTAAGATCTGACGCTATCGGTTCTGCTTTCGGTCCTGGAGAAAAAAATTAAAATAAATGTACTATGTATTCTTGCTTATAATGTTTTCGTGCACATTTTATCTCACCAAACATTTCTAATTTGCGATTAAGACGTTTGACTGTCAAACACAACAACAACAACAAGCGCGGCGCACGCACACGCATAACAGCACGAAAACTACCTCTTTATACAAAGAGTGACGATGGCGGATAGAGCAAAACATTCAAAAGTGTGGTTATACTTCACTAGAGTTGATGCAGACACTCGTTGTCATACAGGTAAGTGCAACAAGATGTTTGCATGTAAGGGCGGAAACACAAGCAATCTGTCAAAGCATCTTTCAAAAGTGTATTACGTGCAGAAAGAAGCTGTGTCCCAATTCAAGGACTGCGACCTTCTAAGCATGCAACCTTAAAAGGTGAGCACTCGGTCTTTCAAGACGGCAGCCTCAGAAGTCCGCGAAGAGAACTGAAATGAGACAGTCAAACCCTCGGAAAACCTACAATTTGCGTCACCTGCTGCACGCGCCCACCGCGCCTGTCTGACACGTTGATGTAGATTAAACTATTCAACAGTATATAAAATTAATCAACTTTAGAAATACGCAACATAAACAGAATAATATTAACACAAGTCACAGCCTCAAGTCGCGCTGCTGTGACGCAATCAGTCTTAAAATACGTCCTTAGAAGGTCGCAGCCTGCAAAATTTTTCAACATATTTTCTACTTCTTTTTAAAATCCCAAATAAAGAAAAATCAGCATGTAAACATTAATTTGGCTAAATGCACAGCACTTTAAGTTAGTTTACAAAATAGGCTACATATAAATATCCTATTTAGAGTATTTTTTCTGCAGCTTTCACGCTGGTGCATTAACAAATATGTATATTTAGAAATGATATCCAGAAATTAATTTGTAATAATGAAATGCAGACACATAATTAACTTAATCATGTGAACATAGGTTCGTGATCAAATGTTAACATTGGCCAAAGTACCGATAAGAATACCGTTAAAGCACCGGACCGTTAAGCAGTACAGGTAAGAGTAGTAATACCGTTAAAACCATAACGATACCCATCCCTAGTTGTAACCTGGTAGCACAAGCACTTGTATTAATTGTTTGTTTGATACAGAGGATTTATGTGAGCACATGGCAAAAAGGCAACTACAAGAGCCTCAGGATCAAGTATTTCTTCAAGCAACTTATTCAACACATAACCTCAACTTCAATATCTTCAGGGGCAAGCTATTGGTGCTGTTAAACTTTTACCTTGAATCACTGAACGTCCTAATATGCACGGGAGTGAATTCATTCGGACTATCTTTAAAAATGAATTATTAGAACTGAATAATTATGTGTGTTTATACTCATGCTTTTGTCTAGTTGAGATGTATATCGTCCCTGCCCAATGAAACTCACGTATGTCCAAAACGGTTAGTTTTCAGGAAGTGAAAAAAAACAGTATTTTAAAAGCAGTTGAATGAAGCATTGTTATACTTGGTACGGCATCTTTACATGTAACCATATTCTTGCCAGTGTAATGATATAATCCACATTTGACCAAAATTGAGTTTAAATGGACATACGTGCATATTTTAAAGTAACGGTTGTCGATACGCGTTCTTCCGATCATTAATTAGAATGGCCAAGTCGCGTTTCATATTGACAGATGAATACGCTCAGTTTATTAAATAGCCTACGTCTTAGTTTATTAAATACGCTTAGTTTATTTATTATTATTAAATGTCTCTTGCAAATTATGAAGAAACAATAAATCAATACACTGACATGGTAATGCTAGACTAATACTTTGTTTGCACAGTCCTACCGTAATTTTGTCACTCCTAGACGTACGTCTGGCGTCAGGGGGGAAACGTTTACCTCGATGAAGTAAAGTCATTGTCTCACCAGGCTATGTTTATTCGGCTATCCAGTGCTGAGCTTCGATGAAACTTCACGAGACCGGCGAGATGCTTCCACAGAGCGGGAGATACGTGGCGTGATTGACAGCTTTGACACCAAATGGATATACGTGAAAATCAGATGACATGATTTCACAACTTTTCATTGGCCATTTAGATATGTGAAGCATACTGTATACGGAAATTAACTTGAACATTCAATCCGTCGAAAAATCTCAAAATCAGCAAAATGGACATACGTGGTTTTCATCGGACAGCGACGATATGTTGATTGTATGTGGGGAATTTAATACACATGACTCACTTAAAAGTAATGATCTCTGGTCCCTCAATTTCTTTTGTGTAGCAAAACTATCCCACTATTGTATAAAACAGTGGTTCTCAAACGGGGGCCGCGAGATGGTGCCAGGGGGGCCCCAGTTTTATGACATTTTATCAAATAAATTAATTTATCATGAATTCTGTGCAAGTAAACCTATAGAAATTAGGCTACTAACCAACAGCACTACTTTCTATCATTTAATATGTTTTGTTTAAAGCTGCGGTCGGCAACTTATTTGATCATATTTTTTGATCATATTCACTGAAACCAACACTATTCTCCGATAGAACAACATAAATTAGACTGTTTAAGAAAAACCCCGCGCTTCTAGCTCCACCTAGAGCCTGTTATTTGTTTTGCAAAAATCCACCGCTCCCGGTTCATTTGGTCCAATCAGCGCAGGCCGGTTCATTTGGTCCAATCAGCGCAGGGCTGTTTAAAATCTGCCTGTCAATCACAGTACCTGCATGCGCCACAGATCCCCCTCCCACTCGCGCGCGTTACAATATCACGTGCATCCGCCTGAAGTTCATAGGTGTTTTGGTTTGAATGCAGCGTGATGGCGGAGAGAACATTCACTAACAAACTTCCGATTACTCAGTTAACAACCAGAGCTAGGAAAACAACAAATGAAAAGAAGAAAACAAAGATAGAAAGCGACCGTGACCGTAATAAAACTAGGATCAATATCGGACCAGCATTTGAAAGGTGAAGGAATCTACGAGATTTTCAAGGGTTCAAGCTAGATGCAGAGCTTGCCACATTTCTTCTCAACAGGTAATTGTGCTTTATCAACCATTGATTGTGTTTCGGAGTGTTATGTAAGTAATCTAAGTGTTCTTGCTAAGTATGCGTTCACAATAATACTGGTGCACACGCGCTGATGAGAACGAGCTCGTGGGAGGTTTCTCGGAGGTAGTGGGGGAGGGACATGAAATTGTAAACATTTGGAAACTGCTCAATCCTCCAGAGTTGCCGACGGCAGCATTAATTAAAAGTTGAGTTTTAGAACAGTCATAAATTTTATTTGGGGGGGCCACGAAGGTATGCGCCGTACACAAGGGGGGCCGCACGCTAAAAAAGTTTGAGAACCACTGGTATAAACTATTGTGTAGCTAAGCATATCCCATCATGATCTGGATGTAAATCATTTTCGCCCAGACCTCTCAAGATCTCACGGAAACTTTTAATTGTTAGTTAATAAATAGATATTACATATTTTGGTAGTAAAACGAAAAGTGTTGCACATTTCATTGGTGCAAACCTTATGTATTTAGTAAAACGTCTGCAACTGCATTTAACAATAATTAGAAACAACATTAATTGTGTCGCTTATTCAGGGACTACTGCATTACCAATAAACTTTTTTTAACAGTTGCAAAGATTTTTGCTTCTGAATTCTGTTTTAGATAAGTGTTTATAATACTCAATAACTCTTTCCTGCCAATGACACATTTTTCCGGCAATCCATTTTCCACTAATATTCCCACTATTATCCACCAGGTGGCACTCTTTCCCAACTTATAAAACCCAGAAGTATTCCCTTTGGGCAAACAGTTAAAACTCTGTGAATGTTTTGAAAATCACTTTGCACCTGATCTCTTTCAAAAGTTCTGCATAAAAATGCGTTATATCAGCTTTTTGCTTAAAATTTTGTATTTTTGAGTCTTTGCCGAGCCTTCATTACCACAGCAGATGTATTGGTGGGCCAGGAGAGGTCGTTGGTTTTATGTATACCTAGAAATGTATAAGTTGATAGTGGATGAACACAGTTAGTTATGGAAATTCTGATTCTTTCAAGAGATTCGTTCGTTTTTTAGTTCATTCATCTTCTCTCTTCTCAATGAGCAGCAGTGCTGCTGCTGTGCCCCATCTCAAAGCACTGACATGCAGCCCGGTCATTGCGCATCAATCACTCCGAAAACACCGGCAACAGGGCGATGGCAAGTACAACAAGCTCAAAGGTAGCGGTCGCAAACACTAAGTATAAAGCACTACTTTTCCATTGTTGAGGTGAAAGGCAAGAATTTTTGTGTAATGTGCAACTTATGCCCATGAAGAAAAGTCTCTCCACGTTTGTGGCAAGTAATTCTGATCTAATAAAGCACGTCACATCGTCACATGCTGCCACACAATTAGTGATTTCTCTTAAGTATCCATTTCAGTCATTTAACATATTTAATTTTGTAAGGGGCATTCAAGTTATTTGAAATATTAGAATTATAACGCAGTAATTATTTTTCCTGGTAATTAATTACTTTTATAATAATGTAACGCAGTTACTAACTCAGTTACTATTTGTGAGAAGTAATTAGTAACTCTAACTAATTACTTTTTTAAAGTAACATTCCCAACACTGTTTATTTGTCTAAAATATCATGATATGTTTGAGATAAGATTTTTTGGATGTCATTAGTGTTACTCTTTTTTATAGCTGGGAGCAGGGCCGCCTTTACCTAATGTGAGGCCCCGGGGCTAAGAGGTTTTGTAGGCCCCCATGTAATGACTGGATGATAAGAACAGGAAGCAATTGCAGGATGAGATGAACAAAGGTTTATTTAAACAGATGACACAGATGATATTGCTTAAATGGTTGGACAGACAAAGGCTGCGGTGACAATTCCTGGTGACCGTGGATGAAGTTTGGTTGACGGGTGAAAACGGATACACAAACAGGCAGAACTCCACGCGAAGACGAGACCACAGGAACACATGAACACGAGAACACAGGTAAGACATGAAGCGTAATCATCTGGCAGTGAGAAGAGAGAATGGGTGAGTATATATGCCGTATGGGTAACTACCACCAGCTGTAGCAAAGCAATCACGCACACCTGCACTCACTCAGATCATTAACGATCAGACACGCACACACACACAGTTCAGTCATACAGACAAACACAACACAGAAAGTCACGATGGACTTATCCTACCGTGACAGTACCCCCTCCCCCACGGACGTCACCTGACGTTCCCGGGCTCCTTGACCTGCGATGGAAATCATCAATAAGGGAGTGATCCAATATGTCCCGAGGCGGATTAAGACGAGATTTAAACACGGGTTTAATTTTGGAAATGTGGAAAACCGGATGAATTCGTCTGTACACAGGAGGGAGATTAAGGCGGACTGTTACTGGATTAATGATTTTAGCAACAGAAAATGGGCCTATAAATTTGGGAGTCAACTTATTCGAGACGGAACGCATCGGAATATTCTGAGTAGAAAGCCACACTTTTTGACCCACGACGTAAACGGGAGGCTTCGACCGGTGGCGATCGGCCTTGGCCTTGGTGCGTTGTCTCACTTGGAGTATGACCTCGCGTGCCCTACTCCAAGTGCGACGACACCTCTGGACGAAAGCGTGCGCGGAGGGGACCGCGACCTCGGACTCCAGACTGGGAAATAATGGTGGTTGGTACCCTAAACTACACTTAAACGGAGATAGGCCTGTAGCTGACACTGGTAATGAATTGTGCGTGTACTCCACCATAGAGAGTTGTTGGCTCCAGGAGGAAGGATTCTTGGAGACCAAACATCGCAACACTCTTTCCACATCCTGATTGGCTCGCTCGGTTTGACCATTGGTTTGAGGATGAAACCCCGAAGACAGACTAACCGTAGCCCCTAGCAACCTGCAAAACTCACGCCAAAATTTAGATATAAATTGGGGACCCCTATCGGAAACCACGTCTGTCGGAAGGCCATGTAACCGGAATACGTGGTCAACGATAGCGACCGCTGTCTCCTTTGCTGAAGGCAATTTGGGCAAGGGAATAAAATGAGCCGCCTTCGAGAATCGGTCCACTACGGTTAAAATCACCGTATTACCCTGGGAGGGTGGGAGGGCGGTAATGAAATCGAGCGAAATATGGGACCAGGGTCTCGAAGGGACCGGCAGCGGTCTAAGTAACCCGTCAGGAGGACGATTAGACGCCTTACACACAGCACAAACTGAACAAGCCAATACAAAATCGTGTGTGTCACGAGCCATCCCTGGCCACCAAAATCGTTGCTTAACCAAAAACTTGGTTCGACTGACCCCTGGATGGCAAGCTATACTGGAATTATGGCTCCATTTAAGTACCTCTGATCTCAGTCCCTCTGGCACATATAACCGGTTCGGTGGGCAACGGGCCGGGGGCGTTACCCCTTCTAAGGCTTTGGTCACCTTCGATTCGATCTCCCATGAGAGCGCAGAGATGAATATGGTCTCCGGTAAAATGGGCTCGGGAGAGGAGGCACGATCGGAACGCTCAAAAATGCGGGACAAAGCATCAGGTTTGGTGTTCTTTGAACCTGGACGGTAGGACAAAGTGAAATCGAAACGACCGAAAAATAAAGCCCACCGAGCCTGCCTAGAGTTCAAACGTTTAGCAGATTTGATGTATTCGAGATTCTTGTGATCAGTGTAAACTATGAAAGGCACACCCGACCCCTCAAGCCAATGCCGGCATTCTTCCAGTGCTAGTTTAACAGCCAACAATTCCCGATTACCAATGTCGTAATTACGTTCAGCAGGCGATAAACAATGGGAATAAAACACGCAGGGATGCACCTTTCCGTCTGAGGATGTGCGTTGAGATAACACGGCTCCTACCCCCACATCTGACGCATCGACCTCCACTATGAACTGACGCTTACGATCAGGGGCCACAAGAATTGGGGCTGAAACAAAGCAGCCTTTCAGTTTGGTAAAAGCAGTCTGGGCTGCCTCCGACCACCTGAACGCAGTACTAGCGGAGGTCAAGGCAGTCAGGAAATTGCGAATGAAATGCCGGTAAAAATTGGCGAACCCCGGAAATCTCTGCAGGGCCTTGCGAGACTCTGGGGATGGCCAATCAACCACAGCCTTAACCTTCTCCGGATCCATACGGACGCCCTCAGTCGAAATGATGTGCCCTGGGAAAGAAACAGACTGTGCATGAAATTCGCATTTCTCCGCCTTGACAAAAAGCCCATTCTCTAGCAACCTAAGAAGCACTCGTCGTACGTGTTGCACATGTTCCTGGAGAGACGAAGAAAAAATCAGTATGTCATCCAGGTAAACATACAGAAACTGATCTACCATGTCTCGCAACACGTCATTAACGAGTGCTTGGAAAACTGCCGGCGAGTTAGATAGACCGAAAAGCATCACGCAGTACTCAAAATGGCCACGAGGGGTGTTAAAAGCAGTTTTCCATTCGTCCCCCTCCCTTATGCGAACCAAATTATAAGCATTGCGTAAATCCAATTTTGTGAAAACGGATGCTCCTTGCAACCTCTCGAAAGCTGAAGACATTAACGGCAAAGGATAAGTATTCTTTACCGTAATGTTATTCAACCCTCGGTAATCAATACAAGGTCGCAAGGATCCATCCTTCTTACTAACAAAAAAGAACCCCGCCCCCGCTGGAGATGAGGAAGGGCGGATGAACCCGGTTGCTAAAGAATCAGAAATGTATTTCTCCATGGCCTTCATCTCAGGAACAGATAGAGAGTAAAGCTTGCCCTTAGGTGGAGACGTACCTGGCAATAACTTTATGGCACAGTCATAGGGACGATGAGGAGGTAGAGAATCGGCCCGAGACTTACTGAACACTCTTTTCAGGTCCTGATACTCCACGGGCACGTTAGTTAAGTCCACCGTCTCCTCCTGAAACACAGACGCAGAGACAGATACACAAGCAGAGACAAGACAAGACTTATGACAAGCTTCACTCCAACCGGTGATAGTTCCTAATCTCCATTTGACAGATGGGTTATGTTTAAGCAGCCAAGGATGTCCAAGCACAATGGGAGCCAGAGGGGAAACGGTGACATAAAATTGCAAAGTCTCAGAGTGATTGCCAGAAATACAGATGGTGACCGGGTCCGTGATGTGAGTGATGACAGATAGTTCACTACCATTGAGTGCGAAGGGTGAGATGGGTTTGGAGAGAACTGTCAACGGAACCTGGAGCTTACGTGCAAAGTGGTGATCGATCAAATTCCCCTCGGCTCCCGAGTCCAGTAGTGCGTCACAGGTGAGATGTGTGTTGCGCCACCGCAGCTTCGCCGGGAGGAGGGTAGATGTTAACGGGGTCTTTGCTGAAGAGATTCCGCCCGAAAGTAACCCCAGCACTACTCTCGGGCGTTGCCTTTTACCGGACACCGATGGAGGAGGTGCCCGGCCTCTCTACAATACATGCAAAGACCCAGTGATCGACGACGAATCCTCTCCTCCCGGGAAAGCCGAGCTCTACCCACCTGCATGGGCTCCGGATCGGACAGGGATGAACCGGCCGCAGACTCTCTCGACGGGGGCGTTCTCTCCCTGCCAGCATGAGACACAACTTCATCGTCGTAAGCAGAAATAGTCCTCAATCGAATATCCGCACGGATGGCTACATCAATAAGACCATTCAGAGAGGCTGGAATCTCTCCGTGTTGGAGTTCACGTTGAATGCGGCCGGTTAACCCATGCAGGAAAATATCCCACTGCGCCTCTTCGTTCCAATGCGTGTCCGTTGCAAGCGTACGAAAGTCAATGGCGTAATCAGAAACCGACCGTGTACCCTGACACAGATCGGTCAATTTCCTGGCAGCGTCTCTTCCTACAGCAGATCGATCGAACACCTTCCTCATCATCGCAGAAAGCGCCTCGAAATTCTGGGTACACGGGTCGCGATTCTCCCACACCGGTGTTCCCCAACGCGCCGCCTTTCCCGTCAGCAGAGACAACACGAATCCGACTTTACTTTCTTCTGAAATGTAGGTCTGGGGCTAAAGAAAGAAATGAAGAGAGCATTGAGATAGAAATGATCTACAACCTTCTGGATCATCTGCGTATTTCTCTGGCGTGGATAGTTTTGGTTCCTGACGGGAAGCGCTCGCGGGAGGTGTGGTAGGAACAGACGGTGCGGGTGGCGCAGTGGGTAGCGTCAGCTGTTGGATCGCCTGGGTGAGCTCAGACACTTTGTCTGTCATGTCCTTCATTCCCCGGCTCAGTTCCTCGATACGACTATCCTGAGTGGTGAAGCGATGAATGGCAGTGGTGATGAATTCTTCAAACCGAGCCGGGGATCCTTTACCTGCTGCTTCCATGGTGGCCAGATGATTCTGTAATGACTGGATGATAAGAACAGGAAGCAATTGCAGGATGAGATGAACAAAGGTTTATTTAAACAGATGACACAGATGATATTGCTTAAATGGTTGGACAGACAAAGGCTGCGGTGACAATTCCTGGTGAACGTGGATATAGTTTGGTTGACGGGTGAAACCGGATACACAAACAGGCAGAACTCCACGGGAAGACGAGACCACAGGAACACATGAACACGAGAACACTGGTGAGACATGTAGCGTAATCATCTGGCAGTGAGAAGAGAGAATGGGTGAGTATATATGCCGTATTGGTAACTACCACCAGCTGGAGCAAAGCAATCACGCACACCTGCACTCACTCAGATCATTAACGATCAGACACGCACACACACACAGTTCAGTCATACAGACAAACACAACACAGAAAGTCACGATGGACTTATCCTACCATGACACCCCATCTCCTCTATTTGTAATCTACATCACAAAATGAATTAGTTTCTTTCGAGACATACAACAGTGAGTTTTCCCTCTTTGACCCAGAAAACACCATAATATTGTTATTAACACATCACTGAACCCACTTGAGCATAAACACAAGACACTTAATTTAACAACCACACACAGCAACTTGTGGTGATAATAAAACCAAAATGTGTGAAAGTTTATATGTTTAAGCTTTATGTTTATATAGTTTGGAATATACAAATTTGCAGAAAATTGCCACTCACTAACTAAATGCTCAGCACAGTTTTAAAAATATAATAAGTTAAAGTTAGTTTTAAAGTGAAAATGCATTAATGATAACAAAAGATAAGTCTTTATTGACAGAATCTTGTTTTTTAATCAGTTATTTATTTTGTAGGCTATTGAAGATATAGTATGCATTATGCATACATAAGCATGTAAAATGAACAAGTATGAAAATGCACAAAACAGACAGGGAACATCCCTGTACAGTATATATATTTAGATAAGGAGATTATAAATATGAATGGTGCTATCAGGGAATGATCATTTGAGATGGTCTTGTCGTTCTTTACTTTCTGAGACTTGCACCTTTACCGTTTCGTCTCTTTCTCGTCTTTCTAAACCAACAGATGTGTGTACTGTGAGCTAACGTCGCGTTAACTTAAACTTTATAACAACTAACAGCATAACGTGCGGGAACTCCTTTCTTTATTTAGCGGCACAGTTTCTGGCGCATGGTTGGAGAGACTTCTGCATGCTAGAGACTCAGCTGCACGAGCACAGAGAGAGCGAGTGCGCGCGCGAAAGAGAGAGACCTGCACTTCACTAGTGCTTATTATGAAATTTCAGAAATTACTCTTTTATTTGTTGGTGGATTATTTCCCATTTCTCTGTCACACTCAGTCTAACATGCAGGAATGTCAAGTTGACAACGCGCACTTAATTACATTACGCGGAATAGAAAAATCTGTTATGTCTGACATTTTATTTCACGGTCCACGGACCAATCAGCAGCCATGTAACGTGCAATTAGAGTGATTGACAGAAAACCTGACAAGTTACAAAACAATATGACCTTTTCAGCTAGTCATGAACGCGAACATGGGAGGCCCCTGAACTTGGGAGGCCCCTGGGCTTCAGCCAAGGTAAGCCCGTGCATTAAGGTGGCCTTGGCTGGGAGTGTTAAAGCAACACTATGTAGTTTTCATGTAAAAATGACTTACAGCTCCCCCATGTGGTTGAAAAGCGCAACAGTGCCTGGTATCAGACACTCTTCTGCAGGCAGGGGGAGGGGCGGGGCTGTGTGCTCTACCCTCCACCGCCACTTTCAGAGTGTGTTTGTAGCAGCTTGGAGGCTGCTCAGGTTGCAGCAACAGTACAATTTGTCCAGTTAAAAGTTGTTCAATCACTGAAATAATTTTAGAGACATTATTTAAAGGTAAAAAAACTACATAGTGTTGCTTTAAGATCTTTACATAAAAATACATTATACTGAATAAGTATGTGATTGTTACATCTCTGATGAAATAGCACATGGCTAATGGCAGCCATTTTGTTAAAATGTTTGTTTTTTCTGTAAATTGTCATAAGTGTTACGATCATTGGTGTTACCGTCATTGGTGTTACCGTCTTCTCTAATGAGTACTTCCTAAGCACTATTCCTTTAACTGACCAACTCATGTTGATAAAAGCATACAAATAAAACAAGATGGAAAATGTTTTAAGTTTATAAGTTTTATCATATTCATTATCTATTATTATATTCTCATTTTGTCAGGTATTGAAGATACAATGTCATGGATTCTTTATTTAAAATGTATTAAAAATTAAACATAGATTAAGCTCCCCGTTTTGCGGATTCATAGATTTGACAAGTTAATTAATGCTATTATAGAAGTTTGGGGTGTTTTGAAAGAAGTTCATTTAAGCAAATTTCCATCACCCGAATTCCACCTTTTCTGTAGAATGACCAGTGTTGGCAACGTTACTTTAAAAAAGTAATTAGTTATACTTACTAATTACTTCTCAAAAATGTACTTCTCAAAAATAGTAACTGAGTTAGTAACTGCGTTACATCATTATAAAAGTAACTAATTACCAGGCAAAGTATCTATTGCGTTACTTAAAAAAAGTTTAAATATTTTATCCAAATATAAAATTTTATCAAACCAGTTTTTTTGTGCTTCGTTTAAGGTACATAAAGCCTGCAATGAGAATGGAAGACTCACAGACTCCATCTGTTATTTCAAAGGACATTAATGAACAAATTACTGATCTTCAAAGGGATACTGAAGAGTGTAAACAACTACTTCAAAATGAAAGTGAAAATAAAAGGCAAGACATAAAGGAAAAAATAAAATGTAATGAAAAACTTTTGGCTGACCTACAGAATTAAGCCCAAAGCATGTCAGATGTAGCTTGCCGCTCTGAAAGAATCAAAACAACAACAGAAAAGATGTGAGAATATCAAAAGGAAGAAGCAAGTAAAAAGGAAAGAAGACTTGTGAATTTATATGAACACAGCTGTCATCACTGGTAGATGATTTGGAGAAAGCAAGGGACAATGTCATGAGACTACACCGAGATGAGAGGCTTTGTAACCCCATCAACTGATTTACGGAGAAAAATTGATGCATGTGAAGCAGTAACTCGTGACATAGTAAAAATAATCTTTGAAAGATTAATGGCATTGATGGAGATTTTGATGCAAAACATGAAAGAGGCCGTTTACGAGAGTTTTTAGATCATGAATATGCACTTTCCTTGTATGGTTCCACTGCTGCAAACTCAAGTATCTCTCGTCACTCTTCATCCTCATACCTTACATCAAAACGGGTTGATGCAGCTGCAGAATTAGCAGCAAGAAAAGCTGAATATAAGATAGCACAAGAGGAAAGAAAGCAAAAGAAAAGGATAAAGACTCTAGAGGAGCAATATAAGAGAGAAATGAATACAGAAAACTGAGCTAGAACGTCTGCAAGCTGAAAGGGATGTAAAGGCAGCTCGAGCCAGACTGGAAGCCTATGACAGAGAGATAAAACAGATGGATGAAACTCAGCCAATAAACCCAAATTATACACCAAAACCCTCTGTACCACCCTTGTCTAACTCATTCATGTTGACAGAGCCTCCTAGTGTCACTCTGCTTGCAAATGCCGTGCAGGACAGTTTATTGATGAAAAGACTTCCTACCCCAGAGCCGGTAGTATTCGATGGTGAACCAATTCATTTTATTGAATGGAAATCCACTTTCATGTCACTAATTGACCAAAAGGGCATCTCTGCTGCAGATAAACTGTACTATTTTAAAAGCTATGTGAGTGGCCAGGTTTGTAAATGCCTTGAGGGAACTTTCTATAGAAATGACGAAGAAGCTTACCAGGATGCTTGGGAAGGGCTCAACAAAAGATATGGTCAGACATTTGTTATTCAATAGTGTATAGAGAAAAACTGTCCTGCTGGCCAAAAATATACCCAAAGGATGCTGAAGGATTAAGAAACTTCGCAGATTTTGTAAATGCATGCATGCGTGCAATACCTAATATAAAAGGATTGGAAATACTAAACAATTGCAATGAAAATTAGAAATTGTTACAAAAACTACCCAAATGAACAGCTTCCAGGTGGAATCGCCATGTTACAAAAACCCTGATGGTGGGGCAAAGACTTTCCCAGCTTCAGTGAGTTCGCTACATTCCTGTCCCTAGAAGCAGAAGCTGCCTGTAACCCAATAATTCCAACCATGCAATCCACTCCTTTGAAGCAATCAACGATAAAAGAAATCTAAAAGACATCAAAAGGAATAAGGCAAGTGCATTTAACATGAAGACTACTGTGCAAACTGACAAACAATTAACAACCAAAATGCACATGGGACCTCTATGCATATTGTCCGAGGGCACACACAAGCTTCACAAATGTCCATTCTTCATAAAAATGTCTCTGGAACATACAAGTATATATGTTAAAGACAATAAATTGTGTTATGGCTGTTTGAAACAAGGTTACAATGCACAAGACTGTAGACAGCGCATCAATTGTGACATTTGCGCAAAAAGACACCCAACCATCTTCATGATGAGAGCTACAGTAAAGATCTGAAAAGACAAAGGCATGTGAACATGGAGGTGTTATGATGTGTGTAGGGAACCCAAGTGCAGACAGCGGTGGATATACACAAAAGACTTTTATTATAACAGAAACTGAAAACAAAACCCACGAGGGGGCAAAACAATATAAACAGGGTAACAATAAACAGATGGATAGAACACCAAACAGGACAAGATACAAAACTACACTTAAACACTAAACTGGAAACACTAAACAATAAACTTGACTTCACAGTAAATATACAAAGACCTAGACTTGACTTGACTACACTGCTCTACTCACGGGTATGGATACAATGCACAAGCACAGGACAATGAATACAAGAGGATTAAATAGGGGAACAAATCAAGAGGGGAACAGGTGATATAAATCAAACAATAATGAGGAGGATGACAAGGGAGCGGGGTAAAAGAGACAAGACACAGGGAACACGTGGCCTAGTAAACCAATACTAAGACCACGTGAACCCACACAAAACATGGGTCTGTCATGGTTCTGCCACAAGACTAGATTAAACAAAGGACAAGATGGCAGAACCATGACAGGAGGATTCAACGCAGAACCACACATTAGCGATGACACCCGCCACATCACTCCATGTCGCCAGAGAAGGACAGCCTGTCAGTACCTCAAAGATAGATCCAGTGTGGGTGTCATCTGCTGCAAATCCATGCCTAGAAAAACTATTTACTTCTAAATAGTAATACAATACAATCGTTGACTTTCGACCTAACACAAAAGACATTCTTTTTCACCTCCAGCTGGCTAATATATTGTCGCTGCCCAATGAAACTCACGTATGTCCAAAACGGTAACTTTTCAGGAAGTGATAAAACACTGTATTTCAAAAGCAGTTGAATGTAGGGTTTTCATACTTGGTACGGCATCTTTACATGTAACCATATTTTTGCCAGTGTAATGATATAATCCACATTTGACCAAAATTGAGTTTAAATGGACATACGTGCATATTTTACAGTAACGGTGTCGATACGCATTCTTCCGATCATTTATTGGAATGGCCAAGTCGCGTTTCATATTGACAGATGAATACGCTCAGTTTATTAAATAGCCTACATCTTAGTTTATTAAATACGCTTAGTTTATTTAATATTAATTATAAATTTATTAAATGTCTCTTGCAAACTATGAGGGGATGATGAATCAATACATTGACACTGTAATGCTAGACAGATACTTTGTTTGGACAGTCCTACTGTAATTTTGTCACTCCTAGACGTACAACTGGCGTCAGGGGGGAACGTTTACTTCCGATGAAGGAAAGTCTTTGTCTCACCAGGCGAACGAATCTGAACGAACCATTTTGATGAACGAACTAAAGGAACAAATCTCTTGAAAGAATCAAAAATTCCATCAATAATTTGCCCCGTTAAGTAAATCTGGCCCTAAATATATTAAAAAATCTCAATTGAAGTTACTGATAATTCTGATAAGTGTGCAAAGAATTTAAATGATTCTATTCAACATATAAAGAGAAACAAAATGTGTTAAGACATTCACTATAAATACAAAAATACATCACTCGGGAGAAAATATGTTACACTTTACAAACACTGCAAATGTTTGTTTGAGTCATTTGAAACTGTTTTGTAATATCAACGTGTCTAAATTAGGTATTACAGGCTACTTTTTGCTGCACTCATCTTCATGTTTTTTTTACTCTTCTTACCTATGATTAGTTTTGCTTTAAAATTATGAAATGTTCTCTGACACATAAATGTGGGCTATACAGAGAATATTCTTTCGAGAATGCTGAGTTGCTCTTCTACCTCCCGTCAAACGAGGACCTACTTGTGTGTGTGCGCGCGCGGCCGCTCGTGTGTGAACGCTGGTGATGTCACACTGGTGTGGGTCATTTGAAGGTTAGCAGCCTCAGAAGGGTTCATAGAAAGTTCACTCGCATATATTAGGCAACTCAGTCTTTCATTGTGTTGGAATGAACTAGTGCGAAATGGGCAGCGTTCGGGCATTAGCGCAGATCAGTCATTGCGCTTTTAAACGCGATATATTCATAACAATATCACTCATTATGGAGAACTGCTATCGGTAACATGAACCGGACCGACCACAACACCGAGCAAAACGACATTTCCATGCGTTAAGCGACACATGTTTATCCGTGAGCAAAAGCGGAGAAGCGCTAGTGATGAACGGGATGTGTTTGGGATTTTTGCCGTGTTGTCTGGCGATCGTCTGTGGAAACCGAAAGAGATTAGAACGTGCCAAAGCTCATTGAGAGTTTGATGGAGTTTCTTTAAACAGTTCAAGGACAATCAGAGTCATTTTCGTCTTTTTCAGTGATAAAGTAGATGATGTTTGACTGCATGGATGTGTTATCGGGACACATGCTGGAGTTTTACTCTTCCAGTCCTTCATCATGTATGTTACAAGAGAAAGCGCTGAGCGCGTGCTTCAGCTGGCATCAGCGGCGCACCAAACAATGTATGTCTATATTATTCCCTTATTTTCACATTGCAGTATTTACATTTGCATATCGCGTTGCTAATGAGACTTTAATTGATATTTAAACTTTTAAAATAATAATGTAAATTAGACACATAAAGTAGATTGTCTATTTGTTTAAGTACACGGTACAGTGGTCGTTGAATGCGGTAATCATTCAGTGTCATGCTATAGTATTACGACAAATTCTTAAACATGAGATCCATGGTGTAGCCTAATATTGTTTAAAGCACTTTAGAGAACCACGTAAATACCAGGGAATATAAAATACCACAGTACACAGTAATTATAATTATTGTAAACATTATTATAATCATAGTAATATCATACAAAAAGCAATCATTTACTTAGATTATTGTAAATTACCCCAAAAGTATCCTGCTTTTTAAATGTAGGCTATGGCATAGTAATATATTTCCTTGAAGAAGAGTACTAGATTAATACCAGTATATAAATAATCATTCACTCCAATGGTAGGCTATTACTTATGATGTCATTATTAGACTATATCATAGTACTGTTTCACTACCATCTTATAAGGATATAGGAACATATATAGTTGTTATTTACACTACTTGTGGTTATGTTACCTTGAAGGCTAATTACCCAAATAATAGAATGTGGTGTACATAACCAAGTTAATGCTTTGGCATGCTTAAAACATACCTATTTGCAGATGGTGTGTGGTAGTTTTTTCCTTAAATGATTTAAGGTCGGTATAGCAGCTGTAGGAATGCACTTTGTTAATGCTTATGACTTTGACACACATCTGCACGCAGACTGATTCACAAACAAAGTAAAATTACTTTTCAACATTTACATTTGTAACATTGAGAAATCTGTGTTTTTGTGTTTGTTTGAGCTCCTATTTATTGTTGAAGCGCATTCTATGTCACCCAAGTGTCTATTCAGTCCTTTAGCACCATAATCATTATTTATTTTTACATCCTAATGACCCTTATAAAAACAACACCGAGTACCCACTCAGTTGTCATAGCGCTGTCTATATGTGCTCAGTGGACACAAATCAAAAGAAAGTGGTCCTGTCAGGGTGGCGTAACGTTTTCAGTTATGCCTGTGTTTTCAAACAAGCACCGGCATTACTGTGGTGTAACCATGCTCCATCCAGTAACTGTGACTAGATAACATTTTATTTACGACTCAAATCATGTTGTCTGCATGAGCTGTTCAGTATCTTCTTGAGCTTTTGTCTGATCTGGATTGAGGTCCATTTAAAATACAATTGCAGCTTAATAGGATGTCTTTGCCATGCAGGGTTACACAGTAGATACTGGTCGATTGAAAGTTTAATAAAAAAAATTGTTAATCGTAAAATGTTTTAAAAGAGAAATTTTCTAGACACAGCACATGCCTTTGTAAAAAGTAAAGAGTAGCGAGTGAAACTACAGTGCTCCTGAATATCTATTTTTTTTTAAATAAGCATATGAGATTACAATGCATATTTTGAACATAAGTGGTTTTGTTCTCATGTGTGTTTGTATTATGTGTGACAAGCTTAAGATTTCTTTTTTTTTTATTTTATATTATTTTTTATTTATTATGAAATTATTTTCATAAAACAGCTAATGTTCAACAAATGTGGAGCAAAAATTGGAAACAAGATAAAGCTTGGGACCTTCCTTTTTTGGTCTTTGTTTTATGTTGTCTTTCTGTCTGTGCTAATATATTGGAAGGTTATTTACATGTAATTTGAAGGTTATTCAGTTACCAAATATGATCCCATGGCTGTGGAGTGTATTTCAAGAGCCTTTGTGCACTGTTATACATACTGTAGTTTTTAATGTATTAATTTTACATAATAGTTAACTTTACAGTTTAAATTGATGATCTTGTTAACCTTGTGTTGTCGGGTCATAATAAGACAGACTTAAAAGGCCATTGGCACAGTGTGCAAGCTCATTTTGTGGGTCTATGATATGACAGCTTATAATGAGAGGTTTCAAAACAATTTTTAAATGGCTGGCCGCAAGTGAAATGGAGAAGCTTGAATGGTGTGATGGTGGGCATGTAAGCCTTGTGTGTAAAAGTGATATCACAATATAATACATATGAAGTTCACAGTTATCATGCATCTTTACTTAAAGATTTCCTATCTCAAAATCTCATTGTAGTGGTGTTTGCTAACAACAATGTAACTATCATTGAGTTGGTTAATTAATTGAACAAACCTTTTACCATAAATTAGAGATGGGCACGTTTGATAGCAAGAAGGGCCAGCATTTTCCTCCTTCATACCAAGGGGCCAGATTACAGTATCCACACTCATTACTCAATGTCTTCATTAAATAAATCAATGTAACAAACATGCAATATGTTTATTCTAAGAACTTCAAAACTTTATAAAACTTTTATGTAACTTAAACATGTATTTGATTAGTACAGAATATTCTTATCTCAACCTCAGCAAACAGTTCAAAAGTACTCATTCAATGTTTTTATACCAAATGGTATTAGATATTATAGTTGAAATGTTATGACTAAAATCCACATATTACCATGAATAATAATGCTGAATATTACACAGTCATAGATGGAGTTTAGGAGCACTATTAATGGGAGCTGTTAATTAAATAAAAGAATTCATATTTTATTTGTCTAATCTTAATATTTTAATAGATAGACTGAGTAACTTAAAGCTAAAATAGTTTTAATACATTTTAACCATATTAAAAAAACATGAAGTCTTACTCTCCCTCTAATCTCAAAGTATTGCAGTACACTTGTTTGCTGGTAGGTGCCCCCTAAGCACAAACACAAACTCCGCCTAACATGATTCAGTACATAAATGCACAGCATCATTTCGTTGCCGTGTGTCTACCAGATGTCAATCAAGGCATTTTTAGATGAAAATGCCAGGCTCTCATTAAAAAACAGCTTTTGACTGCACAGCATTTTCAGAGGAGATGCTTTGGTTGCTATGATACGAAATATCCATGGAAAAATATGTTACTAGTATAAGATGTCACAGTTTTATATCATATTACTGTTTTGCAGTGGCGGCTCGTGACTGCTCATCCGAGGGGCGCAAATTCAAAACAAGTGTTTGCAGTGTCGTGTGTTGCTTGCGTTTTCAAAATACGTGTATGTTGCGTCATGTGAACCATGGGCATCACGGGTTTTGTCAAAATAAGTGCCTGCTGCCTCGCATCGAGCACCCTCGAAAAAAGAAGTCACCGGTCGCCACTGCTGTTTTGATAGTCTGTGAAAATCATCTGTTAAACACTTCTGACACATTGAAGACTCAAATACCAGCAATATACAATTACAGTACTAGGTGTCGCTTGGTCGGTGTAGTATTTGTCCCGCCTTTCATTCCCTGCAATTGGATGGCTAAGTAAAAAATGACATTGACAATTGCAGCGTTCTCCCAGAAATTGAACTGCGACCAGAAAAATCTATAGTGGTCGCCCACAGATTATTAATTGCTGATGCCAATGTTGAGAAAGTAGTGTGGCTGTGTAACATCCATTTTTTTTTATGGGCTGTCTCAATCGCAAAATTCTTCCACTAAACTGGAATGTTCGTCCCAGAAATCACGTGACCTTTTCTAAACAAACTACGTGACCTTTTTCAGCCAATTCAATAGATTTCTTGAAATGCGACAGAACTTTTGTAAAGACAAGCGTTTGTTTTAGTTTTTTAAAATATAAACAAACAAAGCTAGACTGGAAGGGACAACATTTAAATGTAATATTCCTTCAAATTTATTCACTGGTATGTAAGAGAATAATGAAAGTGTTTTCATAATATACTTTAACAAACTTAAGCAGCCACATCATAGGAAAATAAGTGAACAGTGTCCCAATGTGAAGTGAGCAAGGGTCCTTACCAGTGCTGAACCCGAATACACAATATACTGATTCACCACCTCAGGAGCTAGGGAGGGATTGGGACTGGCATTGGTTTCAGAAATGCCTTGAAGCCTTCCTGCCTTGGAATACTGCCTCCGATGGCAGCCTTTTAGAGATTTCAGATGCAGCCTAGTCTAGATTTCCCATAACCCCTTTTATGGACTCATTACCCCCCTTTGTTTGTACCTGTATCTCATTATGATTTTTACCCCAGCCAATTTAAACCCTGTTTTGTCATTCATTAATTGCCTAGTCTTGTTAATTTCACCTGCTACTTAGCCATACCTGTTCTTGTTTCTGTCGAAGATTTTGTTGGTTTATTCCCTGTTCTTCTTTATGGACTGTTTACCCGTGGCCTATTTTTAGACTATGATTGTGGATCTCTTTATTAAAGAATTGCATTTGGATCCGCACCCGTTGTCTCTTGTGCAGTTCATGACAGGCCAATAGAATGCTAATATAACACACAATTGAATTACAATAGTTGAGAAACATACTAAATGACTATATTAGCAGACAAAGTAAATTTATTTGGCATAATTATAATAATTGAGTACTCTAGAATCTTTCACAAGACATTTGTTCAAAGAAATAATAGTTTTTGTGCATCCTCTCTTTGTGTCTGCTAAAACGTTCACAAAGTGAAATATTTATTAAAACCTAAACAAACACAATGAAATAAGGCAGAGCTAGCAGCAGGATCTCTTTTATTCTGTGAGTGCAGAGACTTCAGGTGATTTTGCATGTTTGTGTTGTTGTTTTTATTCTATACTTTGTATTATTACAAAGTCACTGCAAATATTGCACTTTGCATTTCTTAGTGTTAGCTCTCTAAAGTTTTTTTTAGAGGAGAATTGTTTTCTGTCATGGCATCTAGCATATTTTTAGTTAAATTATGTTTCATTAGGGCCTAAGCGCTGAGTGCAAAGCACCCTGATGAATTTCTCAGTATTTATAAAATTTGTTATAATATAGTTGTATGGGGCATGTTGAAGCTATTAACATGCTCAAAAACATCACAAAAAAAATTCTCATTTGCGCACACATCATTCATCAGCCATTAGGCCCTAGCAAAGTCTGGGAGTGGCGGGGGCCCTGCAGTGCCCCCTGTAATAGGTAAAAAAAACATACATACATATGCATGTATGGACATTCATACATATATTATTATCATTGCCGTTCAGCTCTGCACAACAGGAATTCAGACATTTTAAAAATTTTAAAAGTGCATACCATCAACTTTTCAAATATTTCTTTTAGGGTATTCATGTAATTATCATTAAACTTGGTCAACATTACGCCAAAAACATTGAAGATTTTTGACATCTTGAACGATGTTGCTATAGTGAAACAACAAATTTATGTCTAAATCAGGAAAAAAGTGAAAAAGGGAAGTGTCTTACATTTTCTTTATATATTTCAGTCAGACCTGAGCTGTATGTTAGGACATGGAGTCGAATCATCCTGATGTGGCTAGTCACAGTCAAAGCGCCACTACTGTTACTAGCAGCAGGAAGTGTTGCACTTACTTTAAAATAGTATATCTATATTTATAAGATGCTTCAAACCTGGTCAGAATAATGCAGAGACATGGCAGATGTGAAATTGTAAAAGAGTTTATACCTTAAATAATGTTGCCATGGTAACAAGTAAACCTTCAGTACTACAGTATGTTCAGGTATATTTGGAGCATGATTAAATGTCATGAAATTTGGCATGAAATAAAATTAGGCGATTACATCAGCTTAAACATGGCCATGGTGGTGGGGCTAATTTTACCTACAGTGGTACATACAGATGTGGCCAGTGAGGATGTGTGTCACAGGTAAAAGCATCAAGCAATTTTCAGCGGCATTATGTGGTATCACCAGTGGCGCTTTGGTACAGGAAAGACATAACCAACATTACAACAATATATTGAAAATGCTAAATTGAGTTAAATGTTTGGTCATCATAGGGGCTGATCACATGGATGCGGGACACCAGCTGGCAGCAGGAAGTTGTCACTTACAACGTCAAAATAGTGCAGTGATATTTATTCACTGAAATGCACGTCCCTGTTAAACATTGTTTTCTGACAGCCACCATGATGCAATGTTGCTGCAGTGCTCTGAAATAAGTCTTTGTGACATATGCAGGGTTTAAATGCGACCGCTGAAGGCTGCAGCCTTCAGATTGGGGAACGGCCTGCAAAACACTGTGCAGCATGTTTACCAACAACACAAGTAGCGGACCCTGACATAATATTCGTTTGCGTCCATTTAAAACCATAATTTCTCCTGCTGGCATTTAAACGAAAGCAGAGGGACTTGCCCACAATCTCCACAGACCATCCCCTTAAAACAAACAGGACAGAAGCGGTCGGAATACCAATATTTTTGACCTGTGTGTGTGTGTGTGTAATTGCTCTTACTATGTCTATATTTATTTTCTGTGTTTTTGTACAGCAACATTATGTGTTATGCTGGAATACTATTTGATACTTACCGCTAGTATCTTTCAGGGTGGTTCCAAATCCCAAAAGGAAACATACACATTGCTACAAGTTTTCGGATATGGAGATTTGTTGTTTTCCTTTGTCGCTCTGAAAAACTTGTGAATCCTTAGAGCTGTTTTCAGTTTGTTTTCCCTGTATTGAGCGAATGGCCTGTAAGGGGTTTTAAAGTTTCCTGTTAGTCCACGCTGGGGGGTTCAGCCAGAGGCTAAAAGTTCAGGAAGATAAGCCACGTGACATTCTTTTATAGCACAGCTCACCGTTCCTGTCACCCTTTCTTTGGCCTGTCTGTCATTGTCCCTTATTTGTCTGATAGCTGCTCTGTGTATGTTAACACGTGAGAAGTCACCTGGCCACCAAGCTTGGGTTAAATCACCCAGAAAATGGAAAAATACTCCCATGTGCCTCATGCGGTGAACGCTGCCCACCACCAGAAAGAGTAAATGGAAATGTCTTAATATGCCTCATGTGTCAGCAGGTGGCCCGAACCTCTCGTCTCTGTCTTGATTGTCAAAGAAACAATAGCAATGAGTTAATAATGTTGATATTTTGCGCATTTAACTTAAGCTTTCTCTGCTATAATAACCCATGTTTTGTGCACACAATAGAAGTATAGGCTTTTCTTGTAATGTGACACCATAATTAGCCATCACACCTTAGGGGAAAGAAATGCTGTGTGTGAGAACGCAAGTGAATGAATACAGTAGTGTGTTCTGTTGGTTATCATGGCACTAACAAATACAAAAATGTAAATGTTTTTGTGTAAATGTGGCTTTAATAATCTTCAGTACTTTAGAATTGATGAAATTATCTCCCGAATATTCTATATTTTATGTTTTTCATTGTAGCAGAAGTCAGCTAATCTCTATAGCATGTGGTAAGTAGTTGGATGACACATCAGTGGTCATTGTGTTTTTCGCTGAATAGAAGAGACAAGCAATGTTGTGAGCACACAGATATGGACATTACCACATACTTCCTCTTCCAGATGAAGGCCATTTAAGTTTGTTCTACCTCATGCCACTTTAATGAAAACAAATGACCCCTGTCATCATTAATTTAATCAGCTTTCCTTTGCTGGGGATGTTGGGAGGGGCAGGAGTGATACATGAGATCAATATAAGTCATGTATCTGTCCAGACGGCCAAAACATTAAGAGAGAATAAAAGACTTCAACCATTGTTACACACCCTAAGCCTTCCCTGTCATTCACCAGCACCATGCAATGCACCAAAACAACCACATAACAGAGGGATAACAAAATCAGTGTTTTCTTAGAGACTGTAACTGGATTTATTTATTTAGATTGTATTAGAATGTTTTATGTCATACATTTACATTTACACATTACAAAACTCAGGGTTCCCACAGGTCCTTGAAATCTTTGAAAGTTTGTGAATCTGGGGGAAAAAATTCAAGGCCCTGGGAAGTTTTTGAAAATCTACATACATAGATACAGGTCATTGAAAGTGCTTGAATCTATTTTATTCAAGAACTTCTCTGGAAAAAAATCCATATTATTCCCTATGTAGTGTAGGATAATATCATAAAATTGCGAACCTGTTCGCTTTACATGCTTATATCTTCTGTATGCGAATGTTGATTCTTACCAAAATGCTTTTTTGCATAGTTGTGTTTGACACATGGGTTACTTATGCAACTGTTGTCCCCTGAGAAGGGAACGAGATGCTGCATCTCCCTTGCCATACTTTCTGCATCCCTATAACGCCGTCTTTGGCGATATTTCTGAAAGCAAAATACTTCCTAGCTCCCGCGTCACCCTGTCTTTGTCATTGAGCCTCACCATTGGTTGAATTTGATATACACATTCAGACACACTCACTTCTGGAGGCGTTCCCAAAGTGTCACCGCAGTGACGCAGCGCGAGTTCCCTCGAAAGGGAACTGTAACAATGTATCTTTAAAGGTAACACGATGTAACCTTGCGCTCACTTGAAATGTGTCCCCACATTTAGTTCTGGAATTTAAGGGTATTGGACCTGGAAAGTCCTTAAAGAGTCCTTGAATTTGAAGTTAACTAAGGTGTGGGAACCCTGAAAACTTTTTAATTAAACAATAAAATAAAACATATTAAATAATTCAACATATTGCTGTTGTGTAGCCTTATTTTTCTGAGGTGTAATTACACAGAATTAATGATAAATTCATGTCTTTTATAAAATGTCATAAAACTAGGGCCCCCTGGCACCAATTTACAGCCCCTATTTTAAGAACCACTGGTCTTTAGAACATCAATAAACCTTCTGCAAACCAAGTGCAACAATTTCATTGCTAAAAACAATGTTATTTTGTCCAAACTGTAAAAATAAGACCTCTAACTGATTTGGACCCTTTGCTTCCTTATGTTAAATCCACTGTTAAAAATCTGGGGGTAATAATGGATATAGATTTCAAACTCGGTAGTCAGGTCAAGTTTTTGTAAGTTAAGGCTTTTATTTAAAGTGAAGCCTTTTTTGTCATTTAATCATTTTGAAAGGCTTATACATGATTTTATTTCATTGTGTTTAGACTATTGTACAGCCTTCTATTTTGGTGTTAACCAGGCCTCTCTCTCACGCTTGCAGTTAGTGCAAAATGCTGCAGCTCGACTTTTAACACAAACACGTAAACGGGAACATATTTCACCCATATTATCTTCGCTACAGTCCATTTTAGGATTGATTTTAAAGGTTTTAATATTTGCTTACAAATGGCCCAGCCCCAACTTACCTTTCTGAACTTATACAATTGCACGTCCATCAAGGTCTCTGAGGTCTGCTGACCATATGCTGCTGAAGGTCCCTAGAGTAAAACTAAAGCACAGGGTGATCGTGCCTTTGCTGTAGCTGCCCCTAAACTTTCGAACTCACTATTATTGTCTGTGAGGATGGCCCCAAATATGTCTTAAAACTTATTTTTATTCTTTGGCATTCAATTCAGTCTGAGAGCTGTGGGGATTTGTTTGTAGTCCTTTGTATATTACCCCTTTTAATGTTGTTTGTTTTATGACCTTTTACATGTACAGCACTTTGGTCAACTTCTGTTGTTTTTAAATGTGCTTTAGAAATGAATTAAACTTTAAACTTAAATTTATTTTGTGTATTTGGTATAATACAATATGTATGCGTGGTTTATGGTTAAAAAACATCATTTTTCACATACCGTACATTTGGTAGTCTTCCTGAACTCCAACTTGTTCTTGTTTATCTTCACAAACATACACAGTTCTTTGTCTGATGAAGCAGTCTGATCCACTAACAATATAGGCCTAGACTCTTTATCCTGTTACCTTCTCAAACTAATGTTATTTGCTGTCCTTATGTGTATTGTGTATTAAAAAAATCAATGTCAACAAACCTTGTATTTCTGAAAATAGAAGCCCGGTCTTTGATGTGTGCTAATGATGCAGTACTGTGATGCCATGACTGAAACTATCATGTCTGACAAACTTTTATGTGTATGCTAAGACTGGACCACCTATATGTACAGTACACATTGATCAAATATTTGCTAATTGATTTTACAATATTACACATTCTCGGTCACAACTGTGAACATTGCAGTGTTTTTAAAAATGCTTTTTATTTGGCCATTGAGGGGAAATTTGTCATGAATCACAAGGCGGAGAACCAAAATGCAGACTTTTAACACAAAACTTCAATAACATAAAGGCCCACGAGGGGGCAAAATAAGTCACAGGTCAGGAAACATGGCATACATGGGACAGAACAAACCAGCCAACATTGAACCCAGCAGACGGTGAGCCTCGTGAGTTTCCTGGACGGTGAACCGTGAGGGCGTGATCCCGGATGGTGATCCACGAGTGTGTGTGTGTCCCTGAATGGTAAACCGCGGACTGTGTGATCCTGGATGGGGATCCACGAGGGTGTGATTCCAACAGTGAGCCGTGAGGGTGTGATCTCGGACAGGGAGCTGCGAGAATGTGTATCCCGGACAGTGAGCCTCGAGTGTGTGTCCCTGGATGGTGAGCCACGAAGTGCATGATCCCGGACAGGGAACCACAAGGGAGTGTTCCCGGGCGGGAAGCCGAGGGTGTTCCTGAACAGTCTGTCCCAGTCCGACTTCGCCTAGGACAACTTCGTCTCAGACCAGTGGTTCTGTTCTGAGCCACGGTTGGCTTTGGTGGCTGGGTTTTACATGAACCCGTTCCAAGTCCCCCTGCCGTACCTGCCTGGACTCCCGCTCTACTTTTATTGTATCCCCTGATCAAGGACTACTTTCCTGCCTTGCTCATCCATCCTGAACTTTCTTGTACATTCATGTTTGTTGTTTATATTGTGCCCTGACCTTTTGTTTTGTATTTATCCTCGCCACCGATTTGTTAAATGTGTTGTGTCCTTGATCTGTCATTTTGTCTTGGCATCCCTTGAGGGAGGGGTACTGTCATGGTCCTGCCGCCTTGTAATCGTTTTTGCTCCTTGTGGCAGGATGATGACAGCCCCATGCATTTTGTGTGGTAACACATGGCTTTTGTGCTGTGTGCTTCCCTGTCTCATCTTCTGACCCCACCCCCTTGTCTCCTTGTTAATTATACTATTATTCATGTCACCTGCTACCTCATCATTTACTCTCCTATGTAGTGCCCTTGTGTTTGCTGTCCTGTGCTGGTTCGTTTTGTCTCATATATGCCATGTTTAGTGTCCTTTGAGTTTTTTTGATCCCTCATGGGCCATTATGTTATTGTTATTAAAGTTTTGCATTAAAAGTCTGCATCTGGGTTCTCTGGCTCGTGATTCCTGACAGAAATTCATGTGAGTTATTTTGTAAGTCCTTTTTGTGTTACTGTCAAGAGCAAATATCTGCCACCTACTCACTGAAATGTTCTTATTTACTATAATTATGCTATTTTCAATATTGATTTGAGGTCACTGATCAACTTTTCATTTTTTTTTTGTTGATATGACAAGATGATTTCGATTTCTAGTTTTGAAAGACTATTTTCTTAGCGACAGCTAGAGAGACAAGGACTGGGGTTTTATATTTGGGAGGGATTTGGGGTATCTGAAATAACTCCTAGAAGACAGGGTAGAGGAGACAGTGGGACTCTGCAGTCCAGGATTGAAGACAGTGTTGGTTACTGTAGTCCAGAGGGAGTAAATGGGCTGGCAGAGCCAGGTGGCATGGAGGTAGGGTGTCTGTGTTGCCAGAGGTGCACTGTGAGCAGGTATCTGTGTCAGATAGTCCCATTTTAAATAGTTTACTCTGAGTGATGTGGATTCTGTAGATGGTTTCATATTGTATGAGTTGTAGATTGGTGTTGGTGGTCATGTTGAAGATGTTTCTACAGATCTGTGTCCATAAATCCGGGTCTGAAGGTAGCGTGAGGTCAATATTCAATTTTTCCTTAGGCAGGCTAATTGTGGGGTTAGATGAAGTGATGAGTCTGTAGTTTAGATATCAGTTTTCTTGGGTGATTGGCTATTTCCATTAACTGTTCACTTGTTTTAGAAGGCTGTAGGGTATTAGTTAAAGTTATTTTGCTTTTGAGTAAAGATTTAAGCTGTTGGTAGTGGAGAAATTGGTCTTTCTCGATCAAAAATTTCGGAATAATTGAGGTGAATGGCATGAATTTGTGGTTTTCAAATACGTGGTGGAGATGGGTGATGCCCTTTTGGTGCCATTTAGGAAAGTGGATCGGTTCATCGTGAAGACGGAAAAGTCAGGGTTGTGCCAAATTGGGGTGTATCTACATGGTGCTAATAGTGATTTTGTAATTTTATTGGTTTTCCACCAAGCTGCCAGAGTTGTTGATATTGTAATGTTATTATAAAACTCTAGCTTTTTGATTGATTGTGGTAAAAAGGGAAGGTCTGCGATTGAGTTCGGGGAGCACAGATATTGCTTGAGATCAAGCCATAAGTTGGAGTATGTATGTTTTTGAGTCCATTTGTATAAGTGCTGTAGTTGGTTTGCCAGGAAGTAGTGCAAGAAATTTGGTGCTTCAAGTCCTTCAACTGCTTTGAGTTTTGGAGTGTTGTAAGTGCTATCCTCGGTTTTTTATCTTTCCAGTAGAATTGAGTGGTGAGAGAGTCGAGTTTTTTAAACCATGAGTCTTTATGAGTCTTCATTTTTACTGTTGCGATACGGCCTATGAGTGTAAGTGGGAGCTTATTCACTTATCAACTTTTCAGATCATTCTCATTTACATAGAGGTATTTAGCAGACACTTTTTTTAACAATAAATATTGAAGTCCATTGATCAGTAAAGTGATTTTGTGCCCTTTAGTGAAATTACCACAAGGTGTCATTCATTTGCTGACTGCAGGATTCTGAATGGGATGTAGTTTTGCTAGAGAGATTGTATGTACAGTATGCCTGTGGCTAATTTGTATGCCAGCAGCAACGACATGAATTTGGTGCAGGTAGAAACTAGTAGGCAAAGAAGAGAGATGAAGATTGGTATTACATGCACTCTTTTGGGCTTGCGGAAAACCCAAAAACGTAATGTAAGTAGAAAATAACAGCTTTGGATTCAAATATGTGGAATCATATTGGTTTTCACTTGTCTCATGAGGTTGGATTATTTTCAGCTTGATGAGGGAGTTTTGACTGTGGAAGGAGCGGTTTATTTTCAGTGAGGAGAAATTGTTGGATTTATTTTGAGAAACAAGGTTTGTATTAATGTTTTTAATTTATAATCTATTGTAGCTCACGCAAAAAGTGTGCTGAATAGGACAGTTCACAATATGTTAACTGTAAAAGTAATGCAATCTTCATCAGCTTTGTTTAGTTTGTCATGATTTAGTTTTTCTGCCTTGTAAATGATTTGAAAGTTACATTTCCTTTGTTCAAAATTATCCAAAAATATGTGAGTTGAGTGGGTCATTACTGCTATTTATAATTATTAAATTTTTAATCAATAAACACCATACATGGGTGTCGCCTCAATAGTGAACATGTTGTGTATATATGTATGAATCTGCCTGCCGTCACTGAAATCTGTCCTCAGTTGTTTAGTGTTTGCATTGAAGTTTGTTTTCAGTTGTGTTTTCATGTTTTATTTTTTTATCTGTGTTTTTATAGGTTGGGATCACGTGTGGTCCAATTGTCTGTAGATGGGCTTGTTGTGGTACTGCTAACCAGAGTTCAAATCCTGGCTTGGCTCCTGTTTAAATACAGTACATGCATGTAAAGGCATGAAGTGTACTGTAATGTTATGTTAATCTTTCTAAACTAATGAAACAAATCTATTCATGTAATTTTAAATGATTTGTGAACAGAATAAATTGATTTACAGAATGGTTTTCCTGTTTTAATTTAAAATACACTGCTTACATTTTTTTTGCAATTTGAAAAACACTATTTAAAACATGTATTCAGGGCTCCAGACTTACTTTTTTCACTAGGCGCACAGTGGCCCCCAACTGAAAATTTTAGGGGAACAACCAGAAAATTTAGGGGCGCACACCGTAAATCAACATGCTAACCAAATCTACTAATTTCCACTGTATTACTAATAATTACTTTAATAATGGATGCAGAAATTACAATAAGCTGTTTCAAATTCAGTGTCACATTTTATTCTGCACTTTTGAAGATGCAACAAGGTAAACTGACAGCACCATCGCTGTCATGACAGTACAAATAGTAAACAAAATACCATACATTCAGAATAAGAGGTAGGCCGTGTTAAATTTCAACATCATCTCTGCCTCATCTGCCCTCTGATTTACAGTCATTTGTCTTCTAAAAGCAACCGGCAGTGGCGTTGCATTTTGATTTATAAACATGTCACAACATACTCAATGCTTTAGACTGAGATTGTGTTTAATCAGTGTATTGTGTTTAAACTGCGAAGTGCATGTACTATCGGCAAACTTTGTGTTCCCCGCAGCTCTGGGGTAGCTGCTGCAGTATTCGCAGTTCATATATTTCGACTGCTTATAGTACCTCAGCCAGCTGAATTCTTTTAGCTAGTCTTCTCGAAAATGGTAAGTGTGGGCTTTTTTTGAATTTTATCTTACCACTATGAGTACTCCTAAATCACACTAAAAGATTTTAGCTAGGAGTTTTCTCTTAAAAGTTATTCACAAAGCCTTTCAGACCTACTTTTAGTAAGGAAAAATGATAACTCTTAAACTAAGAGTGAGTCTTCGTTGCTACGGATGACGTCAATTCTCATGCACGAGCTACCTCGCAATGACCACGGTGATTGGTTGTTAGATGACAGGGCTGTCATGCGGAACATAACACAGACGCACCAAATCATACAATTACAACATCAAAATATGTCTGTGTCCTACACAAAATAATAATAGCAATGCCATCGAAATGCATATATAAAAGAAAAGTCGTGAATAAAATTAAATTAAATCAAGGTAGCCTAATACCCAAATGAAAACCGCCAATTGCCTAATAATAAAAAACGACATTGCATTAACACTTGATTAATCTACATCATATTAGCCTAAATAGACTACTTAAAGCAAGGAAATGTTGCCCATATTGAAGAAGCCTAATGTAATAAATAAATGACAGTGGATTATGAACTTGCCAAAACGGAAAAGAAAGCCCAACTGGATGCAGGATCAGTTACTGCTGCTGGCCAGTTGGTGTTGGAAAAAAGAAACGTAATAAAAGGGAAATTCGGCACGAGATGTCAAGCAAAACTAAGCGTGAGACGTGGGAGACAGTGATGCGCGGGTCAATGTACAAAACAACCGGCACCCGACCAACGTTTTCAACTAACCCGACCGCAACTCAGACCGCATCTTTTCCGAATATCATAAAAACATTTTTTATGACAGCAGGCACCCGCTCATTTCGGATCAACCCGCGCATCACTGGGGCGAGGATTTGTTTGCAGATCAATGCAGCATTCCCGCTTGTGTCGCGGATCCCGTTCGACTGCGAGAGGTGGTGGTATGCATTACAATCGCAGTCAAGGGTTGAGATTGCAGCCTTTAAACGGGCAAGCATGGCAACAGGTTGGCGACGGCGTACAATATTAAATATATAATATCATTATTGTTTCATGTAATTCTAAAAACTTCCTGCTTGTCATGAATGTAATGAATTATGAAACAAATGTCATAAACAATATGCTTACATTAAAGTGTGCTTTTAAGTCTAGGCAATGCTTTTGAGTTGGTGAAACTGTCCGTGTTAAGGAGGATCAGACAGCACCTAAGCCATTCTAGGATCCCTGTCCCAGACTTAGGTGCTACTTTTAGGGCTAAAATGCTTCGTGAATTACTTTTAGTGAAAAAAGTTGGGAGTGACACGCCCATTATTTTTAAGAGTTGCCCCTAAATTCACCAGTTAGGAGCTACTTTTAGCCTTGAAATTCTTTGTGAATACGTCCCCTGGTATTGTACCTAAATTGTACCGAAATAAATTTGAATAAAAAAATAAATAATAGATTAAATTATTGTTTAAATATTAAATAATGAAAATGTAAAAAAATTTAAAAAACTCAACTGTTGGACTGTACTCTGGGTATGGACTGTACTCTGTGTTACAAACACAGTCGGGCGGGGATTCTAACTCGGGTCGCCGGAAGTGGGTTTGCACAACATGTCGGAGCGCTGCCCACTACATCATCAGCTCCGACTATGCTTTAATGGTTTAAATGAATTGAATTAACTATTTTGATAAGAACGCCTTTTGGATTGCCTTTTGATTAATTTTGTTATTCTGAAGTGAAGAAGTATTACAGTAGTAGTACAATAGTAGTACAAGCTATACATGCACTTCTGCATAACTCAGTGGTAGAGCATTGCGTTAGCGGGCAACCAAATTAACCTAGGGAACAAACATGGATCCAAACATGTCGCTTTGGATAAAAGCATCTGCCAAATGCTAAATGTAAATGTACAGTAGATAAGATAACTATAGATAAATATAATACAGTAAAAAATACATAATGAAGCCAATGAGTTCAATCACTGCTAATTAAACCAATGTAAGGCTTTGACACATAAAAGAGCTTTATACTTTCTACAGAACTAAAGAAAATGCATCATTATGCATATCAACCTAGGCTGATGGCCTTAATAATATATTGCATTGTCTATTTCTGTATGCAAATAATGTTAATGATAATAAAATTTAGTTTCAACAGTGTTCAAACAATAATGTCAATCTAAATGTTGTGTTATTTCAACCCATGGTTGGGTAACAACAACCCAGCAGTGGGTTATTTATAACCCAACAGTTGAAAAAAAGTGTGTAATTTATGCATCACCTGTATTACTGGGATTAATAAATGAAATATTCATTAAGGGAATATTATTGTGGAATTTCAAAAATATCACATAAAACACATAACTATTCTCATACATCGAAGACAACCCTGTGTTGTTACTTTTCCTCTTCTGAATCAGTTTCTGATTCTAACAAAGATGACTGAATGAAACCAATATTTTCACTTGCCATTGTGTTGCGTTTACTGATCGAGTGGATCAGGTAGTGAGCGAAGCATAATATTAGTTGTTTTTAAACAATTACTGTATTTATTGTTCACTGACAGTTTCTGTGAAAGGTTTTATTGAATGAATGTGTGTGATGGATTTTACTGTCCACACAGCTCTGTATGTGTATTATGGTCAAAACAAATGTGTTTTTTAGAGATGTACTGCAGCTATTATGGCAACCACTTACCGCACAAATTATGCCAGTCTTTCTGGATTCCATAATAAACATTAACTACACTCTAAAAAATATTGGGTTGTTTTTAAACCAGTGATGGGTAACTATTGGACAGAACACATATCTGGGTTAAAATGACCCAAATAATGGGTTGTTTTAACTCAACTGCTGGGTTGTTTCAACATGGTTAATTAACAATAACCCAACAGTTGGGTAAAAACAACCCATTATTTGGGTCATTTTAACCCAGAAATGTGTTCTGTCCAATAGTTACACAGCCCTGGGTTAAAAACAACCCAACATTCTTTAGAGTTTAGACAGTAAAAAAACAGCACTGGTTGGATACACTTACTAACTATGAGCACCTCAGCAAAACGATCTAGGCCAGGCCCAAGTTGTTTCTGACTAACTGATGTTTTCATGTCTTGAGATTATTGTTGCATGATCTTAACCACTGTGATACACTGGGAGAAGATGCTTTTCAGAGATCACCCAGTAGTTTTGCACCTCGTCTGCAATCAAATGCACACAATAGTAATTATATGTCATCCTGTTGTGCTAACACAACATGATTACATATAATTGAGTAATTATTAAATAATGTTAACAGTTTTTTGTATTCTGACAGTTGTGAGGGCGCAATTTTTGTCAGTAGCTTATAGACCGTTTCAGCAGTAACAACATAAACAAGCAGCTGTCGCGGTCCGCATGTAACTTCCGGTAAACTCCGCTAAGAATAAATAACAACAAAGTTCTTTAAACGTAGCTTATTTATGTAACAAGTAAAAAAACAACACATAGATTACCTAGGATACCAAAACATTTGTTATTTTCGACGAGGCATTTGTTCAAGAGATCAGTTTAGTAACTAGTCAGACCATTAAAAAAACGAAACCGGAAGTAAGGTTCGGATCCAGACGTGTATCACGTGCGTCCGATGAAACCGTCTATAAGTCAACGTTTTAATTTGAAAGGCTGATTTTTAAGTAAATGTTTTGACCCGGCACAATTATAAACAATCTGGTTTCTTGTCTCTTTTTGCCTTTGTAGCCATCGAGACTCAGAGCACCAGTTCTGAGGAGTTGGTCCCTAGTCCCCCATCTCCTCTTCCTCCTCCACGAGTCTACAAACCCTGTTTTGTCTGTCAGGACAAATCCTCGGGGTATCACTATGGTGTCAGCGCTTGTGAAGGCTGCAAGGTAAGTATTCTATCCATCTCTTCAACATCAAATGTAACCGTGACAATTTATGTTCTGCTTTTCTCTGCTTAAATGTTCTACAACACAGTACCCTAATTTAACGGCAGTTTCACCCTGCACGCCTGAAGCCCGATTTATAGTTGTGTGTAATCTTTACGCCATAGCTACGCCGTAGGTTATCCGTAGCCTCTACGTAGCCTGACGTGCACCTCACAAAAATTTTAACAACACGTCAGTTCTACACGGACCGCAAGCGCTGTGATTAGTCCACCAGAACCCCTCCCTGCATCACAGGTATTTCCGTTTGCAACGGTGAAAACAAAGATGGGCCAAGCAGAGGAGTGATTTAACTCAAACTGCAACAAAAGTCACTGTTTATTTACTTTCATCATTGCTGGTCATCTAAAATCATACACAAGAAGTTGCTGTGTCTTCTTCATTTGTGGGTTAACCTGCTAAGCTTTTTCTTCTTTGATGGTCGCGCTGCTACTGTGGTTACACGCGTGGATACTGCCTACCAGCGGTCTGTGCGTGTGTTTGTACGCACAACTATAACGAGCCCTTGAGCAGCACGTAAGCGCCGCATGTTTTTTTATGGTGTCTGTGTTAACAAGTTAGAGCATGCACACCACATACGTCGTGTAGCAGGAGCGGCGCTGATTCAGCAGTGCTGTGATCGGTTCTGCGTCTGCTCTATTTTTGCTTTGCTGCTCACGCTCAATTAAAGTGACAGGGCATTGTTTAAATGCTTGTGGATTGACATGAAAAAGTGTAATTTCAACATAAAATCATTAATGTGATGCCAAGTATGTTTAAAACAGACATGAATTTAAGCAATTTAAAGAACGAAATAAATATTTAAAAACACATTGTTGCCTGAAGACTGCGCTGTCATTCACTCTCTGCAAAGCACTTAGTGAATCCTCATCATTCTTAATAACCTTCAGAGAAACAGAAAAATCTAAGTCTTATGCTTATACTGTTAAACTGGGAACACGATTGCATCATGCTGTCAATCACCAAGTGTACCCTTTTCTTTTTATCTTTTTTCTTCTTTTTTCTTTTTATTGTGTAAATATGTGGCTTAAACAAAGCACAGTTATATTAATTACACTGACAGTCAAAAAGACTTTTGAAAAGGTTTTACTCATAAATGTATATAAATTAAAGTAATGTGAACTTGAAATCTTGATAATTTTGTACTGTTGGTAAGTGCCACAGTATGCACTGCAAACACAGCTGGTGTAAAAGTACAATGGCCAAATGCTCTCCTCATCCCTTAAACAAAGTACAAGATTCACAGACATTGATGTTAATTTTTTTCCCTTTGAGGGCCACAGAAGGTCAGCCAAAGCTAAAGCATCTTCTTATTGTGGGTACAAATATGATTTTGGAGTAATACAGGTTTCTTAGTTATTTGCAGGCGATCTTAACATGAACAAACAAAAATGTATGTTGCTGTCATTTCATATCTTTGTTGCGTCATGTGAACCATGTGCATAATGCATCTTGTCGAAATACCCGCCTGCTGCACATGCGTCGAAAGGGTTTATGATAAAAGAGACCCTCGCGTTCACAAAATACGCGCAAGACACTCACTTAACAGTAAACTCTGAGATTACGTGAGTATCTGGCAAACGCGAGCATCACTTTTATCTTAAACCATTTAGACGTGCGTGCAGCACCACTTATTTTGACAAGACGCATGATGCACATGGTTCACATGAGGCGGTGAACACATATTTTGAAATATGGGCTACATACATGTTGTAAGGAGCTTTGCATCGTGCGCCCTCGAAAAAGAAGTCACCGGCTGCCACTGTGTCTATTTATTAAATCATTATGACATTTTTTTTCAGCCTAATATTATGAATGTTTAACTTTGTTGAGTAAGGTTTAGCAATAACTACCCAGTTTTGGTTCTAGAATATACACTCACCAGCCACTTTATTAGGTAAACATGTCCAACTGCTTGTCAACGCAAATTTCTAATCAGCCAATCACATGGCAGCAGCTCAATGCATTTAGGCATGTAGACATGTTCAAGACGATCTGCTGCAGTTCAAACCAAGCGTCAGAATGGGGAAGAAAAGTGATTTAAGTGAATGTGGTTGTTGGTGCCAGACGGGCTGGTCTGAGTATTTCAGAAACTACTGATCTACTGGGATTTTCAAGCAGAACCATCTCTAGGGTTTACAGAGAATGGTCCGAAAAAGAGAAAACATCTAGTGAGTGGCAGTTCTGTGGGCGCAAATGCCTTGTTGATGCCAGAGGTCAGAGGAGAATGGCCAGACTGGTTCGAGCTGATAGAAAGGCAACCGTAACTCAAATAACCACTCGTTACAACCAAGGTATGCAGAAGAGCATCTCTGAACGCACAACACATCGAACCTTGAGGCGGATGGGCTACAACAACAGGAGACCACACCGGGTGCCACTCCTGACAGCTAAGAACAGGAAACTAAGGCTACAATTCACACAGGCTCACCAAAATTGGACAATTGAAGATTGAAAAACGTTGCCTGGTCTGATGAGTCTTGATTTCTGCTGTGACATTCGGATGGTAGGGTCAGAATTTGGTGTCAACAACATGAAAGTATGGATCCATCCTGCCTTGTATCAACAGTTCAGGCTGGTGGTGGTGGTGTAATGGTGTGGGGGATATTTTCTTGGCACACTTTGGGCCCATTAGTACCAATTGACCATTGTGTCAACGCCACAGCCTACCTGAGTATTGTTGCTGACCATGTCCATCACTATATGACCACAGTGTACTAGCTTCTGATGACTACTTCCAGCAGGTTAACGCACCATGTCATAAAGCGCAAATCATCTCAGACTGGTTTCTTGAACATGACAATGAGTTCACTGTACTCAAATGGCCTCCACAGTCACCAGATCTCAACCCAATAGAGCATCTTTGGGATGTGGTTGAACGGGAGATTCGCATCATGGATGTGCAGCTGACAATACTGCAGCAACTGTGTGATGCTATCATGTCAAAATCTCTGAGGAATGTTTCCAGTACCTTGTTGAATCTATGCCACGAAGGATTAAGGCAGTTTTGAAGGCTAAAGGGGGTCCAACCTGATACTAGTAAGGTGTACCTAATAAAGTGGCCGGTGAGTGTATTTAGTCTGTGTGATAGTTAAATAGAGGCTACATTTGCAACTTTGTTAGTATCATTTTATACATTTTACCAAAAAGTTTTCTAATTTTTATGTTGAATTAATATTTAAAATGTTGTCAAACATGCCAGTAACATGCTCAAAGCACAGGCTTTGTGGATTTTGTGGTGTTTTTATGAAAATAGACCCACCACAGAACAAGAATAAGAAGCTGCATGGCCTCGGAAAGATATCTTAGTAAGACATCAAAACTAAATTGCTGCTGCAATAAGGAAGCAACTTCCTCCTAACCAACCAATATCAACTTTTAAGGTATTCAAAAGTGCACAAAAGAGCACAACTGGCCTTTAAAAGGGATGGGTGATAAGACTCATTGGTTTATTGCACTTTACCCTCAAAACACACTCATTAATGATTAAGGGATGGTTTTCCGGGCAGAGCTTAAGCCAGGACTACCCCTCAGTTTAATTAGGAAATATAACTAGTTTTAACAAACATGCCTCACTAAAAACATTAATTGTGTGCATTTTGAGGCAAAACAAAGGGGACTGATGTTTTTTTAGATATATCGATGCAAGTTGTTTTCCGTTTGAACAACTCCTTAATTTGTCTAGTACTAGTGTTATCCCTTTTCTGGGAAACCGCTACTAAGAGTATAGGGACTACCCTTTTAATCCATACGCCGGGCGCACTGACCATTTTTCCAGTCGACTAGCAAAAGTGGATTGGGACATGCCCTTAAGTGCACTTGCGCCGTGTGCTTTAGACCATGTGCTTAGATCATTAAAATCATTATTGTGTGTATGACTAATATGACTGTTTCACATTACACCAAGTTGTTGTTAAGCCTTGAATATACAGTAATACAGCCACTTGACTCTGGGAAGGCATTTGAACATCATACATCATACACAAGCTGCAGTCAGGTTCAGTTTGACAGAATGTTGCTATGGTTACAATCAGCATGGACATCATTTACATGTTTGCAGGTGAAAAAAGTAAACTGCCTTATAAAACAGATCTTGCGGCATCTCTTGTTATACATTTAGATCAAGTAGAATTTTAAGCCCTGATTAAGCCTGTGTTTGATTTTTAGTGTGTTGGTTTCCAGCAAGGTCTACAAAACATATGCAGTGGCAGGAAAAAGTATGTAAACCTTCTGGAATTTCATAGTTTTTTGTCATAAAATGTGACCTGATTTTCATCTAAGTCAAGGGTATTGACAAACATAATGTGTCTAAAAATAATAACACAAAAATTCTGATCTTTCATGTCTTGATTGAGAACAACCAAAAAACTAATAGTGTTTATGGAAAAAGTATGTGAACCCTTGAGTTAAGACCTCAAAAAACCCTAATTGGAGTCAGGTTTTAGCACACCTGGAGTCTGGTTAAGATAATATGTTTGGAGGTGTGGACTACAGCTACTGATAAAAACCCCTCTGAGCTTTCAGAGGAGCTACGATCAATAATTGTTGCTTAACGTAAAGCTGGAAAGGGTTACAAAGTTATTTCAAACACTTTAGAAATTCACCAGTCTACAGTTAGGTAAACAATATACAAATGGAGACTCTTTGGGACTATTGCTACTCTACCAAGAAGCGCCCAGTCAAAGAGTCTACAATTTGTAAGACACTGAACAAGCAGGGTAGCCACTGGAAAAGAGCACATTGACACTTCACAGTGGTATTGGCAAAATGTTTTGTGGACTGATGAAACTAAGATTGAACTATTTGGAAGAAACACACAGCGCTACTGTACATCTGGCGTAGAAAGGGTATTGCATATCATCACGAAAACATCATACCAACTGTAAAGTATGGTGGAAGAAACATGATGATTTGGGCCTGTTTTGCTGCACCAACTTGCAATCATTGAGGGGCAAATAAATTGCCAATCAGACAAGTTTTGTGACAATGTGAGAATGTCTGTACGTCACCTGAAAATGTGGAGAAGGTGGGTGATGCAACAGGACAATGACCGAAAAAAACAAAACAAGTCCACAACAGAATGGCTTCAGAAAAACAAAATCTGTAATTTGGAGTGGCCAAGTCAGAGGAAGCGCCTGGTTGAGGTTATTGCCACCAAGGGGGTCAACCAGTTCTAAGGGTTCACTTACTTTTTCCACTGCCATTTTGAATGTTGAATGAGTGTGTTCAAAAAAGACATAAAAAGATCAGATTTTTGTGTAATTATTTTTAGACACATTATGTTTGTCAATACTCTTGACTTAGATGAAGATCAGATCACATTTTATGACAAATTTATTCAGAAAACCATGAAATTCCAAAGGTTCCCATACTTTTTCGTGTCACTGTATGTGAAGTACAGTATGCATATGTTTAAGTCTTTGTTCAAGGTGTTAGGATTTAACTATAGTATGTAATATTAGTCATTGGTCATGCCGCTGTCTAGATATTGGCATTATGTAAATTCACTTTTACAAGCATTAATTGAGGACTTTTCACAATTTCCAATTTGTATTTCTCTGCTAGATTTACACAAAATTCTTAAAAGATTGTGAGCTGTGTTCCAAAACTGCATACTTCTGCCTCAAAAGCACAAAATCTGCTCATTTGCACAGTTTGACATGAGCATGCTTTGTATGAAATTAAACCCGAAGTCTAATTTGAATTGATAAGGTGGCTAGGAAACATATGCCTGAGCATACATATGCATACAAAAAGACACATGAGGCAAAGCTGAGTAAAGACGACAGATTTGCTAAGGTCTGTTTGCTTTGTCTCTTTAATCCTTTCTGACATTGGGTTCTTTTGACGTGTCCGCTGCAAATCTGTTGATTGAACTTTGGCTGTGCACTTACAACTTTTAAAAAACTTTGACAGATTAAAAAGTCAGGACTAAAAGAAAATCATTTTGGTTGCCAGAGCTAGTGTAAATAGCATTTGCCAACAAGGGACACAATTTGCATATATATAGACACAGAGCAAAAAACACAACCATATCACACAGGTCATTTGTCAGGGTTAAACCTTGTGACAAGGTTGTGTTAATTAATAAAAAATATAAAATGGTAAATATTCCTCATGCTAAACAAATGCACAGTGTCAAAAAAGCAGTTGAGGATGTGACGGAATCTTTCTGGGCCAATCTCACGCCTCCTTTTTCCTACAAGTTTCGGAAAGTTTTTTTTCCAAACATGGGTACCCGTTATGTATTGGTGACTTGGTTAGCATTGTTCCTTCGAGTAGAAGTGACATGTATCATTGCATGTGACTGTTTATATCAAGACTCAACAATGGCACAAAAGAAGAAGTGTTTTTAGATGTAAGGAAAAGAAAGCCTTCCAAGTAAGCCAGCCTTATGGAAACAATGGATATTGTTAGGGATGCACCGAAATGAAAATTCTTAGCCGAAACCGAAAAAAGGAAACCAAGGCCGAAACACCGAAATATATTATTATGCCAATTATTAGTACATTTGCATTTATGGCTATCTGTGTACTAACTTTACTAGGGGTGTGTGACAGATCCAAAAACTCACAGTTCGGATCACATTACAGTTTTTGAGGCACAGATCAAATTATTTTTCGGATCAGCAAAAAGCGGGTGGGAAAAATCTAACAAACAATAAAGAAATTGCAAACATTTCTAAAAAAAACAAAACAAAGTTGTACATTAATAAGGTCTGAAATTAGCATTAGGTACAGAAATCAAATTAAATGAATCATAACACAATAAATTAAATATATTATTATTTTTTTAGAGCTATTTGTCTCTTTGTCATGGTTTGTTTGATTAACATTAATGACACAGACTTAAGTAGGTTAATCTGACTGTAATCTATACATACACTTAAGACATAAACAAATGTTTTCATTAGAAAAAGAATACTGTGGAGATCATTTTGTTTATATGTGCCCTGTCAATAACAGAGAGATTTTATGTTTGCTTGTTTTTTTTAAACGCGTCTCTCTCGTATGTGCACTATTGAGGGCACTTATACGCGCACACACAAAGAGACGGAGAGTGAATCCAAACAGCGCAACAGTCGCTCCACATAAAAATGTTACACTGGGTTTCGTTGCTTTATTCGCCAAATGTATGTTAATGGATTACAGTTTGAGACACATTAGCACGACTCTCTCTAAAGTTTACACATCAAGACATGCTTAATCTTTGCAGACGAGTGCAAACAGCTCGACCGTGAGTGAAACCTGCTTGAGCACGAAGGGAAGGGGTGTGTGACGACTGATCACCGTGAGTGAAACCCAAGCGCTAGCGCACAGATGGGAGGGGCGCGGTTGACATTCATTTTCGGTTGGATTTTTATTTCGGCCCGAAACCGATAATGCCATTTCCGGCCAAAATTTTCGGCGACCGAAATTTCGGTGCACCCCTAGATATTGTATGTTTATCTGAGGTAGCAGCAGAGTTTTGAGTGTGTATTTGTTTAATGCTAACTTTTGTTGAAATGGGGCAGTCCCAACCAAGCGATGAGTTGCAGGCGTTAAGTAAAACTGCATCAAATGTCTGTCTTTGGTTGGCAAACGACACAAACATGTAGTGAATCATAAGTTATCCAGATATAGTGGAATAATGTTTGTGTGTTGCTTGCTCGTGACCTGCTCCTCCTGCTGGACGCCTCTGGGATTTCATGCTTTTCCGGAACCAATCGCTAGAGATGAGTTTTCTTTTATAAATCTGATAAAACTAAAAACTCTTTGGAGATATAAAGTAAGTAAAACTACATGCAATTATCAAAATTCACATTTAACAAAAAATAGCCAACTTTCTTGGTGGATTCAAATCCAACACCCACCTATAGGTTGACTGCAGAAGACAAAACAACAGTGCAACTATATATAGAGATGTTGTATACTGCCATATTTAGTTTGGAGCTATGTGGTTTAATAATCAGTACTATTATAATAATACAATTAGGGGTGGGCGATATGACCAAAATCTTCTATCACGATAGGATTAATTTTATATCATGATAACGATATGTATCACGGTAGAGTTTTTTTATGTTTTAATAAGGTTTAAATCTTTAATACCATAGAAATGTTCATAATTCTCACAAAAAAAAAACATATACAAGCATAGAAAGAAGATAAAAACAAACAAAACTCAAGCTCTCTGAAGATAAACAGTCAATGATATAAGAATGATAATAAATAATTATGCATGTATGTATAGGCCTATATATATTTTTATTTAAGGTAGAAAAGTGATTTAATCAGGAGCAGTGAGAGATTTTCTCTCAATGCTGTTTGATTAACACTAGTGACAGACAGGAGCAAAATTAGGTAACTTCCCCTTTAAGAGCAAAGTCCGGACCCAATACACTGTTAAGCCGAAAGTATACTAGGGACGTCCGCGTACGCGCGCCGTCCGCATGACGTCATTTTCGTCATCAAGAGGGTCCGCGGCCGGCCGCGCGGACCGTCCGCGTGCAGCCCAAAATTTGAGACCGCGCGGACAGTGCGCGTACAGTCCGCGTACAACAGCGCATGCGCGTGAAACTATTTAGACAGGGCACTCCACAATAAACAATTATACAAAGGAAATAGACAGCATTTGCACACACACTATCGTTTTTCTTCTTTAACTTTTACTTCTTCCAAGAACAGAAAGCCCTGAAGCATTTTTGTTTGATTCCTGTTCTTTGTTGTCTTCTTGTTTGTTCTAAACTGTGTTTGCAATGGTGGATCAGTTACTTTTCTTCACCTATCCTAATGTTTTAATGTACTGTAAATGTCTCCAAATCAGTGCTGCCCTGACAGCCTGTTAGACTAATAATTTGAATAAGAAATCATTTGTATTGCATATAGTGTCGAACGCGGCCATCCGCGTGTAGCCGCGGGGACTATACTCGGAAAGCTGCGCGGACGCGTGCACGCGAGCCGGACGCAGAAAAAAAGTATACCCGGGCCTTTACACATGCGCTTTCTCTTTTAGCTGTTTACTTTCTCTTAAGACCTAACTGGTCGTGTTTATGAGGATGCTCGCAAAGACGGGTATTTTGAGGCATATGTGTATTTAAGGACAATAAAACGGGAAAAATGCTCATGAGCTTAATGAGGATCCTCGCGATCCTCACAGACAGAAAGAGCAGCGGTTGCGCGACTTGTCCGCTCCTGACACACAGAAAGCACGCACGCATACAGATCTGTTGTCTGTGTTTCAATGGCTTAAAATAACTTGTTTTAAAACTGCAGTGCTTAAATACGTGTATAAACATTAGGTTTTCGCGACCACGTGCACAAGAGCGTGACGTGGGCACGTAACCTCGATAGAAACGATAGTCCAAAATCTCTACCGTTTGACAAATTTCTACCGGTTAATTATGTCTACCGGTTTATCGCCCACCCCTAAATACAATAATACTCTGTATTATTTGAGTTAAGGAGAAGGCAATTGTTTGCAATTCACTTTCTGATATCGTTGACACAGTCTGTTAGCCTAGAAAACTGATGGGTTTTGCCAGGTTCTGAGGAAATGTAAAGCTGTGTATCATCAGCATAACAATGAAATTTGATGTTATGTTTCTTAATAATGTTTCCTTAAGGAAGCATGTTTATCAAGAAGAAAATAGGGCCTAGAACTGATCCCTGTGGCATGCCATATTAAAATTTAGAGTAACATGACTTTTTTTCATTTACATAAAGTGATAATGGTCAGTTAGATAGGACCTATACTGTACCAGGCTAACGCCTGACCACTAATGCCAACATTTTTTAGTGTATTCAGGAGAATTTTATGATCTATTGTGTCAAAGGCTACAATAAGGTCCAGTAATATTTATGTTTAACATTAGCCAGCACTTTTAGTTTAAATCTAATGTCAGAATATACTGGTTCACATTCAACAATGGTGGCTGGTGCCTCTATTTCCACATTCCATAAAATAGAATCACCTATAACCAGGGCACTTGTTACAGGTGTCTCAAATGGTGTGCTCCTGAGTGTGGAGAACCTGATTGAAATGATAGTGGCACTGCATTTTCTTACGACTATGCCACCTTACTGTCACCCAGCTGGCCTGACACTTTGGTTCTAATGTCGGACCCAAGCAATGTTTATGACATAGACACTGTTTCAGATGCACCTAGTGTAACAAGACATTAACAATACACCATTCGCTGGTGGTGCCTCGATTTTGGTGTGAAGTTGACCAGGGGTATCCAGGATGCACAAGTCCGAGCCTTTTCCACAGCCCTACACTCAGAGGTGAAGACACATCTGAAAAACACACATCCGATAGATCCACCATTACAGCAGCTTGATAATAATCCTATATGTAAAAGTTGGTAAACTGCACATAAATTTTGTGTTTTTGGAATATAGATTATTTTTATATTATATTAAAGATGGAATACGTAAAATTCGCCACTAGATGGCGCCAAAACAGCAATATCAACAAATGACGATGATTAATGACGCTCTGAAGCAGCCGGAATTATGGGATTTGTAGTCTTTAACTCAACCGCTGATGGCCATTAATCAGACGCGAACGAGAAATCACGTTGACGGATAAGTTAATTAAGTCTTATAAATGTTGCGTTTAATGACATTGTTTTATTCCAATATAAAATGTTATATTTGATGTTTAAAACGAAATTGTTAGTCATAGATGTTACAGTATGAGTCCAAATTCGTGTGTTAACACAGCACAGAATTAAGTCTTCAAACTTACAATCTAAAATTATTTTTCACACAATGTATTGACAGTACAAATCTTATTGTGTGGTTATGATGTAAAATTATGATAGACTGTACAGTACCAAAGTCTACTCTATAAGTAAGTGTCTTGTTGCTGTACAATACTTAATGTGCATTATATCGTCCGCGGGAAGACGCACTGATTACAATCTACACACTAATGTTGTGATCGATATGATAGCATACGATTTTTGAAGGGTTACAAATCAAAACAACTCACCTGTCGTGTAAAACACAAGCAAGATCAGCATCTCTGTCTGGTTAAATGTTGTCGTGAAGCTCTCTCCATCCAGATAATGCAACACCTATATTAATCCTCATTCTTTTCCTCGTCTTGTTCCAAACTCTTCTTGGGTACTTCCGCATTTGTACCCGACACTGTTGTCATGTGCTTTTTACGTCAGTAAAGGCGGTAACAAAGGGTCTCGTGGATATTAACGTCATTGACAGGAGACTGACCTGCCCTGTGTCAATGTTTTGAATGGCAATTTTCTCATGATTTACAAGTAGTTGAAACCATTACAGATATTGGTAGTAATCAGTTGGACAAAATATATAACACTGGCCTAGTGGTTTTTGGATATTTTACTGCAAATATCTTACAAATTGCACCTTTAATAATATTATTATTAATTAGATTAAAACATAGTAAGCTTTTATTTTGAAGTATCATCATGTCACACTTCACTTCCCACTTCCTGTTTGTTTTATATAAAGCCACCTCAGTCCTCTTAGTGATCGCTGATTATTACAATAGTATGTCCTGCCTGTTTGTGATCTTGTTCTGCCTCCTCTAGTGATGGGAGAAACGAAGCTTTTCGAAGCTTCGAATCAATTGAACCAATTGCTTCTCAAATTGATTCAGTTTTTTGAAGCGTTCGAAACACCGCACACGCTGGCGACACCTGCTGGTCAAATTAGTGTAAACACTAAAATCTAGGCCCAAACATAATGACACATTTGGCAAACTATTGTAAATATGTTCACAACAGTGTAGTATTGTCAAAATATTTTTCAAGTCATTAAATACACGAAGCCGGTGCATTCCCTATCCGATCATTTTTTTTCCTTGCTCTAAAAAAATTATCTGTAAACACAAAACCACTAAAAACCGACTGAAAGCGGTATAGTATATATGCCGGACCAGTATGGGGCGCTGTAATTCTGCCACAGATATATGCTATACACGGAGAAGAAGACTTTGAGCATGCGCATAACCAACGTATGGTGTTGTCCATTATCGCTTGATGGTCACCACAATTGCATAGAAGCAATAGATTTTGCTGTAATAAAGCTAGTAGGCTTTAGTAGCTTCTGTAGCACGAACACAATCACGTAGTCCGCTGTTATTGTTGTTGCTGTTACGTGTGACGCTTCCGACACGTGATGTGATGACGTTTTTGCTTCATAAAATATACGAATTGGCTGTACAGACGAAACCGCAAGGGTGTCGGTTTCAGATTTATCCACTTTAGGACCCGGTTTAAAAAAATAGCGGATTCAGTCTCCCAAAACGCCGGATCCGTGTGGATGAAACGCCAATACGATAACAAATTTATACGTATACAGTGATACGCGTCTCCGTGTGGACAGCCCCTTAGTTAGGGTATTTTGTTAATTAGACAATTTACCTGCAATTACTTTTACTACACCTTTTTAATTATACTCACATGTGTTTGTCATCAAAGCTGCCTATAAAACACATGCAAAGTCAAAGTGAACTGAATGGAGATGAACACTATGGGGACTCTTGGACAGTAAGATAAACATGAAGTTGTGTTTTAAAAAATGGAAGTGTGACAAAAATAAACACAAGACCAATGCAAAAATTACATTATGAATTTTTATATAAGAACAGAAGTTGTTGTAGTGTTTTAGCACTAAATCTCCAACCCTTTTTTTGCGCAGAACTTCTCCAGCTTTGGAAAAAACTCTTTCACATGGCACAGATGTAGCTGGTATTGAGAGGTATTTTTTGGCAAGCTGACAGAGATGAGGGAAGAAAGTTTGATGTTTTGACCAAAACTCCAGTGGATCACTTGTTCTGTTCATGTATGGTGTATTTAAATATCGCTGTACTTCAACTGTTGCATCAGCAGTGACACTATGGACCTTTTGTGTTTCCTGTATCTTATTGTCCAAGAGTTCCCATAGGTTCTCTCTGTCTTCCTGTCCTTCTGCTGAAGTGGCTGCAGCTGAAGTTGATGGCTGAGGTGACCCAGGTGGTGGAGCCGATGATGTTTTGCGCATCACTGCACTGCATTCAGCAATGCAGTCCTTGACTGCAGCGTCAGCATTGGCTGCACAGCCAAACACAACAGTTTTGAATCTGGGATCCAAAAGTGTAGCCTTAGCCAAGGTCCTCAAGGATTCCACTGTTCCAAAACGTTTCTTGAGTTTTTTTATCAAGTTGTTTGTGAGCTCTATTGCTGTTGTTGATGAAAGTTTCTATGCCTTCTCGTTTATTTTATAAAACAGCATTCTGACGATGGGTATAATTTTTGAAGCTGTGACCACTTTCTCGGCAGAGAGCTCAACTGTGGCATGGTTAAAGGCTGAAAGGGCTTGAAGACACTGTGCGATTGCTTCAAACTGTCCACTGTTCAAGGGTGTCACATTGGTGTTCAAGGATGTTAGAGCAGCACCAACTGCTTCACGTTCTTCATATATTCTTCGGAGCATGAAAAATGTGCTGTTCCACCTTGTTTCCACCTCTTGAATCAGTTTCTTCTTCGGTCTGCCCATCTGCTGCTGAATTGCAGACAGTTTCTCAGTGACATTGGTGCTGCATGTAAAGAAGGTAACAACTCTTCTGCAGTGATCTCGAATGGCACTAAGATCTGCTGTTTGAGACAGGGCATTTTTTACAACCAGATTTAAGGTGTGTGCAAAGCAAGGAATATGTCTAATCTGAAGCAGATTAGCACACAGTGTCATGTTCGAGGCATGGTCTGTGACGAGACATGTCACTTTGTCTCTTATTCCCCAGGACTCTAGCAAAATGGACTTTGCTGCTTTGATGTGCTCTGCTGTGTGGGTTTCAGGAAACTTCAAAACTCCCAGCACAACACTACACAACTTCTCTTCATTGATATAATGGTATGTTACTGCAAGGTATGCCCCCGTATTTATTGATGTCCACATGTCAGATGTAAGATTCACAGTGTTTGCGCTTTTGACTTCCTCCACCACCTTCTCTTTTGTCACTTTATACCTTGCAGCAACCATGTCCTTCAGCCCATGCCTTGATGGACGCACATATGTTGGATCCAGTTTCTGCACAAAAGCCCTGAAGCCCTCGTCCTCCACCATAAAAAAATGGCTGGGAATCCTTCACAATCATGTCCACCAGAACCTCATCAATGTCCCTTTGCCTTGCTGGAAAATTGAAAAATAAAAATTCATTATTTAGGGCCCGAGCACCGAGGAGCAGGCCAGAATGGCCTGCACCGAAAGGTGCGAAGCCCTATTGTTTTTGCTCGAATTATTATTTTTATTTTTATTATTATTATTATTATTTTTTTTTTTTTTTAACATTTTTGGGCACTTTGGGTGCCTAAACATACTCGAAAACTCTTGAAATTTGGCACAGACGTCAGAGTCGTCGGCCATCAGGTCTGGGCAAAGGCTGAAACACGGGCGTGGCAGGGGGGCTCTGTAGCGCCCCCTGTAATGCTAAAACAAACATTGGGGCACAGATCAGGCAAACATGTACGCACATGTATGAAAGTTGGTACGCATATAGATCTCATCGACCTGAACAACTTTCGCCCCCTAACATTTTAGCTCCGCCCAACAGGAAGTCGGCCATTTTGGATTGTTTAAAAAATGCATGCAGTGAACTTTTAAATACTCCTCCTAGAGGATTCATGCAAATGACACCAAACGTGGTGAACATGATGTCGAGACATTGGACTTGCTAAATTGCGAAGGGATTTTTGATATCTCGAACGGTTCTGCCATGGCGAAGTGACAAAGTCATGGCGAAATCAGAGAAACAGGAAGTGTCTTATATCTAAGGCAAAAAATGTCTTATTGTGATGACACGCGGGGTGTTTGTTCGTCTGAAGATTCCGATCGCATTGATGTGCCTATTGTGACTCATGGGTATAGCGCCACCACCAGGCGCCAGGAAGTATGTCATTCACAAAAGTGGATTTTTTTTTACAGTTCCATGCGATGTTCTTTTAAATACTCCTTCTAGGATATTCATGCGATTGACACCAAAAGTGGTCAACATAATGCCGAGACATTGTAGATGATAAATTGCGAAGGGATTTTTGATATCTCGAACGCTGTTCCCATGGCAACGCGTCAAACTTTACTTTCATTTTAAAGGCATTTTTTAAGCCTTTCAGTTGCACACAGTTAACTTTTAAATACTCCTCCTGAGGAAATAATGTGATTGACTCCAGAAGTGGTCAACATAATGCAAAGACATTGTAGATGATAAATTGCGAAGGAATTTTTGACATCTCGAACGCTGTTCCCATTGCAACGCATCAAACTTTACTTTAATTTCAGGCATGTTTAAGGCTCTTGGCGTGCTAAGTTGAACTTTAAATTTGGCACACACATCAGAGTTTTCGGCTGTTAAGTGTGCACAAAAAGGTCAGATAAAGGCGTGTCTCTTAAGTGGCTCACTAGTGCCCCTGTTTGTCTAAAATGTGGGGTTTCTTTTACCTACAGTCCCCAAATGGTTCAGAAACGACATTAAATAGCCCACTGATATTTTACCCACTTGATGCCTTTGCCCACCGTGCATCGTTTTCTTGGACGCACCGTGTAGCGGTAAAAAAACGTGCGAGGGCCCGCCATTGCTGCTTGCAGCTATATTTAAACTTTGTCATTTATTCATATACATGTGCCTGGTATCAGCCAAGGCTTTGTTGAAGCCTGTTCTAGGCCTTGGTAACATTAAGATGTTTAAGCAACTTCAATAAACATGCCTTAGACATTACTGGAGTGTGAATTAATCAACAATAGCACTGGCATATTTTAATATCTGTCTTAAGTTTTTTCAGTTGTTTGTCTCTGAAACTGGGGGTTTGTTTTTAGGTTTTAAAGTCCCCCACAAACACACACATTTGACAACAAGCACAGATAGTTTGGTGTGACAGATTCTATACATACTTTGTTTGGATGTGCCAGATATTTCACCTCTCCTGGATGTGCCAGATATTTCACCGGATTTGTGTCCATCAGCTTCATCTGGATGTTTGGAGCGCAAGTGCCTCAACATTGATGAGGTGTTATTGTGGTATGTCAGGTGTTGATCACACAACATCTCACAATATTGTTCTCCAAACTCTCAAAGTGATCCCAGACAATTGGTCTTGGTATTTTAATTCCACTCATTTCACAATCGCTATCAAATGCCAAATTAACAATTTCATCCACCAACTCTATAACCCACAACATCTTGCCTTTGCTTGCTGTTTATATAGTCAAATCTGGCAGGATATCACATACTGGTTCATGGATTCACTTTGAAATCAACACCCCCTAGTGGTGAACCAACGGAGTTTCGAAACGTTTCGAAACAGTAATGACGTCTCGAAGCCTTGTTTGGTGAAATCACGTGACTTGGCCAAATTTGAAACAAGCTCCGAACCAATGATTCGAAACAAAAGATTTGTAAAGGGTTCGAAGCCTCATGAAGCAGTGCTTTGAAAGCGACCATCAGTAGCCTCCTCATCTGTTATCTGTTTTTGTTACCCGTTTACCTGAATCCTGTTTTTGTACCTGCCTGTTGTTGACCTGTGCCTGTTTTTGGATTTTGCCTGTTTTGCCGCCTGCCCTGAACATTTGCCTGTATTTGAATTACGATTGTGGATTTGCCCCTTGGATTTGTTTGCTGGACCTTTTTGGGATTTTACACAATAATCCTTTTCGCACATGGATTCTAATCTCCTTCGCTTTCTTCAAGCACCACCCATTACAGAATAATCAGGTTCGTAATTTCCCAGCCAGCAATATGGATCCAGTGGATCAACTAGTAGGTCTTCGCCAAGGTAACAGGCATATTGAGGAGTTTGTTGAAGAGTTTTGTGAACTCTCATATCAGGTGAACTTTAAAGATTCATTTTTGAAAGACATTTTCTATTGTGGACTAAACTGCACCATATCCTGTTCTATGCCACTCCATACACCACACTGGACTTTAGAAATGTATATTTACCATGCTCTTTTGTTGAGTGTTTCTCCCTTCACCGTAGGAGCTGTAGATGAGGAACACTACAGCTCAACCACAACCACCTCACAAAACCCAGCAGAAGCCATGCCTGTTTTGCCCAAGCCTGTCCAAGCCATGCCTGTCCCTAAAATGGCCCCCACCATGCCTGTCCCTAAAATGGCCGCCACCATGTCTGTTTCTAAAATGGCCACCACTATGCCTGTCTCTGCACCTAAAATGGCTGTCATGTTGCCTGCACCTGTTTTTGAGATGGCTACCACCATTCTGGCACCTGCATTCATGAGTGTCTGGTTCACCTGATTCACCTGATTCACCTGAGTCGTCTGGTTCACCTGATTCACCTGAGTCGTCTGGTTCACCATCAAGACTATCGCCACCCTGGTCAGTGGAAGCTTTCCCAAGTTTTTTTGGGGGGGCGTAGTACCTGGACACAGGAAGGAGACAGAGGACACCGAGGTGGAGGCCGAGGTGTACTCTGATCCTTGCCTTCCTCACGATCCTGGTCTATTCCTGCCCCATGACCAAGTTCCATGTCTGCCCCTTGATCCTGCTTCACGTCTGCCCCATGAACCAGGACCACACCTGCCCCATGACCCAGGTCCAAGCCTGCCCCATGACCCAGGTCCAAGCCTGCCCCACGACTAGGCTGGCCATTCGTGCCAGTTCCGCCGGACATGTCCCGAACATGTTTTTGGGTTCGTTCTCCGGAAGTCGCGTTGCTCGACCGCATGCGTCATCGAGGTTCTCACATTTCAGTTAAAATACATTAGAAAATTAAGATTTATTTCTTTTAAGACATACAATCATTGTAGTTTCATTCTTACCTTGAAATGTAATGGTTGCTTTTCTGAAATTAAGCCCGAAATATTAAACCTTGATGAAGTATGCCGTTGAGCAACACGACTTCCGGAGAATAAACCCTAAAACATGTTCGGGACGTGTCCGGCAGAACTGGCACGAATGGCCACCCTACCCATGACCCTGGCCCACCCACCCGCCAACCTTTTGACTTTGTATTATTATTATGTTTGGGCTCCAAGAGTCGCCCTTAAAAGGGGGGGTTCTGTAAGGTTTTGTTCTGTATTTTCTTGTGTTCTGTGTGTTTTTTGTTATTGGGACTTTTATTTTGACATCCTGTTCTGTTCTGGCTTTTATATTGAAATATCATCATGTCACACTTCACTTCCCACTTCCTGTTTGTTTTATATAAAGCCACCTCAGTCCTGTTAGTGATCGCTGATTATTACAATAGTATGTTCAGCCTGTTTGTGATCTTGTTCTGCCTGTTCATCTGTTATCTGTTTCTGTTATCTGTTTACCTGAATCCTGTTTTTGTACCTGCCTGTTGTTAACCTGTGCCTGTTTTTGGATTTTGCCTGTTTTGCCGCCTGCCCTGAACATTTGCCTGTATTTGGATTACGATTGTGGTTTTGCCCCTTGGATTTGTTTGCTGGCCCTTTTTGGGATTTTACACAATAATCCTTTTCGCACATGGATTTTAATCTTCTTCGCTTTCTTCTAGCACCACGGGTTAAACTTATTAATGTCTATTTTTATATATTTATTAGTTATTAATAATTAAAAATGCTTTATTACAAACTCCAGACTGTCATAAATTAAATGCTAAAAGTCAGAGAAAGTGAATATTTACCAGTTCTTGCATCTTTCTGTAACTTTCCCTCTTTAATAAGTGCTGGTTGCTAAGATGTGCAGTGCTGTTGCTTATGCTTATCGAAGGATATGCTATTTAAACAATACCTAATCCATGTAATTGGAGTAGGAAACCAGTAAGCAACCACTTGGAAGCTGTATCACCACCTATAACACCCTAGAAATGTCATAACAACATGCTTCCAGATCACTGCAACTGCATAACAATGAGTCTCTGTCCCTCAGAGCAACATCAGAACAACCACCCAAAATACCCAAGCAGCCACATAGCAATGTCACAGTAATCAGAACACCATAGCAACCACACAGCAAAACCTTTACAACTCTTGTCTCACTGTTTTATAGTTCTGTTTATTCTGTATTTCTGTATTTGTTTCCGTTTCATGTGTCTCCTCACTTTTCATTACTCATTAAAAAAAGCCTATGTGATTAGGAATGAAAGTTGATACTACCTATATAACACAGGATAAAGTTAGGAAGAGAAGTTGTGGAGAAGGCTTGGAGGTAAATAATTGATGAGTGGCACTTTCGTTTCTTTTAATCTGTAAATGAGAAGCCCTGACACCCTATCTGTACCCCATTAAGATAACAAGATGGAGGATAATGATCCCAGTTAAGACAGAGTTTACATGAGTGAGTGAGTGAGAGAGAGAGAGAGAGAGAGAGAGAGAGGCATTGTAAAGTATTTTGTTAACCACTTTTGTTGATAGATAAACCAGGTGAAGTGAACCTGCACTTATCTCAACATCATTACAGACTAGACAATCATTAAAGATCCTTACCCACGCGCACACACACACACACACACACACACACACACACACACACACAGGTTTCCATGTTATGTGGGGACATTCCATAAACGTTATGGTTTTTATACTGTACAAACTGTATATTCTATTCCCTAACCCAGAACTTTCTGATACTTCACATTTTCAATAAACATCATTCTGTTTGATTTATAAGCTTGTTTCCTCATGGGGACCTCAAATTGTCCCCACAAGGTCACAAAAATACTGGTATTCCTATCTTTGTGGGGGCAATTGGTCCGCACAACGTGATAAACACTTAGGAGGTGCTCAGATGCAAAACATTAAAACCTTTTTGGATTAAAACCTTTAAAAGCTTTTTTCTTTCAGTCATAGAAGTACAAATAGCAGGCTTTTAATTGCTGTAAATGTATTGATAGCCTACATAATCATTGTAATCTCATAAAATAATTTGCAAATATGCAAGAAAAGGTTTGTACTCTAAAAATACAAACAAGAGATAAAGAATTTACCAACGTGCGGAGAGCCGAATCGAACCGAAGTTTCAGCACTTGAACAGCGCCATGTTTTTTTAAGAGCATTACTTAAAATGTTTCTCATCTCACCATATCCACAGGAACATAGTCATCATATACAATAAATCCGTAGGGTAGCTTTTAAAAAAACATTTAAAAATAGATGCATCTGTTTAAAGCAAAGGGTTTATTTACTTAGGCTACAGGTGAAGCAGCTCTTTATGCCTTCTAACATCTCATAATTGGTTTTCATTTATGTCCAGGAGACGCAATAGTAATCTTTTACATTTTAATCCTTTAATTTTTCATATTTAAAATAGTTTTTGTGCTGCTGCGCATTCATGTATGTGATAAGCAAACCCGCGTTGTCGTCCCGTTTCTAGGCGCATATTACTAACACGCTCTTTAAATAACAAAAACATATTGCGCCATTGACTTTAGACTGTAGAGCAGGTTTTTGTTGGTCAATGGCGTAGTCTATTTTAGTTGCCTCAAAATAGCAACACGCCAACAATGCGCCTGAACACACTTGTTTTCAGACCAGAACGCCCATGGGCGCAACATTGGGCGCATATGCATTTGTTATTTAAACAACGTGGTGCTAAACGTGAAAAGGATAATTGCGTTGGGTCGAAACTAGCAAAAGACACTTGCATCACGCATTGCGCTGCATTGCGCCGGGTGTATTATAGAGCCCAATAACACTGACCTAATGCTCTCGGCATGTATAACCTAACCCTTTTTCTCAAATACTTCAAATCTGCTTAATTCCAGCCTTACACCTTCATAAATACCAGTTTGTTGTCAAAATCCGCTAATTGCCACATTAATTAGTTGGCAGAATTGGCTAGACAGAATACCTTCGCTTAAAGTGGACTTGGAGTGAAGTAAATCTTTTTTATGCTTAAACATTATACAGCAAGTGAAAAAGCACAAGCACAATAATAATAATTATTATTATTATCTAACACCAATGATCCAATGTCTTTCTCCAAATCATCATCTTTCAAATCATAATCGCTTCTTGATATTGATTTGTCCTCATCATCATTTTAACCCTGAACTGTCTGAGCCATGTGTCCTGCTGCTCATTTGGCTGTAGTTGTCCTGTAGCTGCTTCTATTCTCATATTACTTACAGCAGGTGGCATGTAAATGTTAGATTAATAGATAAGATATTGTGTGTGTGTGTGTGTGTGTGTGTGTGTGTGTGTGTGTGTGTGTGTGTGTGTGTGTGTGTGTGTGTGTGCGCGTGGGGGGAATAGAGTTGATTCTGAAAGTTGAACGTTTAAAAAACGTTATGCGTTATGACATGTAATATCCAATCACAAGTGGACTTTCTATAAACAATTACCAACATTCATATGGAGATTGTAACATACTGGCAAACATAAATCTAAATTTATTTATGAATAGACAAATGAGAAAAGCTGTGTTTTGAAGTGAATTTAAAAGAATGCTGTAAAAAACAGCACTACAGTCTGTGAATATCAGAAAAACACAATTCCCCTGAAACCAGAAACGGTAACAGATCATTTAACAATGATTCAGTGCTATCCTTAGTGCTGAACCCGGACTGAAAGGAATCCAGTAAATAATTTGCAATTAAGTAAGGGGACAACGGATTTATAACAGCCTTACCGAATTCTTGACAAAAATGGCAATTTTGAAATGGGTCTGTTTTAAGCAAACAACAAATGAAGAAGGCGTACTGTATGTTTTAAACAAGAAAGAACAGAGTCTTATTGCAGAAAATTGCAGTTTATAAGAGAGATGATGTTAGATGGAACAGAGTCTAAAACATCCTTAAGCAACATATTGGGGATGGCATGAAGAGAGCAGGTGTTTGATCTTAAATTAGAAATAAAACTTTGAGTGTAAATTTGCATGTAAAATGTGAAAAGTTGAATGAGCTTGTGGGTGAGAAACGTTTCTGAAAGTGATTAACTAAAATTTGAGATTTAATATGTATGATTTTGTTTAAAAAAAGCTACAAAAAACTTGGAAGACAAAAACTTTTGACAAGGGATGTCAATATATGCAATTTCCCATATTCGATGATTGTTTAAATTAATTGTAATAGTGCATTAAGGCTATACTGCAGTGGCATATAATCAATGACATGAACGTGTGCGTAAAAATGGCAGCTTCCTCACACAAATTAAGTTTTATTGTCTAAATAACATGTTAATGGGATTCTAAAATGAGTGGATGTAGTTGATGTTTTGATAAAATCATCAATTTAAACTAATCTCGTAATGAAATATAATGATTATTAGACACCGTCTATAACTCCGCCTCACATGGGCACTCTGGTAACAGTTGCATATCCATGCGTCCATGTAAGAATAAAGGTTTCATTATCATTAAGTGTTATTTTTCTAGTTGTTCACCTTGATTTTTGGGTCGTTAATACACTGTTGTTGTAATCATATCCATGAAGCATGCAAAGGGCACTTTTCCCGTCGTCACCTCAGCTTAGACCTCTGGGTCATCCTTTCAGCAAAGATGCTTTTATTATGGAGATGGCAACCTTCCATTAGAAAACATGCAACAGTCAACTTGACTGAGTGTGCAGCGCCTCAGCCAGTCAAAAATGATCTGTGAAATTTGTTGCAGTCGTTCAGTCACTGTTACAGTTTACATTTTACAGTTATTAGCCAGAACTTAAAATTACATTTAAATATGTTAATTAAAAACGGCCTCTGCTCTCCTTTCCTGTGTATAGAGGGTATGCACGTGACTTCACCTTTGGTGAAAGTGACTGCGGTTACACCCACTGAGTGGCAAAAAGTCTGAGCAACAGCATTAGCGTACAATGAAAAACGCATCTAAAATGGGAAAAATAGTCGTGCGATCGACTGTGCTAACAGATTCAACAATTCAAAATTTGAAGCAGTCTTTTTTCCAGACTGCAAAAAACACTTAAAGGAGTGTAGCCATAGTGGCCATGTAGTAAATCAGTAGTCATAGATATGTAAAATTTTGGGATAAAAAAATCCTATAAAAAATACACCAATATACTCCATGAAAACATCCATTATGATGAGACTTGTCTTCTACAAAGGTGAGATAAGTTTAGTAGCGTTAGGCAAGACAAACATATATGTCAGGGAAAGCAATGTCTGGCCATATGCCAATGTCCACAGACTACTGGTTGTTTGGCAAGTTGTTAGGGTCACTGTTAAGGCCAACAAAATTCAACTTAAGCAAATAATATATCCGCTATGAAAACCAGCCATTTTGTTGAACGTTTTGCCACTCAACAGGGTGAGCTCCGGCGTGGTCACATGGAAAAGTGAAGTCATTGCATACCCTCTATAGCAGCGTTAGCAGCGTTGCTATGCTAAGCTTGCAGGCTTCCTAGAGAGTCACTGCTTTCAGTATGCTAACTGTATTTGCATTTTTTGTATCAAACCCTATCAGATCCACTGCTGATGCCATTTCATTGCATTGGCAGCCAGCCTCGTACCGCATGATGTTAAAAAGCCCAAGTGTGTGCTTGGAATCGAGCATTGTTGTTATCAACTTTTGCGCGATCGCTTCATTTCTTTTTCCTGCTGTATGTGTTTTGCGTAGGCGCCACACACAAGGGGATGACCTTGCTTATTTGACCATCGTTAAGTTTTATCTATTTAATTCTTATTGACAATTAATCGAAGAACGCTTAATTGTTAACATCACTACTTTGGACAATACGTTTTCTGAGAGAATAGATGAAAATATGTAACCTTTTGCCGTACAACTACCTGCTAAAATTTGGACAACAAATTTTAGCACAGCTGATAAGACACAGTGCTTATATACTATGAGATGATAAACAAAATGACCAGTAGTTGGTCACTTTACATGTTCTTGTCTGTCCCAAGCCATTTAGACATTAAACCAAATCACAAGACTCAGAATGCCAGTTGTGTTTGTTGAGGTCTCATTCACTCTTTTTTATTTTCTCTCTTCGAAGGGTTTCTTTCGCAGAAGCATCCAGAAGAACATGGTGTACACATGTCACCGGGAGAAGAACTGCATTATCAACATGGTGACGCGAAACCGTTGTCAGTACTGTCGCCTGCAGAAGTGCTTTGCTGTGGGAATGTCCAAAGAATGTGAGTGCAAGGACATTTTATTATTACTGAAATTTGCTCACAGCTGCTCTCCCACTTCATATCAAATTTCTCCATGACCACATTATTTTAAAATTTCAAAATTTACTCTCCAAATAAAGTTGGGAACTACTGTCACAAACTGCACCAGGACGCAAAGAGTGGAGATCTAATTGAAACTTTATTAAAGAGTAATCAACAATCATAAGCCAATCTAACAGGCGGATATCAAAAACACGGGTAAGCAATCCAAAAACAAAGGCGGCATCTGAAATTGCATACTCTCAGAGTAGGTACTTAATTTGGTTAAGTATGGGCATCATCCGCCATGTTGACGTTATCATGTCAGTAATTATGTTATTCAGTCAAACAATGATTAGTGCATGAATTAATGGATTATGGATTTTAAGGATTTTATGATCAAGGAACTGCACAGAAATCAAGAATCAGAAAAGTAATGTAATAATTTGAAATTACAACTGTTAAAATAAATTACAACTTAACATTTAAATAGATTTTAATTGATTTCTGTAGTATACAGATGATATCGCCAATAGCAGGCTTTCATGATTGTAGTTGGTGATGGCTATTGTTATTATCATCATAGTTTTACATTAAAATGCACATTGCATGCTTTTCCTTGCACGAGAGGGTTTGTAAGCTTCACTTTTCACTTTATTGATGCGGATGGATTAATGCCATTAGTTTTTTAAAAGGTTGCGGTCTTGACAGTGTTGCCCCTGCTTCATTTTTGTCCACCAATCACATGACTTGTCATAAATGAGTAAAAAATGAACAAATAAATGAGTAAACTACTGCCCTGCTGTAGGGCATCCAGGGATTTCTCGCCTACTCTTTTTATGAATACTGAGGATTCAGACATACTATTCTTTTGACATACTATATAGTAGATAAGTAGGCATATGTATACGTACATCTGAATCTCGCCAGAAATTGTCCAAAATCCCGGTAATTCTTGCCTACCCTTTTATGAATACTGAGGATTTGGACATGCTATTCCTTCACCTACTGCTTTTTGCTTACTATATAGTAGAATTAACTTTAATAAAATGAAGGTAAACCATTATACAAAACTTTAGGTGTTAACAATTAAAGTAATCTTTCAAAAGTTTTCACCTTAAATTTCTCACCAATTGAAGTCAGAGGTATCTCTAACTTTTGCCAGCAGCTCTGCTCTAACAGAGTTTTACATTTGGGGAAACATTGTTGCTGAAATGGTCTGTCTGTTTGGAAGAATGTAAGGGTACTTTCACACCTGCCTCATTTAGTTCGGTTGAATCGTACCAGAGTTCGATTGCACGGTTTGCATTTTGCTTTGCTTGGTCCTATTTCTTCAAAGTGGATCCAAATTGTTATGATAGACAGACTGAGAGGACAACGGAGTAAAACCAATCGAATGCTTATTAAAACATGTAACATAAAACAGGCAGGTTAGATGGATATAGCTGTATGCAGATTGAATGATGATGATAACAGATAGCAACTCCAACACAAACACTTCCTGACAGTCACAGACACAATAAAGACTTTCCTTAACTTCACAGTAGACAACAGATGACGACAACAGAAGATAACAGTCCACACAAGATGAGTCAGGCAGTTAGCAACAGTGCGCTCAAGAAATGGTATGTAGTAATGAGACCAGACAGTGACTGAGAGTGTGCGTGAGACTTTAATAGTGAAGACGATCAGGTGAACCAAGAAAAGCTTAAAATTGAAGAGTTTTGAAGCAAATAGCAATGAAAAACTGTGACATCATCTGTGGAAAATTGATAAGTATAGGTCCCTGTGGAACAAAAAAGGGGTGTTTCCCTATTTTGGGGTGTTTTCAAACTGGGATTAGGCGTTTTTAACCATCCAATCAAACCATACATCATTATTTTTTAACACCTATTTCAGTTTGAAAACGCTCCCAAAATGAGAAATGCCTCTTGAGAAATGCATCTCAGAGACTTCCTTCTCAAAAATGCATTTGGCAATCGCCACTCAATTTGAGCCAATGAGACAAAGAGGTGGAAAAACACCTATTTCAGTTTCTTTTTGTTCTGCATAGACCACAGTTTCAGAAAATGGTTTGTAATCAAGTCATTACACACATCTACATTAAAACATCAGCTTTATTACCTTACTGTTTTGTGAAATTTGTGAGTCGACATAGCCTACAGTACAGTTAATCAATGCAGGTGTTGTGGAAGAATATAAAAATAAACCTAAAACTTTAATGTTGTTTTTCAAAGAAGGCGACACATTCACAATTGTATGCAAAAATGTAGCAACCCCTGACAATTTCCATGATTTTCATTTATACATATTTGGGTGTTTGAATCAACAATTTCATTTTGATCTATCAAATAACTGAAGGACACAGTAATATTTCAGTAGTGAAATGTGTATTAAATTAACAGAAAATGTGCAATATGCATCCCATTGGAATAAGACAGGTGCATAAATTTGGGCACTCTTGGCATTTTGTTGATTTGAATACCATTACCTACTTAGCACTGATTAATTGGAACACACAATTGGTTTGGTGAGCTCATTAAGCCTTGAAAATGCATCCAATCACGAGAAAATGTATTTAAGGTGGCCAATTACAAGTTGTGATAAAAAGCCAAGATAATTACATTTTTGTGAAGGACTTTTGATAGAGATCAGATGCAGAGCGATCCTTAAAACATACATGGAGTTCTTTCTCTTTCACATGAGGCCTTACTTCAGGGTTGTATAAGTTGCGGAAGAGCGCCACCTGGTGGATTATAACGTTATGGTGGAATGCTGGAAATACTCGTCATTGGCAGGGAAGCGTTTTCTCTTAATTGACGAGTTAACTTGTCATTGGCGGGGAAAGAGTTAAGGTAGGGGTATGCAACGCCGTCACTTTTCCACATGACCACGCCGGAGCTCGCCCTGTTGAGTTGCAAAACATTAAACAAAATGGCGAAAAACAACAGTAAAACTATTATCAGCTTATATTTAATTTAGTTGGCCTTAACGGTGACCCTAACAACTTCCCTAACAACCAGTGTAATTTTGTCTTGCCAAACACTATTAAACCATCAAACTTTTGCAGAACACAAGGCTCATCATAATGGATTTTTTTAAATGAAGGCTCACTGACAAAACTTTGCAATTACACAGAATAAGAATATTCATTTGTGTATTTTTATAGGATTTTTTATCCCAAAATTTTAAATACCTGACACATGGTTACTGCTACTGATTTACTTCTCCTTTGAGTGTTTTTTTTGCAGTCTGGAAAAGACCGCTCTAAATTTTTGTTGAATCTGTGAGCACAGTCGAGCACACAACTACGTTTCCCATCTTAGGCGCGTTTTTCATGTTATGCTAATTAGCATTATGCTAATTATGCATTAATGCTGTAAACTCAGAATCTTTGCCACTCAGTGGGCGTAACTGCATTCACGTGCATACCCTCTATAGGGAGCTATTTTAGACATCTCAAGTTTAAATTTAAGCCTGGGCCAACAATGATAACGAGACACAGGTGAGAGTAATTACAGCTATTGTACAAAGGATTATGGGAAATGTAGTGCAAAATGCTATAAATTATATGGTGGAACATAAGGGGACTCTACCTGATGGATTTTACAACTTCAAATCCACAGCCTAGTTAGTTATGTCTACCAAAATCATTAATGTAGTTTCAAAACAAAGTTAACTTCTTTCTTACAAATTTTAGTGGATTAAACATGATAAAATAAAGTTGAACTTACACAATATTGTTAATTTAGAATTACTCAAAATTATTAATATTCAAAACAAACTTAGAAGATTTAATTAAAAAACATTTTTATGTTATTTTAACTCAAATTTTGGTAAGATAAAACAATTATTTAAATATAGTTTACTCATTTTATTTCCTTAAATCTACTAAGATACATGATTATTTTTATAGTGTGAAAAAATATACTATCTTTGCATTATCATTTTAAGATATATAAAAGGTTCTATAAAAAACACTAACTAATAAAAAATAATTTTGGTAATAAAACTGTCACATCTTTTTTTCTATGCAATGTATAAGTAAATGATCTTATCTTGGAGACACCCATAATTTTCCTTAATTAAATTATCAAACAACCCAAAAGTTGCATCTGGAGACTTTCAAAAGGAATAACCCTTGAAATCAAGGGCTGTGGCATGTTAAATGCATCATTGCTTTAGCTTCAGTATACTGTCATTTGTGACTGCATTTACTGTCATTTGGAGCGTTTGCATTTCACACCACATTGCCATTGTTTGATTGCATCAGCACAATATGGTTTAGGTTGACTTCACACCCCATTTACCACAAGAAAAGGGCAACTCTCTTCCCCATTGCTTGCCAGAACAAAATAATGTTCATTTTACAGATAGCATGCTTATCTCACAATTTCCTGTCCTTTTTTAGCAGTGTATCTGGAGATATGTGTGGCACTGATAGATTTAGATGAAAGGCCAAAATATCTGCAGGAAATAAAAATTTGTATTCATGCTGTTGGAGATGAATCTGTACTTTTGCAACATACCCCCATGTTTGTCTAATGTACAGTGAAATGTTTTATAGAGCTTAATGATGTTAATATATAAAGTGTATATGTAAGGAATAATTGACGACAGGCCTTTGAATTATTCAAAAACAATGCCATGATGCGTAGGGGAATCCATGGCAGAAACTAGTAGTATCGCACAAAAGAGGCTTTTAAAGACACTCCGTTGTTGTTCTTGATTTGTCTACACACTTGTGCCATCAAACTGTTGTACAAAGCAATTTTATTTATTTATTATAAATTATTTATTTTGTTTTCATGGGGGGGGGCACATTTATAAAGTGAGAAACAGACTGAACAAAGTCATTTAAAAATAGACCAATACAAGTCCAGTCTACAATGACAACAAAACACATAAGTTACCTCACGCCTATACACAATGTAACAAGAGTTGCCGGTTCCACCAGCAACGAAATAAAAAAAATACATACCCTACTGAAAAATCCAGCATAAGCTGGTAGCTGGTTTTAGCTAGTTTATGATGGCAGTAGCTGGTTTAAGCTAGTCCTCCCAGCCTGGCAAAGCTGGTAAAGCTGGTGGATCAGCTGGTCTTCCAGCCTATCCAGCTAAGTCCAGCTAGACCAGCTTAAAAAGTGACCAAAACACAGCTAGACCTGCTTGCTACACCAGCAAAACCAGTTAAAACCATCTCACCAGATTTTTCAGTAGGGTACAAGTTAGCAATTAAACAAATCTGTAGCATATAAAAGTGTACTTACCTTAAGCTAATCGCGGTGGGTTGCAAGAGTAAAATTTCATTCAAACTTAATTTTGTGTGTGACTTTTTCTCAGACATGAGCTGAATAAGCTGATGATGGCACAGCACAGCCAAAATTGTGACATATCCACCTGTTTCTCGAACGCGGAAGTAAGTGATGTGACGTATTTCCTTTCCGGTCCGAGACTTCCGGTTCAATAGCCAGCCGGTAGAAAACAGTGTAGTGGGAGCACGCATAAAACATAATTTAAACAGTTAGTATTTACTACACCTGCCATGTATGAACCAGTGTGAGGATGAAATTAAAAAGTGTCTTGACATATGAAGATATGTTCAATCATTTTGTGTTGTTGATTGGCGGTGATGGATCTTCAATTTGCAAATATAAAAGCACAGACATACCAGTATCTTTACAATGGGAAAGTCAGTCGAGTATCTGTACATGGAATTTACAAAGACTTTGTGTTTTTAACTTTTCAGAGGCTGGTTTAAAATGTCACAGCTGTCCCTCTGGTGTGAAATTTTTTTTCGGCAATTTTTAATGGCCTTGTTTATGGCGACACGTCGAGCTTCACGCGGTCTGACACAGTCAGCAGTATCTTTCAACACATTGTAAGTTATTTGAACAAACCATAATAAACATATTAAACCACTACATGTATTGAGTATTGTTTTTATTTTATGAAAATATTATTACATCGCTTCTTACGCAGGTGGAGACATGAGCTTATGAAATTTTTGCTTTTTAAAGTATTTGCTTTTTCATTTAAAACTTAACAGAAGTACGCTCAAATACATTATGAATTAAAAATATTTACTAAGCAGATTACGTTGTATATGTTCTGTACTGTAATTGCATTTTTGTAATAATGTGCAATATAACACGTGATCATAGGAAGTGGGGGGGGGGCAATCGTGCTCCGGCACGGTTCTGTTGGGTTAGGTATGATATGAAGGAGCCCTTAGTGCTATTTGGGGAAAGCTATCTAGAAACTTGAATCTAACGTGAAACTTGGATATATCTTATTTATCTAAAGCACCTTTTACACAATTTAACATGTACAGTACTAATGTATGGTACATTTTTCAAAGCTACTGTATGTCTGCTGTGTATTTCCATCTGCCAAATGCCTCTTGAAGAATTTATTAATAATTAGGTCAGTTCTGGTTAGAGCCTTTATAAATGAATCTTTTCTAATGCAAATCTTCCTGTCTGGATAGGTATATGAAAAGGATGTACATTTAACTAGGGCAGGGAGTCATTATCAAGCCATGGCCAATACATGCTCACCGTGGGACCATAATAAGAACAGCAGAGGGCTGAGGTTGCTTTACATTTCATCAGGATTGTTTGCGGAGGTCTGTTTCAGGATTGGTGTTATTGAAAAATATCTTGGCCTTGTTTGGAAGCATTATCTGAGACTCACCTTCTGCATAGAGCCGCTTCAAAGATGAGCCCTTCAAGGCTTAATAAAACATGATGGTCCCCAGACGGCCCTCCACAACACCAGGTGTTCTTTTCTTAATGATCTTGTACAGCACTGCAAACTTCATCAGCCTCTCCTGTATTAATAATGCTGGATGATGGCTAGGCTCCAGCATGCAGTTGAATAATAGAGCAGTGTGCTTCACTGACCTTGACACATTGCCACACTTTCTTTTGTTTCTTCAGAGCGATGCCATATACACAGAAGCCACATGTTTTTTTATGTTGCCCAGATTGTGTCTTAGCTGTCTGTTTAGGAAAAAGTGACATTATGTGCATAAGAGATTTTACAGGAAGTGCAAGAGATTGTTTGGTGGAAATAGTGTCATTATTTCTAGTGTTTTTATTCTTAAAGTCACTATGGAATTGAAATGAAAAACTTGTAATATTGTAGTATGTTTTTGTAAACGACTTATCTGGGCACAAGGGTGGGGCTATCAAAGACTTGTTATGCCTGGATAAAGATTGTGGTGACTAACAAGTAGAAACATATATCGTTAACAATGCCCAACTTCCACTGATCCAATAAGTTCTCGATGGAGAAACAACCCACAAATGCCCTATATTTTTTCTTTTTTCAGAAGCCGTTTCACTCGGATATACGTAAAAGAGAAAAAAATGCTACTTCTATTTCATAATGACTTTAAATACTGTGAGATTTATTTATATTTAATGTTTAGAAATAAAGGTGTGAAATATAAATACATTTATACATAAAACAACAATTCTTTCTGTTTTTTTAATCTGATTGGCTAAGAGTCCTTCCCAGCTGTGTGATATTCAACTGATAACATCACAGTAACCACTTCACCGTTTGTATCATCTACTGGTCATTTTAGAATTAGTGAGGGCTTTTTTTGTGTTATTCTATTTAACACATTATGTGTTATTTTAACACATTCATTAATAAACTATTTATGCATCTCTTCCACCTGAAGTGTCCTTAAAAGGACAAAAACGCTGTTTGGTTAATGGCCTCTCATTGTACTGTGGTCAGTCAGATATCATTACAACAACCTCAGGAATGAATCATTCTCTCAGAATTTGACATAATTGATATAAAAACTTGCAGCCTTGACACGCTCCCCACATCCTTCCTCAAAAAGGTACTTAACTGTTTAGAAATTGATCTCTTAAAATAATAAATACCTATCTGCTCACAGGCACTTTTCCAGAGTCATTAAAAACGGCAGTTGTTAAGCCTCCTAAAAAAAGAGTAACCTAGAAAAAACCATACTTCGCAACTACAGACAAATCTCAAATCTTCCTTTTATAGGCAAGATCCTTGAAAATGTTGTTTTCAATCAGCTGAACAAATTCTTAAACTCAAATGGCTATTGTAATGTTTGTTACTGTTGTTGTGTATTGAACCGGATTACCAAAGTGTTAGGGGAACCGGAAGTGAGGTATTAATAAAGATGGATGTCGAGCTGATGGTCGACACGCACTGCACGGTCGACACGCATGCTGGAGTTGTGTTTATTCACATACATTGATCACGAAAGAGTGAAATACAAACAGTACAGCTATCTGGACAATTTTCAATCTGGTTTCCGTCAGCATCACAGCACAGAGACAGTGCTCATAAAGATAATAAATGATATTCGCTTAAACTCTGATTCAGGTAAAATATCAGTGCTGGTGCTACTAGATCTTAGTGCTGCCTTTGACACAGTAGATCACACCATACTCTTACATAGACTGGAAAACTGTGTAGGGCTTTCTGGGATGGTCCTCAAATGGTTTAAATCATACCTAAAAGGGAGAGGCTACTATGTGAACATAGGTAACCATAAATCTGAGTGGACATCCATGACATGTGGAGTCCCACAGGGTTCAATTCTTGCAGCGCTTCTGTTTAATTTATATATGCTCCTACTTGAATGCATATATGAAAATCAGCTTCCAGAAGAGATCAGATGTGCTTCAACAGTAGACACTTTTAAATCTATTTTAAAAACACATCCGTTCAACTATGCATTTACCAAATGATCACTGTTCTGCTTCACACTGACTGCACTTTTAATTTTAAACTGTTTTAATTAAAATCACAGAGGGCAAGAAATGATGACATGTATCTGTGTCTAATAAATGAATGGCCTAAAAATAATGTGGTGGAGTTTGTAAAACTCTTTATTGGTTGTCTTAAAATGGCTCTTATTTAATTACCTGCACAATGAAAGATAACAGAGAAAACAGAGAGTGTGCTCACATACAACACGTGTTTTTGTTACCGCATTTATTTTTTTAAATACTCTGTAGAATAGTTGCACACCTAAATACACTTTGTCATTATTTGTCTTGGGCTTCTACTTTTACAGCTAGGTATTACCTGAGTTATTAACAAAACCAGTAGAGGTAATTATGCAATGTAATAAAAGAATTCATAGTCTTACACATACAACCTGCCCTTTGAGAGCAACCCTAATGCTGATCTGGCTCGGGATGAAATTGAGTTGGACACCCCTGCCTTGAAGTATCGCTGAGCTCCCTTGTATTCTTTTTTCTCATAGCTGTCCGGAATGACAGGAATAAAAGGAAGAAGGAGATTCCAAAGCAGGACTTAACTGAGAGTTATGAACTGACCGCAGAGATGGAGATCGTAATTGAGAAGATAAGAAAAGCACATCAGGAGACATTCCCTTCACTCTGTCAGCTGGGCAAGTACACCACGGTATGACCCTCACAGGCCTGTTTCTATCACATGTAATAGAACACAAATACAGTGCACTTTAATTTAACACTCTAAAAATGGTTGGGTTATTTTTGACCCATAATGGGTAAGTATTGGACAGAACACACCGCTGGGTTAAAATTGATCCATTGCAGGGTTGTTTTAACCCAACTGCTGGGTTATTATACACTATAGTTGCATAACAACAACCCAACATTGGGTCATTTTTGACCCAGCATGTAATCATTTTTAACCCAACATGTGTTCTGTCCAATATTTACCCTTTATGGGTAAAAAAAGAACCCAGCAATTTTTAGAGTAAAATTTTATAATATAGCACTTTTTACGATGTTGCTTGGTTTCAAAGCAGCTTTACCGTACTTTCCGGACTACAAGCCGCACTGGAGTATAAACCGCATCATTAAAAAATGCATCAAGACGAAAAACATATATAAGTCGCAGTGGACTATACGTTGTGTTTATATAGAAAATTATTTTGCAAAATCCAAGCCAAAGAACAGACATTTAATCTGGAAAGGCAAGTTGTTCAATTAAACAATAGCAGACAGAACAGCAGGCTGAATAGATGTCTGTACGTTAAAGTAATATTATCAGTTATTTAAACGATAAACCATAGCATACAGAACTTACCTGGAAGGTTGAATAGTCTAAATTAACCGAACAAAAAACGAGTGTGAAGTTCACATACTCGTCATTCCACATTACAGAATCCAGACGCAGCACCAGCCAAGTTATGAAAACAACACGGCTTATAGACCGAAAAATACGGTATATTCAAACACAGAAACAGGTATCAAAATTATTAAATATAAAACATTATATATTTTACTGATACTATATATTTTTACTGACATTTAATCAATTAATATGATAGATGACAGGTATCAAATTAAACAAGACAAGCCTTTCCATCTTACATGGAAATAGCCCTTACAAAAATGAGAGGATATTTAAAAACAAGAGTGTAGTATACATTTGCAGTAATGTCCATACAAAAGTTGCAGTAATAGCATAAAACGTACTGCATTACATACTAAAAACGGAATAAAAAAAGTGGATAGTGTTGCTGAAAGGTTGCACAGCATGGGCTGGATATAGTCCCAAAGGGCATCATTTGCCACTTATAGTGTGTTGTGTGTGGAGGGTCATTTTGGCACACGTCGCGCCATAAAAAACCGTAATAGAGGCCTGTCCTCAGGTAGCAGTAGAACCTTACAGAAGATGTCATGAAGCTTTTAACCCGAAGGTTGATAGTCTGAGTCTCACGACCGCCAGGTTGGGCCTCAGGTGCTCTTGATCAAGGCATGTTTACCCCAGTTACTTTCTGGGCACAATGTAGAGGTCTTCACGGGTCCACTTAGATCCAAAAACCCGAGGTCTGACCCGAAAAGTTTCACATGTGCCTCGGACACGGGTCTGATACAATAATGGATAGGTCAATGTCCTTTTCAAACCTCTCATCGGTTTGCCAAGAGCGCTTGCGACATTGTGTGGCTGGCGGTAGGTTAATTTTTGTTGAGACAGACATGTCAGTCAAATTTAAATGTACATTTTAGCGGTTACCTTGGTGTCGTCGTACATTTCCTTGGACCCGAGAAGAGCTTTACTGCAGTGATAGTTGACCACTGCTCTGGATGTGTGTGTGTGTGTGTGTGTGTGTGTGTGTGTGTGTACAACTCACTGGGAAGGATTTAAATGCAGAGGTCACATTCCAAGTATGGATATCTTGTGTTAAAAGTAACAGAAAATGTTTGTATCAATAATAACACAGAGATTATGTGACAACGCATGTAGTGTGTTGTCCCTAAACTAACACTGGTGTGTTTTTTAAAACGCATCCGTTCTAAGAGTGTACAATTTGTATGTCTCTCTTATCTGACACACTTAGGGTCCACTGAGAGTCGCGTCAAATTATTTCACATGTCTCGGCTGAAGATGGCGTCCACACTGCCGTGCTTCCGGCGAGCTCAAGCGTCCGAATTTACTCACTCGTTTTCATTGACTTACTCAAGTGAACTATATTAGTGAACTAAAGTAGGGAATAGTGAATGAGGGTATAAGGGAAACACAGCCCAGCTAAAACCAGGCTGGAAGATCACCTAAAACCAGCCAACCAGCTTAGTTTGGTTTTAGCTGGTCCTTTCAGTAGGGTCATTAGTCCGTGTGTATAAATACCCCAGTGTTTCCTTTGCTCATTGTTGGCTATTGAATGTGCTTTTTTACTGTTTCATGTGTCATGTCTAATGGTTTTCATCACGCTGTGAATGACTGCTCGCACTTTGGATTAATAAATCTTCACTTATCTGCAGATTAGTGATGGTAAGTGTGTTTCATTTCCACTATCCGGTTCTTTCGGATGATTCGATTTAATGTACCTGTTCAAAAAAACAAATCTTATGGTTTCTTGTGTAAACACAACCACTAAGTAGTCTCAGGTTGTATATCTGTAAAACAAAGGGTGAGTTCTACTTCATGTGGCAGTCTGCACCAGGCCACATGGAAGTTGAACACACCTATGCCTTTCTCTCAGTTAAGTTAATAACGTTTGGGTTTTTTGTTCCCTTTATAAGTTTTAAAATGTATTTAATAAAAGTAGCCATTAGTATATTTCCACTGCGTTTTGAAACTTACATTGTGCATCTGGCTCATTAAGTCCCCGGTTATATGTGTGCATTCATATATGTCAGACCACTCGGTAATCTTCAAAAAACATTGATGGAGGGTTTGGTTGGGCATCTTCTGTCATCATCCTGGAACTAAACTTTGATTCAGTTCAAGTTTGTAAATTGGCTTGATTGGTTACAACCTAAAAACCGACAAAAAACCCAGATTCGTTTAAGAATCGGACATCACTACTGCACATAGATTTTACTTCTGTTTTATATTTGGACAAAATGTTAAATCAGTGAGGTGGTTCAGATTGGTATAACTATACATTATTTGCTTAAAGCTGGTTAATGGAAACACCTTTTTCACAAAAGTATTTAATATGTAATGGAAACCAGGCTTTAGATTTACACGCACATATACAGAGAATTCATAAAATAATGGTTGTGCAGATAAGAGCTTGCAAAATCCTATTTGTACACATACAGTGTGTTTATGTCAAAAACTGAAATGGTCCAGCCATAATTTGAATGATATGAAGAGAGAGAAAAACTGAGGTAACCACAATTGCTTATGTAATTTTCATCAAAATACTGCTTTTATGTTGTGCACAACTGACTTGATGATGTGGATGTACCTTTTAGGGAGGACTATGCTCATTTCTGTTGTAATGATTTGTCTCACTCCTGGGCATGTCGAGAGACCATAAAACCTAGACAATATTGATTCCTTGGCAAAGCTGTCTTTAATTTTAGTTACTCTTTTGTTTTAGTCAGCTTTGCAACAATGCACACTGGAAGAAGCACTTGCTGAACACCAGCAAGGAGTCTTCTGACACAGTTTTAAACTAGATCAGGACTATAATCACATACCACCAGAAAGACGGTCTTCATCATCACACACAATTATGCATGACAGGCTTTTAATAGCAACAGAGAAGAATCCTTTGTTCTTCTCAGATTAGGTTAAAGCATTAATCTGTGAAATAGTTAAACCCCTCCTTCAGAAATTGAGTAGTTTAAAGCTGGTGAGAGAGACAATCAGTCTTCAGTCACAATGAATAAAGCTTTAATGAATAAAGCCATCATTGCTCAGTTAACATTTAAAAGCAAAACAAATTAGCATCAATATGGCCTTTGAATCAAGGAGGAGTTTTAAGATGGTTGAATGTTAAAACAGACTCAAGCTATTGTCATTTGGAGCCTCTGCTTTGATATTTGTCTGATGGAGGCTGTTACATTATTTCTAACATTGGCAGCTTATTTTCTAATGTCACAAATTGTCTGTTTTTTAGTATAAATGCTTTTATATTAAATTAAAATTCCCTGGCCACTTCCTTGGCTCTATTGAATAATGTCTGTGCGGTAATTGACTGAGATTGGATGGAAAATCAAACGGCATCCTCTTTGCCCCGGGGAGAAAGAAGACAAGTAGGTTTAATATTCTCGCCTGTCCATTTGTGTCTCTGCGGTTGGTTTGAGGATCAGTGGGGAGGTCTTTCAGTGAAATGTGCTGTTGTTCACTTAAGAGTGATTTAATGCCAGCTGTGATATGATTTTCTTTTAAGCAGAGATCATATTTACTGATCTGAGCCAGAGACAATAGATCTCCTGCCCAACGTCCATGCAGAGCATCTCTCAGCTTGCAGGATTCAGTTTTACTGTAGTGGAAAGCATAAAGAAATTTTTTAATGAATGACAGTAGTGACAGGATTGTACTTGGTGACAGCATTAACAAAACTGGGTGTTTCTTCGGAAGGAAACAGATTTTTTTAATCTACTGCTAGTTAGGGTGCATCCAAAAATTTGATATGATTATAAACAGGACAAATGCTTTTAGCAAGCCACTCAAAGCATATTTTGCTATATTTTAGGAAACTGCTAAAAATATCTCTAGCTCTATAATTACCTTAAAATCTAAAGAAAAGCAGGAAATTGGAAACAGCAGGAAACAGCCTATTTTGAGGACCACTTTTTAGTGCATTTCACAAAATGCATTGTTGCAAAGCAGGTTTACAGAAAACATTTTAGAATACAAAAACAACCAATACCTAAAGAAAAAGCTTAACTTATGCATATACAACATTTGGAATATTAATACAAATACATTTCAAGCACTTTGAGATATTTAATGGTATACCAACTATATATAAACTTCTGTAAAATGAAAGAAATTGTACTTACAGCTCATTCCAGAGTTTTTCTTGAAATTAACTTAAGGAAATGTTCTATACATTTGTTACCTACCTATCAATTGCCATCTTAGCTTGACCTAAAACAAAATCCAACACATGACACCAGGGGCGTAGCTAGAATTTTATTTTTAAAATGAGGGGGCAATAGCTTAAAACCTATAAATAAAACGGCTTAACGCGCCTTTTTCGCGCCAGCTGCCATTGTCACCGAATATTAATGAACTCTCATGCGAAGATGACAGCATAAGTTACGCACAACAACACATGACATAAGCTAATCCAATCAAGTTTGAAAACAGCTGCATTTTACAGTGCAGCATTTTGATTGGTCAATCTATCAGTCAGACTAAGAAATCAACATTTTCTTATTTTATTTTAAGCAATTGGAAATCTGAGGAAGCGGATATGTAAATGAGGGGGCCAAGGCCCACCCAGGCCCCCTCGTGGCTACGCCCCTGCATGACACTAAAATCGATGTCTTTGAGTATATTTGAAATCACAAATAAAAACTTCAAACGAGAAAGATTCACCAAAAACTTAAATTCCCAAAACAATAAATAAGGCTTTAGCCTGAAGCAATGCATAAAAGCATGAAACACTGTTTCTATCTGAAATAAAAAGGACAATCATGACTTATATGACTTATTTAAACCAAAATAAAACATTAACCACAATTGCACCATGTAAAATTATCCGGTAAGTCTCCTGCTTTCTTGGTTAATGGTGACTTATACTGTATAAGGTTCCCCATTCTGGTTTTATGTCCTTCCTGAAGTATAATGCACCAGGGTGTATCAATCTTGCTTAACTAAAACTAATTTCATGTCATGTTTTTTGTATCATCTGGACTTAAGTAAAAGATATAAAATATGAAATATTTGATATATTAAGGATTTTATGAGTGTATCTCCAGAGGCGGACACTACTTACGTATTTTAACTTTCTACATAAAAGTACATTTTTAAGTATTTGTATTTAATCAGTGTTTTTCTTTGGAAAACATGCATTCCAAAGCATATAAATTTTACTCCACTACATTTCATAATATCAAGTTTTTGGTTTATATTTAATATTCAAGTACATTAAACATCTAGTATTTTTTTACTTTACTTAAGAAAAGTAAAAGTACACAATTTTTATGTGATTAGGTATTAAATCAATTTTCGTAATATAAAAGAAATACACTGTATGATTCCATGATTTAGAATGTAGTGCACTCTAAAAAAAATCCATAAAAAAACGGACAAAGTACTGTGTAAATATGAAGGAATTTTCCGTATTTATGTTTTACAGGCATTTATCTGTTTTTTTAATAACATGTTGCATTATGGGTGCAATAACCCCTGCTGCAATCTTTCACTTTTGCCTCTCTATCACCATCTCTGTTTGAAACCTAAAATTACAACTTGCTTGCGTAGTTATTTTCTAACATGGATGATGTTTAACTTCTAAACAAATGCTGTCAGAACAAGATACAAGTGTTAAACTATTCCAGCATCGACACGTGATTTAGTAGACAAATCTTCTTTCTGACGTGACGTGTAAGTCAAATGGATATTTACCACAACATTAATCACATTAAATCTACAGTTTGTGTTTGTTTAAGATTGATTCATTTGAAGTCACCACTATGGTGATTAGTGTTCCCTTTAGTTAGGCTTTTGTACCTTGACCTTCACAGAACTGCCTCTGCTCTTTTAACATTGCAACAGTGTTTTTGCTTGTAGCAATTGCAACTTGTTTCTTGCTTGAGTAAGGGGAATTGTCTATGATGTCATATAAGCTTGGTTGTTTTTATGTTATGCTACCTAACATTTAAATATGAAATGATAAAATATAAATGGAGGAGCTGAAATGTATAAGAGTGACAGTCTATGCTGATCTAAAAACACACTGTATTGAATAAGATTGCTGCAAATGTGTCAGCTGTGGATTTTGCTTCAGAGATATCAACACTTTGGATACAAATCTCAACAATGGTGAGAGTAAATGTTAAGAAAGAGTGTTGTACAATCCTGGTACCCAGCATGCATTGTGGCATGAAGCTTTGTTGTTTCATAGGCGGATTGAAGTGTCCCTAAAGACTACGGAAAATGTTCTGTAAATCTACGAACAATGTTCTATAAATCTACAGAATTTGAATAAACGGAAATGTCTGTAAACATAACGGAAAAGGTACTGGTAATTTTCTGGCAGGACATTGTCCGTTTTTTACGGATTATTTTTTTAGATTGTGAATTTTTTTGTAAAGTTAAGTAAAACATTTTCCCAAGATAAACACTGCTTGAAAAATGTACTTAACATACTCAAGTAGTAGTAGTTGCCCTATTAAGCTGTAAAAAAGGACCAAGTCATTAATATTTTTTTTACTTGCAGCAAAAATTATGTCATTCTGACTTCCCCTCTTGTTCTATAACATGCCATACATGTTTCATCCATTTTAAACAGTAAAACCAACAGATTTTCAAGTAACAATAAATGTAAATAACTAAATGTAAGTAGGTCTAACTTATAATATGCAGATCCGGATGTCTTCATTGGTGCTTTTCCTCCACCTGCAATTTTTTTTAACAATACAATACAAAGCTAATATTGTGGTTAATCTCTTTTTTAGACTCTAATCTGGCAATTTATCTCAGTGGATACCAATCATTTAAATGTGCTAAATAAGATGAACAACATATAACTTAATTTTCTTCTTCAGCACCTTAAAGACTTTGTACAAAGCTTTTTCAGAGGCTGAGTCTGGTCTTACAGTAATAACATTACAGTTTCAACATTTAAAAAAGAACCTTACACTCCTCCAGATTCTGTAATAACCACATATTGGGAAATGGTTCTCACAGTTTGGATTAACTGAGCTCTTTAAATGATTCTCCAGTAGATCAGTTTCTTTGGAAGTAAGAGCAAACCTCAATTTCTCGAGTAATTAGGTCATCAGGGCGTGTTGACCTTATTTCTTGATGTCTAGAAACTGAATCAATATTTCCAAGTTCGTTCCTGCTGACTGTCTTAAATGATCAAGAGTTATTACTCTATAACTTGGAAGAATTTCTTTAAGTGCAGGAAAAATCCCTTCGCTAAAATTATTTAAGGGCTCGATTTGAGTAGGGACATGTCCCGACCAATATCCAGGGAACAATGAATCTTACATGCAGTAGCAATAATTTCGACCAAACAGTTCATCTATATTTCTATATATAAAAACTGATGTCCGTCTTCATCTTGTGTTTTTATGTGTTACTTATTTCATTTAACATTAATTCATCCAAGAATAATTTCAATTAGATAAAAATCATTTACAACTGCGTTCTGTAAAAATAGTGGTATGTAAATGGTTATCAGATTTCGTTCTCAGAGTCCTGACACCCTAAATCATATCTTTAATAGGATTGGCTTTGCCTTTTCTGATTTCCCCCTCTGTAACCCACATTGCTTCATGATTGGCCTTCTCTTTTCTCGCTAACATGTGACAGACAATTAAAATAAAATGTGACCCTACCTGTTAAAACCCAGCAGAAATCTTTTTTTTAGGTTTACTGTTTTTTACATTAAAAACATGTAAGGAACATTGTGTGAAAATATAACCTTGAAATGTTTAATATTGGGCGAGTAAGGCCATGTCAAATATTGAAATCAATGTTGACAGAGCATGGATGACTTATGACGTGAGGACTTGCAACTCAACTTGGGACTTGTCTGTCTTGACTGAGGACTTGACTAGAGACTTGATCCAAAGGGCCCTACTGTATCATACATGCGGCACAATGCAGCACGATGCAAGTATTTTTTGCTAGTTTGAGCCATGTGCAGTTATCCTTTTCACCCCCAGGGTCATATTGTTTAAATAGGAAAATGCATTTGCGCCCATTGTGTGACCATGGGCGTGCTGGCTTGAAAACAATGTGTGTTCAGGCGCATTGTTGACACGTTGCTATTTTGAAGCAACTAAAATATACTACACCATTGACCAACTAAAAGCTGGGCTAAAGTCAATGGTGCAATATTGTTTTTGTCATTTAAAGATATCATTAAGTAATATCCCTGCTGGAAAAAACAGCATACCAGCAAGACAAGTTATTATTTTGTCAAATAACAATAGACACTAAACATCATGTTCAAAAATTGAATGTATACATTCATTATGACTTTTCTTATTTGGCTGAACTGACTGAAAAAACATTGTATAATAATGGCAAATCTTTATTTTCAAAAACGATTACTGGAAAAGAATAAAACATACAAATAATAAAGTCATATGATGGCAATGTAGTATACAACTGTTTGAAATATTTTTGCTATTTACTTTATAGTACTGTTTGTATTTGACAGTAGAGAAAACTCATAGATGGTATTGTTTCAATGTGCCACGTGTGGAAAAATCTTTAATTTTAGCGCTTTGATTGTGTTTGTTTTCTGCAGAACTCCAGTTCAGATCATCGTGTCCGGTTGGATCTGGGTCTCTGGGATAAGTTCAGTGAACTAGCTACTAAATGCATCATTAAAATTGTGGAGTTTGCCAAACGAGTTCCTGGTTTCACTGGACTCACTATGGCTGATCAAATCACGCTACTCAAAGCCGCCTGCCTCGACATACTGGTATGTGCATTTGTATATAACGTGTACATTTATTCATTTAGCAAACTCTTTTATCCAAGACTCTTACAGTACGTTCACACGGGGCGTAAGCGTTAACACTTCCCATTCACTTGTTATGGGGGACGTCATGCATAACCGAACTGAATTGTGGATCCGTCAGCGCCACGTTGAACCTTTCTCAACTTTTCAAGAAGCAACGTGTGCGTCAGCCAATCAGATCGTCTTATGCAAATAACCTAGGCAGAGCAAGCCAATTACGTTAATGGAAGACCGGAGCATGTGTTGCGGCCACTGTGATTGGCTGTTGGCCACGCTTCAGATAAGCCTTCTGTCAAGCGTTAACGCTTTTGTGTCCCTTGTGAATGTACAATTACAGTTGAGCGCAGATGCATTTGCTATTTAAACAACGTGGTGCTAAATGTGAAAATGATAATTGCACCGGGTTGAAACTAGCAAAAAACACTTGCATTGCGTATTGCGCCGGGTGTATGATAGGCCCCAAAAAAGTCAGTAATACAAAGTTTCAGTCACAACATTCAGATAGTATAAGCCAGTACATGGAGTGATTAAAGAGCATCCCTATGCCCCTTCGAAGGACAGAGCCCTTGAAGTGAGTTCTTTGGAGGGTGTAGGGGATTTATGGTCTCATCTATGCGTTTGGATCTCCCTTGGTGAAATGACTGACAGACCAATGTCACCTTGACAACACTGCATGTCTGCATGAAACCTAGGATTCAGTTATTGCATATATATATATATATATATATATATATATATATATATATATATATATATATATATATATATATATATATATATATATATATATATATATATATATATATATATATATATATATATATATATTCTTTTTAATATTTCTTGTCAAGGGTTTTTTATCTACAAGCTAATGATACATTATTCTTTGTCAGAAGACTCCTTCATGGGACGTTAATTACCGCTAAGGTTCTAGTAGAAGCAAGCAGACCTTCTCTTGTCTTTTATAAGTTTTATTAATACAATTTAGTAATAGTACAAAAAAAATGTTTTTCCAGTTAAGTAAAAAGAAAATAAAAAGTCTAATACCCTAATTCAAAGTAAAAGAGCGACGGATTGTCAGACACGGAGGTCGCGTCCAGTTTCTGTCGGACTCGTCAAAACTTCATCCTTTTATAGACGAGTTGCCAAGTCTAAATTCTCCATGACATCACAATCTTGGAAATCCCCTTCTCAGATCCTATATAATCCTTCTGAATTCCTTTGTTCTTTGTCTTCATTTTCTCCGTATCCTCCTCTTCACGATCCTCTTCATGGTGTTCTTGACCTGCAAGACATCATGCCTTATCTGATGGTAACTTACTCTTTGTTCCTTTGTCTTTTATAGGTTAAATGCATTATTCTTTCTAACACATGTTTAGAAAGTCATCTCAATAAACAGTTAATACAATGTTGTGTGCTTGTCTTTAATTTTCATTCATAATTCTTAACCAAGAGAGTTGTCATTCATATACTTTTCAAACTCTGTGGTTATAATACTTTTTGTATATACAATACTTGGTGTACATAGTACAAAATAACAAACTACAGGTTATTAGTCGTTTTCAAGGTTATATAACATATTACAAGTTTTCTAAGGGTTTCTGATGGTTATATAGTAAAATAGCATAATACACTCACCTGAAGGATTATTAGGAACACCATACTAATACTGTGTTTGACCCCCTTTTGCCTTCAGAACTGCCTTAATTCTATGTGGCATTGATTCAACAAGGAGCTGAAAGGATTCTTTAGAAATGTTGGCCAATATTGATAGGATAGCATCTTGCAGTTGATGGAGATTTGTGGGATGCACATCCAGGGCACGAAGCTCCCGATCCACCACATCCCAAAGATGATTGGGTTGAGATCTGGTGACTGTGGGGGCCATTTTAGTACAGTGAACTCATTGTCATGTTCAAGAAACCAATTTGAAATGATTCGAGCTTTGTGACATGGTGCATTATCCTGCTGGTAATAGCCATCAGAGGATGAGTACATGGTGGTCATAAAGAGATGCACATGGTCAGAAACAATGCTCAGGTAGGCCGTAGCATTTAGAATGATGCCCAATTGGCACTAAAGGGCCTAAAATGTGCCAAGAAAACATCCCACACACCATTACACCATTGCATTAATGAGAAATTGAACAGGTGTTCCTAATAATCGTTTAGGTGAGTGTACATATTACAAAAGGTAGGACAATTTTTTATTTCACTCAACAAAGGGTATATAAATGCTGTTCGGAAAATGCCTATAGTCAAATAATTTTTTATTTGCAAGAGAGCCTTAAGTGCAATCTGAGTTTTCAGCTGGTTTTTTTTAATAGTGTAATTGATTCGGCTGTCTATAAGGAATTTGGGAATCCTTGAAAGTGACTTTGTGCTTTTTTGTGAAGGTACCAGGGGGTGCCGCTCTTATAACAACTGCAGATTTCTGGAGGGGATGTAAACTTGTACAGTAAGAGAGAGTTGAGGTAGGGAGGTGCTAAATCCGTGACTGTTCTATAGGCAAGCACCAAATGCCTTGAAATTGAGCCAGTGCAGAGAGATAAACAGAAATGTGATGAGGGCTCATTTGGGCTCATTGGAGTCCAATTATGCAGCTGCATTTTGAATCATTTGCAGGGTTTTTTTTATAATACAGTTTTTCTTTATTTAGCTTTTAAAAAAATATTATTTGCTGTTTATGTATACAATAATGTATGATATACATTGTATACTGACACTGTTAGCCAAAGCTACATATTTACATTTCTTATAAATTGAAGAAAGCTTATTTTCATTTTTCTTGAATTTAATGATTAAGCCCAACGAATGCAGTCAGCTTTTGATGACATTTGATTAAACACTTTCACATCACTAGGGTCTTAAAATCACATTCACAAAAAAACTCACAGAGAACACCGCTGTGGAAGTACTTAAGCAATTGCCCTTTATTGGCCAAAATTTGACCAAAAATATAAACATTACAAAAATGTGAAAAACATCCAATTCAAAGCATGCATGCAGAGGTCTGTAAAATATACCAACGTGCACCACATATAATGCATGTAGGACAAAATAAAAAACAGACAGCTAATGTAATGGCCTGTCCCATATTACTTTATTGTGATATTGTGCTTTTTACAGTGTTGGCAAAAACTAAAATGGAAGCTCATTCGAAACTCAACACATATACTGTCCAACTCCATGGGTCAAAGTTTTTGTCCTGTGATAGTTGCTCAGCGTTATGCTGTGGATAGAGTTAGTGTTGAAGAGGAAGATCAAACGGCATCTCTCCGTGTGTGTAGAGAGAGAGATGGAGAGAGTCTGCTGTTGGCAGCAGACATGTTTTATTCTGTTTCATCTTCATGACAGTACTGCCAATCATCCACAGCAGCCGACGGTGTGCTGCAGATGAACCCTATCCAACTAAAAACACACACATTACACACACACGCACACACTCTCAAGGCAAATGAACTGAATGAAATTGTAACAAAGAACCCAAGAGTTTAGACTGAAAGATTTAAAATATTACAGGTGGCACACAGTTTAACAAATTTCACATAGCATGATGACCAAATGATTAAATACAGCATTTCTAGCTTGAGATGCATTTGTTTACGTAAATAATAACGTGTGTGTGTGTGTGTGTGTGTGTAGATCCTGCGTATCTGCACACGCTATACTCCTGACCAGGATACAATGACGTTCTCTGATGGGTTGACGCTAAACCGCACACAGATGCACAATGCTGGCTTCGGGCCACTCACTGACTTGGTGTTTACCTTCGCCAATCAACTCCTGCCGATTGAGATGGACGACACAGAGACAGGACTGCTGTCTGCTATCTGCCTCATCTCAGGAGGTGGGCAACACCTTTTCTTAAATAAAAAAGCATTTTTCAGGTAGTTTTTGGCAAATACAACACTAATCATTAACTACAGATACAGTACTCAACCAGAATAATATTCATTCATTTATTTATTTTTATAGCACGGAGCTGTTAAAGAAGCTGTTAAGCTATGGATGTGCATTATTTTTAATCAACGCACACTTACAAAGTAGTTCCAGGTCTGTTGACCACATTACAGTTCCTTGTGACTAAATAACAGATTTATTTTATTTTGACAAATAAAGCATAAATATATATGTGTGGTACACGTTTAAAAATAAAGGTACAAAGCTGTCACTGGGGCAGTACCCTTTAAAAAAGGTCCTATTTATATACACTGTAAAAAATTAGCTGTAATTATGCAGCTGGTTGCCAGCAATTTACTGTAAAAGATAAATACTGAAAATGTTTCATGTTCATTTAGCTTTGAACAAACTGTTGCCAGTAAATAACACAAATGTAAAATCTACAGTAAGTTACTGGCAGCTAGTTGCCAGTAATACCCAGTAATACTGTAATTTCTACAGAATTTTTTTTACAGTGTACCATTTAGGTACAAATATGTATCTTTGAACTGCCCTATATCTTTGAAGAACTAATATGCACTTTTTGGGTACAAAGGTGTACCTGTTTGGAAGGTTACTGTCCCAGTGACAACTTTTGTATCTTTATTTCTGAGAGTGTAGTGAAAGTGAAATGAATAAAATAATTAAAAACAGAAGAAAATAAATACAGTAAATTAACATTTGCCCGCTTGTTTAGTTTAGTTTTTGCTTCATTCATGATAATATAAAACCAGAACAAATTATACATAAATACTGAAGAAAAATAATAATATTTAAATTTTGATTGGCCAACTTGTTCCCGTTACTGCAAACACAAATGCAAACATGGACGCTTCAGATGAGATGCATAAGAATATAATACTACACTGTAAAAAATTTGCTGTAATTATGCAGCTGGTTGCCAGTAACTTACTGTAGAAGATAAAGACTGAAAATGTTCATTTAACTTTGAACAAACTGTTGCCAGTAAATAACATAAATGTTAAATCTACAGTAGGGGAGAGCGGGGTAAGTTGTCACACGGGTAAGTTGTCACACTGTTAATAACTCCAACACTAGAGGCTCTATGTCAAAAATCAAATAGCCACTTTATGTGACTTCTTCTTCTATAGTGAACTTCCTGTTCACATGTGGTCAAGATCACTGTAATCTGAGGTTAGCACAATTTTCTTATTTTTCTGCTTAAAAAGTAAAAAAAAATCACTTTACATTTTATGCAATACAACTTTGTTAGGTGTGAATGTTTAAAATGATTATTTTGCACAAAATAGAGGAGACCGTAAAGTGTCTTTTGATACTTTAGCTAAAGTGATATGATGAGCTAAACTTGAGATTTAGACAACATTAGCACACAAGTAAGTATGGGGCAAGTTGTCTCAATGACTTTGGGGCAAGTCGTCACATCTGACAACTTGCCCCTGTACAAACAAACACATCGAACATGCTCAGAAAACATGATATAGAAAAGAATAAGCCTCAATCTAGCAAAAAGCTGTTTCAAAAGAAAGGGAAGCAGAAATCCGGACCTATGAAAAACAAGGCAGCTAAAAGAAGAAAAATCATGCAAGAGTCATCATCAGATGATGAAGAGTGCTTCTGCCTCGTCTGTGTAGAGCCATTTCAAAGAGTCGTCCAAAGGAGACCTGGGTAAAATGTGTAAAATGCAACAATTGGGCCCATGATGCTTGCACCTCAGGCCAGGCAATTTATGTGTGTCAGAATTGTGATTCTGGAGATGAGTCCTATTAGTCATACAGGGCATCTGTTTTGTTCAGAGGTTAAACATGTTAAGTTAAGCAAGTTATCTGCAGCGTTCCATTCAGTTATCTGGTTTTATGTGAAAGCCATAGAACATTTGAACCAAAGTTCAAAGTAAAGTGGTCTTGCCACTTAATTGAAATGTGCATTATTTGGATTGAAATAATTGTTTTTCCAGATTCTCCAGGCACGGATGTTTATATTTCCAGTTTGGTTTCAGTTTAAAAATTAAAATCAATATTCACAATTAAGTAGTTGTGTTCTTATTTTTAGATAATCTAGTGTGACAACTTACCCGCCCTAGTGTGACAACTTACCCTCCGATGGGGCAAATTGTCACAAGTGCACAGTCACTATTCAACAGTCTACAACTCTGTAATGAGATAAGATATAAAGATGTTATGAATACAACATATGTGCCCAAGACTTCCTTCTTTCATTTGGTATGAGATTTATACCATTTTGATGTATGGTGCTCAGTAAATGTTAGACAGTGTGAAAAGTGTGACAACATACCCCGCTCTCCCCTACGTTACTGGCAGCTAGTTGCCAGTGATACCCAGTAATACTGTAATTTCTACTGAATTTTTTTACAGTGTACTCAAATTAGCATTTTAAGGGCAAAACCTGCCAAATGTCTTAAAATAAAACATCTGAACAATGTATTAGGTGGTCGCATTACCACCTCAGGCGTACATTATTTTCGAATAATTCACCAGCCCGTATGTAATTATTTTTAACATCAGATGTAAAAACAACCCAGGGTGAACAAATGTGCTGTACAAAACATTATAATCGCCTATACTGACAGACAGCAGTCCGTCACCTAGATGAGTTGTGAAGACGAATGTCAGACAAACTGGTGCTAGGACATTTAATGGTTAAGAATTAAAAATTATAAATTCTATTCTCAGTCTTACACGTAGCCAACTCCATAATAAAACAGACTGCAATAACTGAGGCGTGAATTAATAAACACATTTCTACTTCAAAAAGGGAGGGAACATTTTACACTGGCATTGCAGGCAGAAGAAACATGATTAAACTAACAAAGTACAAATGAAAGAGCATAAAATTTGTAGCCTTATTGTCAGTTCCTGCAGACACGCTAGCAAAACCTGAGTAAACACGAATCATTGCACTTAAATGTAAGATACAATTTTGTGTCGTCAGCATATAAATGAAAACTGTTTTTCCAAATCTAGTTCTTTTTTGTAATAAAAGCGTTGGTGCTCTTTTAAAGTTTTTTTTCAGTCATGGAGTAATAAGTAAAATCAGCACAGTTCTAATAGCTGAATATTAAAGGTGCTCTAAGCGAATTCACGTGTTTTAGACCATAAAACATTTTTTGTTACATACAGCAAACATCTCCTCACTATCTGCTTGCTGCCTGTCCGCTGATCAAACTGTAAAAAAACGTGATCTCTGTAGACAGCCTATAGGCTCCATAAACTGCAATAAAAACACAGTGGCCAAACCGAAACCAAACAGAAACCATAACAAAGCTTTCCAGCCAATAAAGACAAGAAGGATTTGAAGGTGGGGGGTTGGGCACGTTCATGAAAGCACGGAAGGGAGGAGGAGGAGTTATCTATGCTCCGTTTGTTTGAAAACAGTTCAAACATCAACAAAAAGTGACTTCACACAGATTCGCTTAGAGCGGCTTTAATATTATAAAACGGTTAGTTCCAATCCTTGATTCTGATTGGTCAATAGGTGTGCTTTATTCACGATAAAACACTGCTATGACCGCTTTACCCAACAGTTCTATTTAATATCACTGCGCCCTTAGCAACACCCTTAGCAACACATAAACATATAATTGAGAACAGTTTGTTGTTTTTATTTGAGCTGTAATGTTATTGTTCGCAGTCCGGGACTATTTTTTCTAGCAGAAGGAATGCTTTTATTGATTTAACTTCATGAAAGTTGCACTAATATTTTTTTTTACTTTAATATTGTGTGGTAACTGTTTTATAAAAGCAATAAGGTACTCGAGGCAAGTGCTGTATCGTGAATAATTAACGGCTGAAGGGGTTGCAGGCACTCTGCTTCGCGTCGTGCCTAACAACACCCTTCAGCCGTTACTTATTCACGATACAGCACAGCCT